>NW_027286069.1:47727159-48179659 GCF_022747635.1 Hetaerina americana
TACTTATTATATGGATTTGTGGTCCCTTGTTAAAATATTTTATTTCGATACCTATTGCCATAGAATGTTGTGTCATAAAAATTATTCCATAAAGTCAAATTGATGTTGAAAAATGTCATTTTCACTTTTAGGATGAAACTGGCTACTTTGGAATCATAAATTTGTCCTTAGTAAGGATTGTGATTCATTGGTTTTTCATTGGATCTGAATGAATAGTAACCCTAGTTCTGAATTATGTCTTCGATGTGACAAACGTTTTTGTTGCTAATCGCATCACTCTCACGGGACACACACAAGAAAATATAAAACAGAGTGAACACAAAAGAGATGCACGAGAATGAAATCTTTGGTGTTCTGGCCAGGAAGTGTGTCCTCTCTTTCCATCCGCTGTAAATTGTGGCTGTCCCACCGAAAATTTTAATACTCATGTGCTTCGTTTTTGCTATCTCTATGCTTTTGGTTTTCTAATAGGTGTCAAGCCTCTGCTGTTCAGCTGTAAAATGCCACTTCACGAGAATTTCCATGTGTGCACTCATATACATTCATACAATAATAATACATATAGTATAATAGACACACACATATATAGCACAAAAAAGTAATTTTCTAATTTCGTTTGTTATTGATTTATGCCATCTTCACGCCTATTGCTATACTTACATTCATTTTCTTGAACATATTCTGTGCATTATATGCACATTTCTGGGTAAGGTACGTGGGTAAAAGGATTAGGGATTAGACATGGAACAATTATTCAAATAACAATCTATTTAATTAATTTGACCGCATATAAGTACATTATTGGCACAGTGAATATGCATGTGGATTATGTAGAAATGTAATTAGTCGCTCGCGGTGAGAAGATTTTTCTTTAAATAATACAGTACCCGCAATGTTATACGTTACACACCTATGAAAATCCATGAATTGATTAGTGTGAGATGGTACATTGTGTGATGATAGTTAATCTCGATATATCATCCAGGCTCCCACCCTTCGATTAGAGAAGACATTACTACGAATAAAGAGAGGAATTTGGTAACCTATTGGAGGGAGAAATGCCTGAGAAGTTGACTTCAGGGTGGCAGTCACGAAGTCTCTTTGGCTTTCATACATGTAATAGGGCCCTCTAGCTAAATTCCTTCACAAAGGGAGTTAATGATATACTAAGATCCTAACTTTTCCATCGGATAAAGTATTAATCGCGATAAAATAAGAAAAATAACGTTTAACTCTGTTGGATCTGTAATATGTAGCACACCCTCAAAAATGTGCGGTCGCAAAAAAATCATGGCTAAACCCTTAAAATGTTGACAGAATGATATTTTTTCCACTTACATTCCTAATGTAAGGAATTTGTGAGTTCTCCTAACTACGATATTAGTGTATCAGAGTTGGTAGAGAATCATTCTTTTTTACCTACATTGGTGAATTGTGCAAGGGATGAATAACCCATGTAGCTATCAGTTCGACTGAAGATATTTCAAATGCTCCTAATTATATAATATTTGCCGATCTTCCGATACGGTACGACTTTTGAATAATTTCATCTTTTTCGAGTGTAATCCGGTCCCCGTTGCATCTTTGAATCTAACCAGCCAGTATGGATATAACCAGGGAAGAGAGGAGGGCTAAGGTCCCTGAAAAAATTAGCAAAAAAATCATAACCTTGCAGTTTTCATTTTAGCAATATCATTTATTTTGAGTTTTTCTTGTGGAGTATATACGCCATCCCCTGAACAAATTTCTGCCTACACCCACGGCGTTCAGCTTGCGATACGTTGCATAGGAACGATGCAACAGTTTTCACGATCCCGGGAGATTCTTCCTGTATTTCATCCAAATCTCAAATAAATGCTTTCCCTTGGGTGGGAACCAAAATGTCCATATCCTAAGTTGTGGGTCGGCCACATGACGTTAGTGCTTCATGATCTGACGCTCGAGTGTTACCATCACTATCTCCTACAAGTTGGCGGCGTCGATCCATCCGGTGGGAGGGTATTAACCTCTTCCGATGCCCCCATCCCCGCCGCCCCTCCCTCACCGCGCCAGACTCCACTCCGGACTCTCGATCCGATCCGAACCCTCTCTCCACGATCATCCCTCCACTTCTCCCTTCCTCGCCGGTCCCTCCGATTGCGTTTGAATAATCTCATCCCGGCGCGCGTGCGACGGCCAAAAAGAAGCGCCGCGATTGAATGCGACGACGCGGGGATGCGATTGATGACGGGCTCGTGAGCGGGGTGGGGGGGGAAGGTCGGCTTGGAGTGGGTGAGGGGGGATGATGCATCGCTCCTCGGAAGGGTGGGTGGACGCCCTCTGCCGCGCCGTCGTCTCGCACCCCATCGCCCCCTTCACCTTCTGCCCGACCGACCCTTTCCTCCTCCTGCCCTCTCAGCTCCCCAACGCATCCCCCATCCCCTGCCCTAGGAACGATCCCTCTCCGTCCCGAGGGATACTTGATTGCTATCACCCCCGCGCCTGCGGTCGACTCCATTCCCGCCCGCTATCCCCTCGCCGGCGACTCGATGCGACTGAGTACCTTCGCCGCCTTACGCGAGGGACGGTTAAGGAAGGGACATATGCAGATGTGGGGGGCAGGAGTTAGCGATTCCCCACCCCCACACCTAAAAGGAAAGAAAAGAATGTATATGAAAGTTAAAGGGAAAAAAATATTTTCAATTTCCCGGGAGAAATTGATAGAGATGATTCTTGAGAGATGTCAAGCGAGAAAATTATGATTTTTACTTCTACGATATGATGATGCATCAAGCATTGTTTCTCCTTCACTCATTCCATAACTTGTATATTATTTTTAATTTAGGAGTTTTCAAGCAAGTTTAGTAAATGAGTAATCAACGCGGAGGTAGGTTTTATTTATTTATTTATTTAATTTATTTATTTATCGGCTTAGTTGGGCGAGGTTGAGACTAATAGTCCCCTCTTCCACCTAACCATACATTACAGACATTATATTGAAGGCAATCCCATACAACCAAGCCCTAGATGGAGGGAAATCCACCTAGGCGGGAATCGAACCCGTAACCTTTGGGTTGGTGGGCGAGGACGTTACCCCACCGCCACCGGGGCCGGCAAAAAGGCCGGAGATTCGAATTCCCGATCTCCTGTTTACTAGACAGGCGCTTTAACCAACTAAGCCACGGCGCCATGGTTTTACAGATGAGGGTAGAGCCTACTTAATACCAAACCATAGACGGAGTGTGAAATTCGCAAATTAGTACGGTAGTAGATTCCATTTCCTGTCCCTGTGCTGCCTATGGTTCCCCAAGAAGATCTGGTACCCAAAAAATGACGGAACACACACACACACACACTCGGGTGAAGCAGGAGGTTCCAACAGTGTTACCCAGTATTGAACCCGGGCTCTCCGATTAGCAGCTCGTCACTCTACCCGGGCTACCACGTGCCCTACTTAAGATATTATTTTAATATTAAGAAAATGGCTAAAGGAAATAAAATAAAACATTTATGCAAACTTATATTGGGTGTTATGATGCAAGGTTTCGACCACCCCGGCATACCAAAATATTTGTACCCACCACTGAGTTAGGGTTACGTCCACGGAAGGTGTACCAATTCTTCGAGTGTATTTTTAATAAGAGTAAAATAGGAACATTTTATGCTAAACTTTAAAGAAGCTTGTCGTTATTAGTTTACGGAGATGCATTGTTTTTCCGCTCGGGCCAAGTAGAACTTACGCTCACGGACCACATAAAAAGCCGCTTAAAACTGCTGAGAAGCTTAGTTTAGTTTGGAGACTGCAGGTTCGGATCCTTCCTCCAGGTTTGGAAGTTGTGCTGGCATTTAATTGAGGTTATTTTGCGGTCGTAGATGGTTGAGGCCACCGCCGGTGGCTCGCACTAGATTGTGCTAGGCTTTAAGGATATGCATACTCATTTCATTGAATGTGTACATATCGTCATTCACTTTACTTCAAAGTCATTTGAAATTTAATGGCCGATTTGATACAAATTCATGCAAGTTTAAAGTTAACATCGTGACATTATATCAATTTTACTGAATTTTTTTGGGCTTAATTTGAGACAGTAGTAGTAGTATTTAGGGGAGGCGACCGACAGCTGAGGTCATTTGCGCCATTAGGGATGGACAGGAAAGGATGAAGGGTGGAGAGAAACTCGGCGTCGGCATTAGCCTACTCTTTACAATTTGCGTCAGGTAGAGAAGCACCCGTGATCCTTGCCGTGGAATGGCTAAAGGAACGAGCCTGAGATAATGAGTGACAAACCGATCATTAACAAATGAGAGCTTCTTCGGAAACTGAATGAAAGAAATTTAATCATTCCGAACGGAAGTTTATGGTCTGATACGAATGATGTATGCTTGTATGCTATGTAGAGCTTTGGTGTCTTATTAATTTGTCGAGAGAACTTAAAGGTGTGGAGAAAAGGAAGCGAAGTTTATTGCTACGTTTTTTTAAAGCATGTATCCCGTAGTTCTTTATTTTTGAAGAAACTGATATTTAGCAAACTAAAGAAAAACCTACACTTACATATTATTTTCACTTGTTACGATAGGCTACATGGTATTCCCTATTGTAGAAAAAAATCATTTCGTTTCGTACAAGCCAACGTTTTATCTTATCCTGGTTTAATTTCGGTTCTGTAATCTTTACCGAGCGAGATTCTATGATTAATTCAAGGATTCGTTTGAGTAAATTGTCTCTGTGGTTAAATTCTGTATGGTCTGTCCCAAAAATAAGCAGGATAAATCCAAAAAAATAACCGCAGATCAGAGTACAAATTACCAAAGCTCTTCGAAAGATCACCCTTGTGTAATGACGCACCCACGCCAGTGCCCCTGCCAGCCGCAGTAGTCTTTCTAGAAAGCGTCGACGTAAATCTCGTTGAGGCACCTCGCCGCTGCCTCTTTGACGATATCTAACGTTCCAAAATGGTTGCCTTTCAAGCTCCTTTTCATTCTTGGGAATAAACAGAATTCAAGGGGTGCCACATCGGGGCTGTAAGGCGGTTGGGGCAGCGTTGCCACATTGAGCTTGGCCAAGTGCTCGGTCACGAGGAAGGCGGTGTGGGACGGCGCGTTGTCGTGGTACAGCCACCAGTTGGCAGAGCTCTCCCTGACGCGTTTTGTCAATTACCGCAGCCTTTCTAGGACTTCTTCGTAAAAAATACTGTTCACTGTTTGTCTCAAAGTCACAAGCTACTTGTGGATGACGCCTTTTGAGTCGAAAAAGACGAAAAGAAAATAATGTTCGGGACAGACCCTGTATCCACTTGGCGGAGAGATATAATACGATACGCACAGCATTATTAGAATGCTCTTAAATATTCGTGTCTACCCTAAGTGATCGGAAGATGCTTAGAAAGACGCATCCAGCGTTGATTAATTAAGAATTGATTTTTTTTAGCCTGAGACTCAATTCTATTACTCCATAGCCGTATTCAATCTTCCAAGCGGCAAAGCCTTAATTGAAAACAGACTTCCATTTAGCTCCTGTCACGTCTAATTTAATCCTTGGTGTAACAATTAAGTGAAGAAATCGAGCCAGATAACAGAGCTGATGGAAAGTCTAAGGAAGCCAAGCTGCGTTAACACTTTCCGAATAATAGCTTTGCGAAATATGGTCTCTGCGAGTTCGCAACCCTTAAATTAAAACTCTCGGCAGCGATCGCTCGCGACGAGGAGTCTGCCTTCATTAATCACGGGCCTTCGTTCGAGTTAGCAGTTGGGTTGATGGGACCGCATCAGCGCAGAGATTGACGTCACTCCGTATCACGTGTCCAAGGGTATCTCACGGCGATCAGTCAATCGCAGTCGGTCGATTTTCAAGTTGATTGCGGAAACGTCGGAAGAGATGGATGGAGGGGTGTGGGGGGAGGATGAGGGAGCGTGAAGCAACGGGAGTCCTCTTGCGTACCGGCGGAGAATGGAAATATTCTTGACCGCCGGCAAAGTCAAAGCAGAAGTGAATTTTCTTTCTTTGAAAAGTAATTACAACATAAAAAATGTTACAGACCTTCTAATTGTGAGAAAGGTTGAATCAATCACATTTCGACCACATTTCCCATGCAATAATTGGATACAAAATGTGGTCGAAAGTTTTATTTATTTTATTATTTATGGACTCTGTATGAAATTGAAAGAAATTTACAGTTCAGACTCCTAAAAAAAAGTTGCATGTGCATATATGTATTCATAAATACATACGTTTATAGTTTATAGGGAGGTCTTGCCTAGTAATTCAGTGATTTCCGAATTTTTTCTTCGCTAACCCTTAAGACAGAAAGAAATGTGTGGTGCGAGTCCTTGAAAAAAAGTTGTGTGTCTACGTTTGCACATGCATGTATTGCACATATGTGTATACACACACCTATTTTTTATCGGAGGTATGCGCTATTAATATTTTTTCTTATTAGGGGGACGCCATGAAAATGGTTTTAATCAAACTCGCCAAAACTGCTCTCTGCCGAGGGAATTGTCGAAAGAATTAATTGTTTCGACTCCCTTATAAATCAACAGATTTTGCGTCCATTTTTTCTAGTCAATTTACCTCTCTCGCAACTAAATAGGTGGACATAACTTGGCATGTTCTCTACTGCTATGGTTTTAATTGCGTACCTACCTTCCAAGCAACAAAGTACACTTCTACGTCGTATTTGCCGACGGTTAAGAACACTTCGATTACCCTTCTATGAACAAAAGGGCGTCTGCAGCTTCTCATTTCCTCCCCACATCGGTCTCTCTCTCCAACATACACACACACCCACACATACATATATTCATATATTTGTTTCATTCATAAATGCGCTTGATATATTTGTGTGTATGACATGTACATGGACATATACACAGCGTCACATACACGTGCATCCGTCAAAGTTTCAGTGGAATTACTAAGTTACTAATTTCATTTCAATATGTTGGGTATATATTCCATAAAGTTACAATAAAATTGAATTTTCTTATGCTTCTTTCCTCAAACTACCCTCAAGTATCATGCACGGTAACATAATGGAGAACGCGTTTCCCGCTTCGGAGACCAATGGGTCAAATAATCAAGCGGATGTCGATGTTGTTCGGGAGATAATTCGAGTCACTTAACTGAATTACTCTCCAGTAGAATTGGGTTGGTGTTAACAATTGTGCAGAGTTGTCGGAGGGTAATTCCGACGATTCAACCGACCGAGGATGTACTGAACTTGTGTCCTCCAGGAGGGAGTGCAATATCAATGAAAATATTATCGCATCACGAAATTCAACCCAGCGATCACGCGTCGAAGCTCTTGCTCTGCTAATTATAGACCTCACACCAATCCAATTCTATTAATCCTGCCTGTTGGCTCAATGAATAGGAATTGACAAAAATGTATACGTGTTGATATTTTCCGATTTTATATTAGGTTGAATGAGGAAGATATTAATGCTAACCCTATCCCGTGTATCAAGAAATGAATGCACAATATTGATAACCATTATTTCCGACGCAAAACATAAGCGCATCATGAATAGGAAATTTAATTCCCCCCCTCCTTCTCGGGAGGTGAGACGCCAGTCAATGTGTCTGTCCCTGATTCTTTCATCCTCGTCTTTTTCCATTTTGCGTTTGCAGCAGCCCTGTTCCCACAACGAGTTACCTTTTTCGACATATCTTTTAAATCATTGATGGCCTTTTGGGTGATTACGATCGATAAAATCAAGCATTCAACGTCGAGTAATTTTCACGGTTCGAGCCACGCGTGATTTTATACAACAAGCGAAAAAACAAACAAAACAATTTTTCCCACAACCAATGGAATACTCCGTTTCCTGCCCTGCCACAAGCCAGCGGACTCACCCCGAGTCTAGACACTCTTATCGCCATCTCCACATCTTTGCCGCATATGGCGAAGATCTCCATCTTCTATCTCTCTTCCTGTTTATCGTCCAACCTATCTCCTCTCCGTCCCTTTTCTCTCCGCTTATCTTCATGCCGTCGCTCGCTCATACGCTAGAAATTCATCAGTCGGTCGAGAGGGGGCAGCGCAGACGAGCTCAAGGAAAGCGAGCTAACTTGATGAGCCTAATTTTGAGTTTCGCGGGTTGAGTTTGTCATTTAGGCTTTTGTCGAGAAGAATCCCTCGCTCGGCAATTTGGGGCAGTTTTCCTCTTCTTTTGAGTCGGAATCTTTTCTGTCGGCCAGTTTATGGAAGCCCTAAATATTTCGAGAATCGCTTCTTTTGTATACCACGCCGTGTTTTTCGTTCCATTCCGTCAAAGCCGTAATCGACCGCTTTCTCGCTCGTTTGGCGACCAATTTCAAGCATCTCAGAGAGAATAAATGAATTTCACAACTGCCGCGATTCTTTCGACCTCCTCGCGACGACGCATCCCATCTTACAGACGCGCGCATTCGCTGATGTGCTACACCGCTCGTTGAATTTTATTTCTGTCGACTTAGAGGAATAATTATTTGGAGTAAATCCAATTGATGTAATATATCTAATTGAAATTTATTCTTATTCTTCATCTTGCACATCGATCGTGGTTGTAGATGATGGATCTGTGTCTTTGTTATCAGGATAGTAATCGACCCTAGGGTTGTTTTTGATGCGTAAGGATAGATCCTGGTAGAGGATTGATCCCTGCAGGAAGCCTTAAGCCTCGTCAAACTCAGTGCAACCATTGTGTCCCAAGAAAATGTGCCTTTTAGAAAATTGTACCGCATCGAAATGACAAATCTTGAAACTTAAGTTAAAATATTCTTAACATTGAGATAATAGCATGTTTGAGTGTCGATGAGTTTGCATGAAATTTTATAAGGGATCATTGTGGAAGAATCATATGACCCCATTTTATTTACAGCTTTTTTACTACCTACACGTAATTCCATTATTATTGGTAAGTTTGTGGTCATTAACGATTTTCAAACGTAACTAAACTTATTTTCCTTTCGCTTCAACCGGTTGAAGAAATTGGAGCAATTACGTACACGTTGTTATCATTTTATTCAATTGAAGTGAAGGAAACATCGCTCAGAATTTGAAATTAACTCAACATACAATTTCTTCAAATGATCATTTTTGTCTCTGAAAAAGATTAACAATCCATTTTTATTGGATGAGTGATATTGGTAAGGGTAACTTCTGTTTCCCTTTGAGAAATGAGAGGTTTCCAGAATCGATTAGACGGCTTCACGATTACGGCCACGACGCGTTTGTGCATTTTTCCTGGATGTTTATAAATGTCTTATCACAAATTAGTCAAGTCCTTAATTGCCTCCGGCGCGATGACGAAGGAAACGGTCGGAGCGGCAGATTCGGCCGCCTTCACTGGGAAATTGGTCTGACTGACAGTGTAAGAGACCCGTGAGCCGGAAGGAGGTGAGAGAAGCCCAAAAATCCTCGATAGTAATCGCGATGCCCGAATCCGAGAATTCGCCCTAGGCGTTGTCCTTCTGCCAATCGCGTGGAAACTCCTCCCGACGAAATTAAGCATCGTCCGCTTTCGCACCCATCAAATCTCTCTATTGGGAGTGCTCGTCGGCCAGGACAGACTTCGGGGTACGAAGTCTGTCCTGGAGATTTTTGATCCGTAAACAACATGATGTATGGAAATATAAATTGGTTCGGTCGTAAGAACGCGTGAAATATCTGCCCAGACAAGCGACGATCAAGGAATGAAGGAAATATTCTTAGTTGTCTCGATTACCCACGTGATCTCTTTCTTCAGTCTCCCCCTCAATTCGAAAAATCGGATGAGAAGACGTCAAAAGTATGATCCTTTTTAGAGTAGTAGTTTTTTAGTAGAGGAGAAGAATCCGAATAAGGTATGGATGATAGGAGCACCGCCCTTGTAATATTCTCTATTGCCCATGGAAGGGCGATAGAGAATATTACGAGTACATTCGAAAATGGGTTTTAACATCTAAATGATATTATTTTATAATCAATAGATTCAGGCAAGATGTAGTGGAATTTTGTCATTTTGAGAAAAACAAATTTTCAATTTTCCACAGATTTATTTGTAACGTTTCAGTTCATCGAACCATTTTCAGGTACAAGGCAAGATTCAAATTGTGATACATCCTATTTATACCAGTTTGAGGAGGGGGGAGGAAGAAAAGAGTGAGGAGTAAGATAGGTGGGGACAAAGAGGGGAAATATGTAAAACCCAAAGAAACAGAGAAACTAAAGACAGGGAAACTGGAGAGATAAAAAGAGGGGGGAATAAAGGGCTGGTGGTCATTCTTGAGGAGGGAAGATGGGAAGCAGGGAAGGATAAAGAAGGGTTAAGCGGAAAGGTTATTCTTCCCTCCTTCCTACCGCCAGGATACCAGATACCTGTCACTGTCCTCTCAATAATGACCACAATTTAAATGTTTTCAACCTCCCGGATTAAACCCATGGAGTAGCGGTTATTGTTCATTCGAATGGATAGGGGGGTAATGCATTCGCCTATGTAAAATGAAGTGCATTGCTTGAATGAAAAAAGATACGATAGATAATGTTTTCCGAGAGGCAATCAGCGTGGGAATGAGGTGAGTGGACAATGAGGGGATGTGGGGAGAGGGGAGCAGATCTAATAAGCAGACATTTTTTACATCGGGGGCGGTTGCTAGTTTTTTTATATTAGGAAATTTGTCAGGGGGGGCGTCAAAGGGTTGATGGATCTCAGAAGGTTTTTGAGATTGGCGGGTCGTCTGTATGTGAGAGAGGGGCATTTAGGCATTAAGGATGAGGTAGCATCAATGTCGTTTAAAATAGGAAAGAGTCCTTTAAGAAAGGTTTCAGTTTATGGGATCCGGGGAAATAGGTGGTGGAAAGGTTGAGTCCTGCGTCAGATGTGGGGTTTATTTTTCTGTGGAGCGGTGGATTTTCTTTTGTTGGTGCTTTTCTGGGTAACCGCGTTTGTGGAGTGCATGGCGTAGATCGGGGAGGTATTTGTTGAGAGTGACTGTGGTGTTGCAAATTCGGTGTCCGCGGATAGACAGAGAGTGGAGAATAGAGCATTTGGTGTGATAAGCATGACAGCTGGTGTAATGTAGGTATTGTTGATTGTTAGTGGCTTCAATATGTACTGAAGTGGTAAATTTGTTATTTTGAAATGAGATGTCTGTGTCAAGAAAGGTGATGGCGGAGTCTGAAATGGAAGAACTGAATTTAACCGTGAAAGAAAATTTTAAGGCCGAAAAGAAATAATTGAGGGACTCAGAGCCGTGTGTCTAGAGAATAAAAATGTCGTCTATGTAGCGTACCCAGAAAAGAGGCTGGAAAGGAAAGTCTCTTCCAGGTGGCCCATGAAGAGATTGGCGTATGATGGTGCCATCCTCGTTCCCATCGCTGTGCCTTTGGTCTGTAGGTAAAAACAATTTTGGAAAGAGAATGCATTTTTAGTCAGGACGAAAGTGGCTAGATTGAGGAGAAATTCGGTCGAAGGGCGCTGGGGTGGAGGGCGTAGAGAAAGATAAAGTCGAAGAGAGGATAAGCCTTCTGCATGGGGAACAGAGGTGTAGAGGCATTTAACGTCGATGGTGGCCATAAGTAGGTGGAGGGAATTGAGATAGAGTTTAAAGGGCGAAGGAAGTGATGTGTATCTTTTGTGAAGGAGGGCAAGGAGAGTACAAGTGGTTTTAGGGTGGTGGTCAAGGAATGAGGAGGTTTTAACCCCTGTGCACATGTAGGAATCTAGGAAAACAATCTAGGAAGTGGGCGGTTATAGTGGTAGGGAAATAAAAGAAAGGCTTACTCTAGGCAAAGAAGTTCTTACAGAGTAAACGAATATACTATAATATGGGTGGGCCTAAGGCGACGTCCCCAAAACGACGCGTGATTTATGCTCAGAGGGTGTCGCCGCATCGTTTAACATTCACCCCGCTTCTGTTCAAGTGACGCCCATCGGTGCCGAGAGTTTTCCGTTCACATGGAAATATTTCCCCCGGGTGAAGGTGATGAAGGACCGTTTCGTAACGAGATAATATCGCCGCGGTCGAAAGCACGGAGTTGGCATACGCATGCTCGTGTTTGCATACGCGGTGTAAAATCAATAACAAGATCCGAACTGAATGCATAATGCTCTTCTTCCCTACATGGACATGGGCCAATTGGCCTTTTCACTTGACCGCCACACGGTTCAATCCGCAGGTATTCTTTTCAGCAGCTATCGTTTTGTAAATATCGCCAACGCGAAGCGGACTTTTCAAAAAAATCCAAATCGCTGTTTTCTTTTTCTGGGCTTTAACTCGGAAAATTAAAATTTTCTCCTTAGTTTGACGAGGATCAGGGTGAAAATTGACGGTAAAAATTAAGTCGAACAAATACCAATTCAATAGTTCCTCACAGGGAACAGGATTATCGACTAAAGATCAGGATCACCTTTGCGGCAGTATGAGATCTACATGTGGAGTAGGAATTCCATTCCATTGATTTGGATGGCAACCACATACATGCTTCGGTTTGCGAAGTAACGAGAATGGCACATAAAGACTTTGGTACGGATTTTAATTTAAAATACGCATAAATTGTTAACAACTGTTAAAAGGTGTTTTAGGAACTATACTTAGCAATTTTTTTACACAAGCGTCACTATTCCCTACGCATTATTTGTGGTTAACTGAAAATATCTGCTGAAAAAATTACCAATGAGGACGTAAGCATACCTAGCATCCATGCAACTACCATAATTACGCGGAACCAAGTGCTTGGCAAGTCAAGAAAATATAAATAACATTAAGTACGACCATTCATACTACTCTTAGGATTTTTATCATACTTAAATGGAAAAGTATATAAGCATCGTGTGTATTTATGTATGAAAGTGATTATATATAAATACACACACCATATATATATATATATATATATATATATATATATATATATACACACACACACATAAATACGTGTAGGTATGCATATATGTGTATATATGAACGTATATATTTATAAACATACATATATGTGTGTGTATATATATTATAGTCCCACGGATGTGAATAATAATAATGTTTATGGCGTTAGCACTAGCAAACAAAAATACAAAAAGAAAGGAAACACACGCTTACTGAGGTTCCTTCCTACTCTGCCTTGAGGAAGATGGCTTGACCACCGAAAATGCGAAAAGGTGTGACTTTATTTTTTTTTGGTGTGTTTCTGTGTTTTTGTGTTTGTTCGCTAGTGCTAACACCAAATATCATATAAATATATAAATATATAAATATAAATATAAATATATATATATATATATATATATATATATATATATAATATATACATATACATTTCTCGATTATACGGCAACACTCACACGAGCAGTATAATATTTGGACGGCACAATAGAACACAAATAAAATAGTAACACTTAAAAGGGCACTCACATGGTAAATTGTTTAAGCTTTCGGCCTTCTCCGAGGCCTTCTAGGTATATAAATTAGCATTATATACATAATTATATATACACACATTCATACATCCTGATATATATTAATGTGTGTGTACAGGTGCATATTTGTGTAAGACTTTTGGTGAGTGTGTTTGGAAAGGAGAACACGTCAAACACGTTGACTTTGGTGATCGCATTTAAAACTTTTTCGTTTCAACTCTACCAGGCAAAAAAAGAAAGATAAGAGCAGCGATACCAATTTACCGGAATGGTAATTTACGGCTCCTTTTCGCTCCTTATTTTCACCTCGACCGCTTGAATGTCACCGTTCTCCTCGTCAGCACGTCCCCATCAGCAAGTAAGCACCCCCAAGGTAATAAACTGGATACTCCAGGGTTCAGCGATTCGGACCGGTGATATTCCATTACTCGTCGTCTCCTCCCACCGGAATCATAAATTTCTCACGGAGGAGGACCTTCAAAGTAGACACGCGGTCCTCTTAAACGTCCCTTGATGGGGGATACTCAGAATCACTCAGTTTCGCGCCTTCATCAGTCTCGGCGGTGATCGTCCTTGTAACTTTCTCGAAATCGGCTCGCGACGGATCGTCCAGATTCTCCGAAAGGCAATTATGATAATGGGAGCAAAACCATTGCCGCTGAATCGCTAGCCGGACAGGACAAGAACCACTGGTTGCTCGGCATGGGAATCAATAAAGAGCCTAAGCATTAACCTGAGTAAATCATTACGTTCAAGGATTAATGTATCCATTTGACTTCAGGACACATCGGGGTTGATTATTTACGACTCACCCAATTTTTCCTTCTCCGAAATGTGGCCGTTGGCATTTTTCCTGACGAACGACTTATTTTTGTGATAGCCAACCATGTCTAATCAGGATAATATTGCGTTCCTACGGATGCTGCTATGCTCGGCTACTGTATCTGCTATGGCAAATGTTAATTGTTGAGAGAGGCTTCTAGTTGTGAAAGTCACGTTGCGTAACAGTTGAGACAAGTAGTTGGCACTCAGTGGTTTTTGATTGCCAAAAATTTGCATTTTAATGAAATTTATTCTTTTACACAAACACTCTGAGATTCTTACGCGGAATGGCAAGCGGAGAAAAATCTAAATTACCTTTGTAAATAAATCTGCTTTGAATATTTTGGGGAAATCTGTGGTTGGGTGTGTTTCGTTCATGAATTTCGAGAAATTTTCAATTTTGATTCAATAATTTTCGGCGTGTTAAATGTTTAAAGATATGGAGCGCTATTATTAAATTCACTGTCATAAACGTTGAAACGATTTCATTTCTATAAGTATCAATATGTCGTTCATAATTTTGATATATTTTGTTTACTCTTGCGTTGCATGATAGACTTCCACCGTAATATCATGTGTCTCAGACACGAGAATTACATTTCCATTTAAGACACCGCAAAGATGCCATAAAAATAGACCGCGGCTTGATAAAAGTGTCCGATAGAAATCCGAAACTGGCTGGCGACTACATACCTCGCTGCGTTAATTACTGCTGCTCGCATCATTTCATAAATAGTAGCAGAATAGGGAAGGTATAATAGGCATCATAAAAAAGGAGAAAAAGAAAAGAAATGTGCTTCAAATCAATATGGGTTAGATAAATCAAACAAATAAAAACCATTTAAGCCTTAATATACATATATCACTGTGTTCATGTCATTAAAACTTTTTTGGTGGGTGCCCGCAATACGTGTGCCATAGTCAATTAGTCAATTGAGATATACGTGGAACGCATATCGCAAAGTTCATTTAGGTTAAATATTATAAAGGGGTATCAAAGATTATAGATTGATTATCCTGTTTGTAAAGATCATTCCAAGTGGGTGTCTCAAAAGCAATATGCATATCACGGGATTCATCAAGGCTGCATACAATAAAGCAACATTAAATGCACCTGCCTATTTTGTTATCTGAACATATTAGTGCAGAATACATTATAAATAGAGTCAGTTATACGGGCTGTCGGTTTGTGTACATGTACGTTTGTCTCATTGGCGTCACATTGATGAGTATAAGGAGTTAACATGGAATACAAGTTAATGGGGCATCAGGGTAATTGTCCTGAAATTCGACCCTACGCTTGCGCTTTTCCCTCTGGAAGAGTCGGCACGCGGCGAGACAAAATTGGCTCAAATGTGATAGCGATGGAGTTCGCTTTCTGCTCACCGAAGATATTCACGATCCCCCGACTGCTCCGGCCTGCCTGCATCGGATTCCCGTCACGCCCGACTAAAATCCTCGCGGACCTAGCATCACCGGAGTCCACCCGTGGGAAAGATGGACATGCATATCTCCATTTGGAGTTAAAAGCACGTTTATGTCTCCGCCACTCGCTTTTTTCCGCGCCCCCTTCCCACCGAGTCCTCTCACCTCGCCGCCGGGCGGACAATAACAGCTGCTGAATCCAAATCGATCCGAGTGACATTGAATCCCGCCCTCTCCCGGAGGATGTGTCGGTCAGAAGTGGTTCCCAAGTTCGATCTCTTGACCTCAATCCCCTCACGTCTATTCCGAGTGCGCCAACATCCCCGAGGTTGTAAAAGATTGGCGCAATGGCAAAGAGCATTTTTCCCTCTAGCCACGTCATGACCAAGGAAATTGCCTTTCCTAGGATGGGGAATAATCTTATGAAACGCTTTTCAATAAAAACCAAGCCCATTTTTTATCAGGGCTATTTTGCTCTTATGTCGTAAAAACTGGAAGAGGCGGAGCAATTGACGTATTGGGGCGGAAAATAGGCATAATTGTCGAAAAGGGAATTGTCTTTTCAAAAGAAGGGATTCCAAAGAAAAGGAAAATGGCGTGCTAGGTGCACTAAGTAAAGATATGAAGAAAAGATTTGTAAAAACGTTAACATTATTGTGATAGCGCTATATAGAGTATAGCTTTTTATGGAAATGAGACCTGGTCTTGGAGGCAAGAAGATGAGTCTAAATAGGAGGCTTTTTGAGATGTGGGTGTGAAATATAAGGGATAAAAGTTAAAAAGAAATAGACTTGAAAAATAGCCAACTTGGCTTTTCCACATAGAAAATTTTTTATTTACGACCTAGGTTATGTTATGATCTATCATCTTCAGGTCAAAATACAGGTCAAACACAGTATATATATATATATATATATATATATATATATATATATATATATATATATATATATATATATATATATATATTTATTCGTCCTTTATATGTGTTCCTATCCCTTTTCCTCATATCTATTTCCATGTGAATAAGTGTATATAATATATGTATCTTGGCGGAGGGGAAGAGGAGGGAAGAAGGAACGGATTGGTTGAGGTAGGAAAAGGGGGACTAAAAGTTTATAGTTGCAAAGCCAAGATGGTTATTTTTCAATTTCAATGCGTAGATTTTCCACCAAGTCACGCCAGAAACAGTTTAATTTAAGAAGTAGACTACCATGTTCTCAATATGGTGCGAGAAGAGAGGAAGTTGCTCGGGAGAAATCCGAAAAAGGCAGGGAAAGTGGATGGAGGATATTGCGGAAAGCTAGGGGTATGTTGATGGCCGTGATAGAAGGATAGTGTTGGTAGGGGTAGAGGGAGGAAGAGAATAGGGCCTTACGGAGAGAGGCAGAAGGTTTGAGGAACCGAAGAAGGCAATAATCCAGGGCGAACAAGAGAACTTGCACGCGATATGTAGTGAATAAAAATCTGAACTCCACTAAATAATAATTTAAGGTGTACAATACCTAAGGTGTTGATGATTTTTCCTTAAGTCACTCTTTTTTAAATATACGCACCAGAAATTCAAAAGCTGAAGTATTCTTTAATTTTAATAGTATCATACTATTTTGCCGTTTCGAATAACAATTTGAATACGAAACTATAGTGTTATATTCTAAAATGGTGTATTAGATAAACATATGACTTCGTTCTGTGGTTTCACTCATGCTCATTTGTATTCTAAACCTTTGACTTGTGTTTTCCTCCTCCCTACTGGAAGAATGGCGAAATCTTTCAGTCTTTAATTTTGGCCTTGCTCGAATGTAAGAATGAATTATGTATTATGAATTTTGCATTGATCATAGCTGAAGAATGGAATAGTAAACGATTAACTCATAGAATTTTTTTGTCTTTTCATTATTAGTTCGTGTATATTTAAATCTCGAAATATTTTCTAAGATTCATAATGGACCAACAGAAATGATTATGAAAAAGAAATAATAAATTATTGGTGAGGTTTCACTTAATGATACTAAAAATCCCTATACAAGGCAATTATGAAGGTCGGTGAATCGGTACATTTTTTGGCAATTACTGTTGATATAAATTTTATTTATAGCACGTTTTCAATTATATATAAATATATATAATTGAAATTTACTTTATATATATATATATATATATATACATATATATATATATGTATATATATGCATAGATATATACATACGTATATATGTATATTTATTCCTTTATAAAAAATCTTCCTGCTAATAACTTGTTTGAACAGGAGAAAGCGGTGTTATGATGTAACTATTATTATCATTATCTGCTATTAAATTTATTTCAATTAAATTAATTCTATTGTAGAGTAATACATTAAATATTAATAATCCCTTAGTGTTGACCCCAATTGATGGTGGCTTTGTTCCCACATACGTGTATAGTCAGTAGTTGAATGCTTCTCACAATAAGACGCTGATAGTATGAGTGTACTTTAAATTTTACTTTTAAAAATTAAGATATCTTGTTGGCCAGAGGCAATTGAATTAAAAAATTTACGTATGAAGAACTCTCACTAAATTACAATTTTTCAGCATAAAATTCTTCCCAGGAGAAGCAAATTAATTTATTTAACGGGGGTAATAACAATAAATAAACTAAATATATTTCCTTTATCTATAAAGAAATATGACAAGTGATGTCCATAGCAATTGATTCATTATTGTCGTTCGATAATTCCTTGGAACTTGCCGGCAATCTGTTATGATAATCGTATGAAACTCTAGGCACTGATTCGAAAGTATCCGCGTATAACGTGTTCAGTAAAACGCTTCCGTGTTTTATCGACAATTCTCAAAATTCATATGTATAGGACCTCTGGGGCGAAACATTTCAACTGCTTTCAGTTGGTGTGTAAATTGGTGTTCGAAAAAGAACGGAAAAGTGTAGTGGATTATCTTACCTTAAGTTCTGACCGCTTCTTCAAATAGGCTGGAATCTACGTCTCCTCCGTTGAAAAAAAATTTAAATAATCACGAAGCCTCAATCCTGGAATAGAAATCCTTTACTCTTCCCTCTTGCCCTCTGTCAAAGCGGGACCTCTCCAAGTCGCTCCCAGTCGTCGGTGCCAGGAATCGGCGCCCGACGGGCGTCGAGATGATTTGACGTTCCGCGTCCCGTGACAGTTATAAATTACGACGAGCGTCACCTTTTAACGTCATGCCACTCCCGGCTGAAGTGTGAGAGTAAGAAGACAGTCGCGCAGCCGCGGAGTAGACGGAACAAAATTGGAAAAATAAATAATAAACAAATGAGCGAAAAGAAAATTCCGTTTCTTCGCAAGTCACCGGCGTGGGCGTCCCCTGATTCGGATCCGGCCGACCCGCGCCCACCTGCCCGACCTCCTCCCCCCGGCCCTGCTCCCCACCCACTCTGATGACAGCGCCCGATCTCCTGATGATCCCCTCCCTTTCAAAACCGTTTAGTTACGCCCCGCGGAATATTTGCACGAAACGAGCGTCCCTCCAGACTTCCGACGGAACACTCTTCTTTTCGCACGCACTTTTTCAACTCGCCGCTGTTTTCACTCGTCTCACCGTGCGCAGACTGAGCAGGTGACCGAAGGAGGCTCGGCAATTTCATCTCGCCCCGAAGGTTCGAGGAGAAAATGAGACAAGGAAGGGGAAAGGGGAAAAAGGGGAAGAGGAGAGGGAAAAGATCCTTCGAAAACACCAGCGCCCTCTCTCATTGGCGCTCCAGAGAAAACTTCTCGTGACTTTTCTCGAAGCGTCAAAGGCGCGACTCGTCCATTAAAAAAAATATAAAAATTAAATTAAAATGAGAGAAATAAATCTTCGGCTTCCCACATTTATTTTCGAAGCTTCCACGCCTGAATGAAGTCTCCTCCTTCGCCTTAATGACGGGAATGGACCCATTTCTGCGTAATCGCAGAAGGATATTTCCCAGTGACACTTTTTTTTATTCGCATTATTTTTCTGTGTCGCCCTTCGCCTGTGCGGCAATAAGTTCTAGCGCGGCTGAAGTATGAAGGGTATTTCTTTTAATCGTAATCGGGTCGCTCAAGAAGAATGGTAATGAATGGCAGCGGAGCGCTCGAGAGTCGCTTGCATTTTCCGTTGTCGTTGTATTTTCCTTCACGTCTTCTTTTTTATTTCAGCCCGAAGTAAAACATTTTGGATCCCAAGTAACATAACATCCATGGCAATATTTTTTATGGATGGAGAGATTTCATTTTCACGTTTTAAACGTGAGTTTTCATGTATTCACTGAGACGGCCAGTATTCAGAGAGTACTTTCAAAATCCGTGAATGTTATACGATAACCTAAAAATGAAATAAATGTGCCTGATTATAATTTTAAAAAACAAATGGAGTAACTCTGCACCTCGACTGAAATAGTTTGCATTTGCTACTCCACACTTATGACGGATTACCGTGGCTCATTAAGTGACCCCTGATAGGTTAGGCTTTTTTATAAAATGTTTAAGTAGGCATATGAAGTATTAACTCGTTGCATTAAAAGCTGAAAATAAAGGAGGAATGATAGGTTAGCGGGGAAGTGAGAGGCTTTCTAGGACGCATGAATTCAGGTACGCGTAGTTGGTACGAAGAAATAAGGAAGGAGATAAAATAGGGCGATCCAGCCCACGATAGGGGCAATAATTATTAGGGGCGACCGAAGCCTCCTTTTAATAGTTAGATATCCTATTATGACGATTCACCTATAATTCGTGCCTTCATGAAATAACTATTTATTGATTATTCAAAATCTACCGTTCAGAAGTATGTTTTAGCTTGGCCTGATAACTAATAAGTGCCCACTACCGTAGTCTTCTAATTAGCGACGTAATTAAATTCACCATTTATCAGAAAAATAATTTTCATAACACTAAATTTTCCAATATATCCACTTGATTCTAATTATTAATCCTAATTAATCCACCCTTCATTCCGATCAAAATGCCCAGCTACCCTTTTCCTACATCTTCCTCGATTATGTGTACACTTTTCTCCCATTTAACATGGTCTCCAGCATCACATTGCCTCTCACTACGTCCTCCATCCAATTTCGTTGGCTTTAATCGAAATTATCCCAACCTTCTCCGTCCGATGAAAATCCCTAGGATTCTAAGCCCGGATATGTAAGAAATAGCGTATTTTAAATAAATCACTCAACTCAAACATATTTTCGTGTATTGATAATACTATGGTATTTCACTTCGTTTCATCCGTTTAATACCATTTCTTGGGAGAAGATTTCCGAAATCATCTTTGTCTGATCGAATATACTGATCCTGATAAAATTTAATCGTGAAATAATGTCATCCATTAGTAGTGCCATACCTTCTTCATGGTATCCCGATTCACGACGAAAGCTTTCACAAAAATATTCCCTGACAATTTTGGAAATTGATTTGAGATAAGTTTTGATTTCAAGGACGGATGAAGATATCCGGAGTAGTGGTTGCTTATTCTTTGAACCATTCTACCTCCTTACGTCACAGTGACGCACGTCTGTCAACCCTCCTCTAATACAATGCCGTATCCCCGTTTGAGAACTTCGTTAAATTGTTCAAAGAATCAAAGAACACTTGAACTCCATCCTCCCCTCGATCAGTTGCGCAGAACGGAGTAAATTCCCTGCATTAATTCAACTATACGGCCTGGCGATATTACAAGGCGAACGCACAGTCACGTAAACGCCTTGAACGACATGAAACGTGCAGTAGTGAGCGTCATTAAAGGGAGCGGATTTTTAAAGCTCCACTGGTCTGAGACGTTGGGAAGGCCAGCAGCATCTGATTCGGAATGGACCGATGGTGTAGGTACTATATCAGGCTGATAACTGGTTTTGAAAGGAAAAATGATAATGGTTTTTTTTTCACTCATTCATTAATTTGTACGCAATGTACGCAATTTGTACGCCCCTCCTAGTAGGACAGTTTTGTGTTTTTCACGTGTGTTATTATATCTGAATTAATGCCCGAGTTTAAACCTCTCACTGAAAGTTTGGGATACCCATCGCCATCTTGACATTGCTCGGGCAATGAGGTCAGAAGATAATAGTTAGGAGTTAGATAGAATAGATAACCATTTTATATTAAATCCATACCCATTATAATGCCGCAAAATCAACCTCGCCGATACGGCGTGCATCATCTACTGAGAATATCACTCAGGACCTGCCTTGTAATTGGAATAGATTAAGAGAGAAGTGGTTCTTATGGAAAGAAAGAGAATGGATCTGACCTCGAAGAATCAATTGATCTGGGATGAGGATAATAATGCACTTATTTTTTGGATTCTGCTGTCATTATTCTGTATAAAATAGTGCGAGTCACATATGACAAAGGAAAGATCTCATCGTACGTAAAAACAAAGTGCATTGGATACGATGGGTTGTGTGAGCAGGTCGTCAGTCTCAAACCGAATCCTAAACTCGTACTGAAATACTACTATGGTTGGATAGAATTACGGTGATGTAACTAAAAATCGAATTGAAAACCATTGGTCTCTAAATTACCATGAAACTTGTTCATGAAATGATCATCATCTTTATAAGATCATTTTAGTAAACTCCTATGGTGTCAAATTTAAAGTATGAAACAGAATCATTCTACATATACTTACATGTACATAAACTTTTGTTCTTTATGCATCTGTTTGGAGTTTCATCAACATGCATAAGCGTTGGTGCTACTATGTTTCTGAAGTTTAACGTGATTGACGCCAGTTGGATCCAATATATTGGCTGATATTTATTTATATGTGTCGTGAGTTGGATTCAACCACACCTTAGAGAAAATGGAAATTAAAAGTCTCCAAAATTAAGGGAGTATACATAAAATAACCACTTACAATTGATTTATCACATTGGAAACATTCCATTTAGATTCTGCTATCATTGTTTTCAATGTTTCAAATTTCAATTAGAAATGGAAAAGTAGTTGAATCGTAATAAAATAAACATTATAATTTTTCAAAAATAGTAGGGAGCGTGATGCTATGGAATTAAAACGTTATGCACGCATTCTCGCAGACTCTTCTGATAATGCCACGCGTATCGTAATTACTTTTTTCCACAAAATACGATGTCAGAGGCTTCAACGACGTAAAGAATACCTTAAAGCATTCTATAACCATCGGGAAATTCTCTTGACACATTCAATCTCTTTCTGACTTTAATCGACTAAAAAAGCGTAAATTATTCAGCCTAAAAGAGTCCTAAAACGTAAATTAATCTTTGCCACACGCAACGAAGGACGTTCGGCTTCAGTTTTCTCCGAAGGACGGCTTCAGTTTTATCCGCTTTATCGTATGTTCAGATGTCTGCATTAGGTATTCTTGGGAAATCCAGTCCTAAGCAAACACTGGAGCAGAGATGACCCAGTGACCTTTCATTGACATGTCGGCATATCGTGGGTGATTGCCGACTGCACTTTCGGCTAGATGCTGGAAGGAGTGAACAAGTCATTCGGCGGTATTGATAGAGGGGGCAACCACGATGGATGGGGAAGCGCGAGCCCCGGCAAACAAAGGCATCCCTCCGTGCTCCTCCTCCCCGACGTGGCCTTAGAGGCGTGTGGAACGCTTCTTCTGGGCGTAGATCCCGCCCACGAGGTGCGGGAACCAGAGGGAGGCCTTCCAGAAAGATAAATCCCTAGGAGGGATGATCTCGCCCCAGTCCCCGTGACAAAAGGGTTTCAAAAGTAACCCGGTGTGGCCTCGCGGTCCATCCGGACTGTGCGTCTTCCCCCTGTCCTACTTTTCCGGAAAGTGAACGCTAGGTCGTAGCCTACCCAGTCCTCTCTAAAAGACGCGGAAAATTTTAGGATCAGGGTGCAATAGGGTCGCATTGTGCCGCGTCCCTTTAAAATCAGTGTGCTGTATTTATTGAGTGGCCAAATACGTAACCAAAATGGAAAGGTTTCTTGTGAACATCGAAACTTACCACGTTAGTAAGAGAAATTGCATTTACAAAAAGTTAAAATAGTTGCATCCCGTTGTTTATTTGGCGAGAGTAATAAGGATTGCCCCGACACTATCCTGAGGAGTGCCATGGCATGTGGCTAATGCGGAGATTGATGGGACTTCTGCCGTTGAGGGAAATGAAGCCACTTTATCTTACACTTTAAGGACAATTAGTTGTTATTTTGTTCTCAGACTGGTTTGAGTAGTTGTGTCTGATATGTGATGTCCACTGCTGCAGTATTATCATACAAGGTTCTAATAAAAAGTACCGGTAACAATTTTTCCTGGCGAGTGCGTGAAATGCTGGATTCAGACCGTCGTTTAAGGGTGCGGATGATGGTAGATCGTTTAGCATTGATATGATGACAGTGCACGCCATTATTACTGACATTTTGGCGCTGCGAAAGATCAGTGCTAATCTCGTTCCGAGGGTCTTGACGGACGACCATAAGCAGAGCCGAGTTTCAGCTTGCTACGGCATCGTGACGATTCCCCAACCCCTTTTCAATCCCGACTTGGCACCAACAGTCTACTTCCTATCCCCAAAAGTGAACCCCCCCCCCAAAGGACATTCTCGTGGGATCCTAAGTGCCGTTAAAGAACCTTGCACGCGATGACCCTTGCATGCCTGAATTGCCTTAAGGACCTTTCGGAATCCGCCTAATAGGCATCCTTCGAGTCGTGAGAAAGTCGCTGGCAAAATTATGTCGATGCTCAAGTGATGTAAATTGAAGAATTTTCGGACATTCTAGCAAAATCTGAAATAAATCTTTTTTCTGATAATGTTTACAATATTTTTTATCAAAACATGTAGCTATTGCAAATATTCTAGCCAATATAAAATGTTCACACTTCCTTCCAAATTACCCAAAAATTACATATTGTAACATATCGCCGTTTTGTTGAACGCCTTTTTTCAAATTCATTTACAATTCACAGAATAAAATACCAGGAACTAAATAACATTGTAAATAAATGAACAATTAAATAGACTCATTTTTGTTTTTTTTAAGTGTAACATTTTACTGGATTAAGTTTTAAAAAATGACTGCACTATATATTAACATTGCTTCCATTTCATTATGCAGCAAGATTATAAACCAACTTTATATTCAATACATCATAGGTACACGTATTTAAATCGACACATTCCTTAGGGTAGCGTAAACTAAGGAAAAACTTGCAGAGAATGTCCCAATACTGCCACTCCCGCTCTAGCGATTCTCGTTTTTAAGTGTACCTTGAAGATTTCTTGAAGTGTAATCGCTTTCGTTGCAATAGCATCCGACATTACAGTGGAAAGCCTGACGAGTGAAAGTAATTTTTCCGTATATTGATCCAAATTTAAAGAAAAATAGACGTACATACGTTACGCGTCAGTTGAATGTAAGGCACTGCATTGCGATTTTTATGCTTCACTTGTTTCTTTCACGTTCCCGGTATCTTTATTTGTTTTCTCATGTCTTCCACCGTCGTCACGATCGATAAATTCACCGAGGATCCTGCAAGGACAGCAAACGAGAACGCAGCATCCGCGTTCTCGATTTCTATTCCCGAATTCTCGCGTCACCGCGAGCCACGTTGTCACGAGATATCAGACGGGATTCTGTCACGTGACGTCACAACCCAAAAGCGTTTCTTGAGGGCGAACTGAAGAAGAACGCCGGGGCGCGACCTAGGTTATGAGTTCCCCGTTGCTCCAATTTCTCCTCGCCGCAGGCTTAAATCATCGAAGGAGATTCACCATCCGCGTGGGTGAATGGTCCTTGCTTCCCTCGCGAGAATTCGAGACCCCGCCTCCAGGCTCCGAATTCAGCACGTGTAGATGAATACGTCCGTGGCCACCGGCCAGCCCTTGAGCGACAAAAGGCCCCACTCAGGCGAAAATGAGAACTTGTCCAGATCTACTAGCTCCGGGTCCTCCGCCCTTGTCCCTGCCTCTAACCCCCTCTCCCGCCCCTCTCCACCCCGACAGGAATGGCTTCCGCCAATGCCCCCCTCTGTCCCCCCCGCCTCCCCTTTCCCTCCCCAACCGCGTCGCATCGCCTAGTTTTCCTCTCGAGGTCGCCTTTTCGACCGTCCTCAATAAGAATGGTCCGGCGCGGTCCGAACTCCTAATCCCACGCGCGTCCGCGAGCTACGCCCGCTCTCCCCGTCCCCCACATCCCGCCTCGTCACCTCCCCCTTCCATCCGCGCGAACACCTGTGCACCGTGCGTTTTCGTGCTTTTTTTTCAAAACGCCCAAGCCGCCGCCGTCGGTGCACGCGAAAAGTGAAAGTGGTGTTCGCGAGTTGCGCTGCGCGCGACAGGCGTTTCGCGTATTTTCTTCTGATTTATTCATATTTTTTTATCATCCGTAGGACTGGGAACTCCCTCGCACCCTCTTCTGAGTCGAAGCATTCGACTTATTGGAATGAACGACAGTGGTCAGTGACGGATTTATGACTTCTGGGATATATGTCTATTGCGAATCAATAGTATTAATTTTTCATGAATCTTATGAATGGTAGCAGTTTTTCTTCGTCGCAAAGACACTCTAAAGGCTTCAATTCGTCATTCCTTTCTGATTTTGTTTTGGTATTAGCACCGAAATGTGCGAAATTTATCATAACTTTTGATTTTGTGGGCTCTCTTGAACAAAAATAATAAGCTGTCCACAGGTATCATTCAGCCGATACGAAATATCGAAAAATAAGTAATGTATTTAAGATTTTATTTTATTATACATATATATACAATAAAATTGTATTTTTAGTATATATTATGTATAATAATATATTATATTTATAAAGTCAATTAATAACCCGAGAATTGTGCTTCAGAGCTTCACTACCGCCTGCGAACATGAGAGGACAACTCACGAAGTCTAGGTCGAAGAAGAGTTCGGTCTTTTTTTGTGGAAGTCTCAATAAGTGTGGAGCTGTATGTGCCGCCCTAGGGGGCGTCACGTTCTTCACCGCGCTCGAAAACGCGCCACGTACGTCAACGACTATTCACTATAGTAATGATCATCTATCAGTTTTACGTTTCTCATTAGAATTTGAAAAAAAACGTTTTTCCTCCATCTGAAACTTTATCGGTGACCTAGGAAAGAGTATCGTGCGCGAGTTCTCCCAAGGGGGCATTATTTAGCTAGCTAACGAAAATGAGCGCACCGTTATAATTTTTTATGCATGTTTCCCTTTTCCTCCGTGCAACTCTTAGTAACCAATCAACGTAAAAACCATTCACCTTGATTGGGCGAACCTCGAACCCGGATGCCCTCGATTTTTTGCCGAGTGCCTTGATCAATGAAGATGTAAAGGCTTTTGAAGCAAGAAAGCGGCAAGATCCGGGCTCGGGTCTCGATCAAGACGAATGATTTTTCACACTGCGAAATTTCTGCATTTCAATGCTCACCAGTGGAAGGATCCGTGAAAGTAACTATCGATACATCCCCTACAGTTCTTTAAGTGAGTCCACCTTTAATCCACCTTTCTATGAGTGGGAGGGAACCAAGGACTTGCTATCCGGTGCGTCAAAAGCAATCAATAAGTGCGTCTGTTCTTTGGAATCTTCTCCCGATATTACTCCGCTTTCTGGCAATGAAATCTTTGCGTAGTGTGTGATGCCACGTGAAATTTAAGCAAATTTAGGAACCTCGTCATTAAGTTATTAAAAGGTTGACGCAAAGAAAATATTTTAGCTTTATTTTCAACTTGCTCCAATATGATTTTGAGATTTTGACAAGAACTTCGCTTTAATGATTATATTTTCAGCGTAAAACACATGACTATTTCCGTGCGGGTGGTTGCCATACTTTGCTCTAAAACTAATGCGCGGTGGGACGTCGCCTTCAAAATATTACCTGTCTCTCCAAAGTCCTCTAAAAGCAGTTCTTGAAAAAGTTTCATCTCAACATTCCCTCCTTCGTCCCGACATCCCGCTGAGAAGAGACGCCCTCCGCCGCATCACAGTCAGTAATCTGCCGCCCAGGAAACAAGGAAGAAATAAAAATTGGGCGCACGAAATTCAGCAGCGCCATAAAGTGTCGTGAGCGGAATGAGAAATGTCCGTCCGTTCCTCGTTAAGTCCCGAAAAACAAAACAAACATTAGCGGCGTCGTGCGCGGCCATGCTCGGGAACGATATTATGGATTCAAAACGTGATGGCTTTTTTTTCGCACGGTCATCGGAGACGAGAGGAGAGATACGAGAACTCGAATCTTAAGATACGGTAATTCTCCACGGATGAAATTTATTTGCGTGGAAGAAAAAAAAATGTTTACCCCGGTGATAGATCAAAGACGAAGAAAGAAGAAAAAATCATGGAACATATCCTTGGCGATGGTATTCTCAGGCACCCGCGCGCGCTCAGGGGACGATGTAATTAACTCGCGCACGAAAGCCGAAATAATAATCGCGCAAAACCTTTCGCGAGATAAAATATGTCCTCGAATGAAAGTTATATGTATCTTGGCGTAATTATGCCCAGGTCCCGTCGGTCGAAATCCCTCACCACGCAGCCGGCGACCCCGCCCCCTTGACATTCGTTAAAGGCTCAGAAAGTTGGGCTCTGAGACTCTTGTGGGTAAGATGGGGTAGACGGACGGGAGATCTGATAGGATACGAGCGTGAACGACTCAAGAAACAACCAAATCCCACTTCAGCAGCCCAGAAGTAAAAATAACCTAGACATTAGCTACAGGAGAATCACTTTAGGTGGAATAAAAAGCTCTTTGCGATGCATCTACACCCGCCAAATCGCCACGGATGCTTTTGGCTGAGGATGTTAGGGCACCGACATAATTAGAGTAATTAATTAGCGATTATTTACGATCCGTAAAAATTTACTTTTGGAAAGTTCTATATGTCGTGCGTGATAATGCCCACCGATTTCGTCTGAAAATTTGCTTGAGGAAAATGATTACTTTTATCGCTCCGACCGGCAGTTTATATCTCATTATCTTTTCGCTGTGGCATCAGGTGTCAAGGGAATGAGGAGTTAAAGTCATGCATTTCTTACTCATCAGCGCTAAACCCGAACGATTGTATTAACCTTATGGTTTAAAGTCTTGTTTGTAATCTCCAAGCTTCCCGTAACCCCCAAACTAAGCAGTTCAATTCAACGCCTTCAGTTCCTTAGGGACGATTCCTTAACGGAAAGGTTCATTCGAAAGGTAGGATCTGCTAATTATGAAGCTGCAGAATGAGATTTTCTAATTTCAAAATGATGAATAGAGTTTTATTTTCATTTTTCTGCCGTTATAATCTTTATGCATTGCGTCTATAGTCTGCATGCCCATGCGTTTTCAAGTCACGAAGGACTCCAAACTAAGGCATTCTAGCCGACTAAATTCATAAAGCCCTACACTGCTCTGCACAGAAAATCAATAACGGTGACCAAGACAACAAGATAAGGCCGTAATATTTATACGAATTTCGTAGATTTTGTTCAAGTCTCGAGAGTCGCAAGTGAAAAGGCGAATTAAAAGTTTCACCAGTCATAATTAGAGAAAATATAAAAAAATTAAATTTACTTATTATAAATGTTCGTTTTATGAAATTTGGTAGCGTGCTCATCTCAAATCCCATGAATGTATGCCTCAAATTACATGCGAATTTCCAAAACCAAATTTTTCGTCTGGTCATTCCACTCACGAGGTTTTCTTTTTTGCCTTCCTCTCCTTTTACGTGGTTGTTGGTAGTAAAATTATTAAAATACTATTTTCCGTATATGTCTATAAATATCAGTTCGCACAATTTGGGAAATTTGATCGATATACAAAAATGTAAATCGGTGATAATTGTTCGCAACTTCAAGAGGAGCTATCATTTTATATGGTGATATTTTTATTTTTATAATGTTCGATCTGGGTATTTTGAGTTTTTTTGTACCCAAGAGTAAATACTGTGCATGAGAAAATGCATAACATTGCATTCCATCTGTGATCTTATTATTTAATCCAATATGAATTGAAAATACCCAATACATTTTCGATGGTTCCTGATTGCAGTCTTCGTCAATTACTCGATCGATACTCCCAATATTCAAAGATGCTCTTGCTGTGAAACCGCGTTTCTCTTTATGAACTCGGATGGACTGAAGGATTTCTTTTCGAGCGTCATGACATCATTTAATTTCAGCGTAATAAATTATACAAGAACGATGTGCTCGTAAACTTCCAAACATTCCCTTCTTCCACGGTTAAAATGAGTTATATTTAGAGTGGAATCGGTTTCCCTGTGGTAGGCAGCGTTCGTTATGTCCTTCACATAAGACCACAAAATTGACGAAAACTCCACTTCTCCCTCCCCTTTCTCCTCAATCCCTCCGCGTATTACGTGCAAATGTTTACGGTTCCACCGTTGGCCAACTCTTATTTGCGTGTGACACACTTAAGGAAGACAAAAACTCTTAGCGCGATGCCTACCCGTAATCATTTCCATTTTCGTGAGGAGCCTCCTGAATTCAAAATGAAAATAGCATGCCTGCGTTCTCGTACTTTGCGGTACACATCGACCTGGTGACAGAAGAAAGTTATTATTATCATAAAATATTAAATAAGTATTTTTAATTAGAAGGGTCGTGATTCAGAATATTTCAATGTGACCTCTCGCAAAGAGGACGAAACCATTGTGAATATTAATTGGGGAATATGGATTGAACCGTCCCCGTGAATTGATTCTTTTTACCAATCGGTGTGTACTCTTTAGTCATTTCATCAAAAGAAAACGATTCCAGAATATATATGCACATATTTATACATTTTCATATAAATATATATATATATTTATTTGTACACATATACATATAAACACAGTAATCAACCCGAAGGTCGGTTTAGTAGGTGATGGTAGAGTTCACCCAGTACTAATTCCGACGGCGTGTGAAATTCCCACATCAGGGTAGGGGGGTCAGTTCCTTTCCCTGTGCCGGTTACGGTTCCCCAGGAATATCTGGTACCCGAAAAATCACACAGTGTGGGTGGAGCTGCAGGTTCCCAGAGTGCCTTGCCCGGGAATGGAACCCGGGTCCCTCCGGTCAGTAGTCCAACGCTCTACCCCCTGGACTATCGCGACCCACATACACACACACATAAATATATATATATATATATATATATATATATATATATATATATATATATATATAATATATAATATATTATATAATATATATATAATATATATTATATATAATATATATATAATATATTATATAATATATATATAATATATTATATATAATATATATATATATATATAAATTCATGTTATGGAGTGGTTTTTCATTCATTTGAAGTTTAAAATAATGCTAGCGTTAAAAGTGTTACGGAACGAAAATGTGTAGCATTAAATTAAAATGTCACGAAGAGGTAATTTCATGCAAAACTTCGGAGCTGTCCCATTAGATCAATAAATTAGCATATGTTTACATATTCCCCGAGGGAATGAGATGGCTGCATCGTATTTCAGCCCTAATGTATCTCTTAGTCTGCCAGCATAGGTCATCATCTCTCATCTTCACAGATCAGGGTAGTCTCAAATAAAATCAAGTGCCTTTTTACGGGGTTTTCCCTTGTGGAGGCAATATCGAATAAAGATTTAGTGCCATATGACTGTGGTGTTTAAGTTTACAGTAATCCCTTTATGCTGGCAAATGTCATCTGTAAATTTGCCCGCCACGTTGCCCACTAAATTTCTCCATCTGTCGATCATATTAAAATGAGGTGAAATCAGTCTCTAAAATACCCGTTGTTTATCCATCACCTACTCTCCACTGATTTATGCACTTGCATGAATGTATCACCGTCATATAAGATACATCCTCCACTTTTCTCCGCGGCTGTAATATATTATCGAATGGTATCCTTGATATAAATCAACCGGTGATTTTCACACCGTTTGGATCACTGATTGACTGAATGGGTGGGCAGCAAGTCAATTGCCGGCCCACTGAGACATGACGTCAGGCTCTCAAACTCACCACCCGAATTGCGGAATGAGTTTCAAAATACTTCTGTGTGATTACGTACGCCGTGTGTTCCAGATACTTACTAAATTCACTTCAAACATGACGTCTCCGTCCAAGGAAAATTAACGCTCAGCTACCAATCAGTTTACCGTTCGAGGCAAATTATAGTGCTCTGGAAGTCAATTCCATCTAATATTTGGCGTTTATAAAAAATGAATAACTTGGGCTTTAAAAAAAACATGGGACTGGTTGCACCGTGTTTGTGTGGAAATACGCCAGGACAAATTCTTCCAATTTCCTCTGAAACAAAATTCTCCAAGGAAGTTGGCAAAACGTAATCAAATCCTTGCAAAGATACATCAAATAGTTACTAAATTACCTAGTTCTCTGCTGAAAATTCATGATATATAAATTAAAGGATCGAGTATTACGAAGGTTCTGGGGGTTCTATTGGGGATTGTTTGCATTATAAATCTCATATTGGCCATTTGTGTTCTAAGTTAGCTTCCGGTTTTTAAATTCCGGAAACAGTTCTTTCCACCTCAAATAGGAAAGTAGCTACGAATACTATGAGTATATTTTAATTAGAATCAAATACAGTATTTTATTCTGGATAATTCTCCCTATTTTTCGCATCTATTTAAATTGCTTGAATGTAAACTGCTTCTACTCCAATAAAGACTTCTTAGAGGCTTAATTTCATGTCACCAGGGTAAAATATAATGCTATTTTGATATATCCTACGTTTTAAGTCTTGGGATCAAAATATTATTATTATTATTATTTTAACTAATTGTCAATCAGTGAGAATTTGAAATCAACGAAATCAGAAGACAAATATTCCAAACATTAAGAACACTGTTAGAGACTGCAATATTCGATAGCAGTTTCGTTAGAAAGCATCTTCTTCATGCATAGCGCAGGCATTTTCTGTTCACCGCGTTAAAACACAGTATTACACGATCCCTACCTCTTCATTTACATTATCGTTGGAAATGAATAATCCCAACCCTTCCCTTTCCAGAATATATACTTCATAATTTCCAAAATAATAAATGCAATGGAACGCATGCAACAAGGGATTATAACGTTTTAAAATTGTTCAGTCAGAGCTAATTCAATTTGCATTAAAATCCAAGGTGATTCAGTTCGCGAAATGAAGAAAGTGCTCAATAATAATGGATACTAATCAGCTACTCTTAATATTTAAATTCTAACTCTGCATGTGACCAGTGATCAAGTCCTTCCAACATTAATTTAATCGGGCTATCTCCAGTGAGCAGATGCAGTGGAGTACCTGGGAGTAGTCTTCTTGAATTGATCGTCATTATCTTGCCGATGAGGCGTAACCTGTTCCAAAGAACATTATTAGAACCCATCATCACTATGCATCCGCCTAGTATACTCATGCGTTCTATGGTTGGTGACCCGCGGGTCGCTTAAGGGGTCAGAGTAATCTTTGGGTAATGGGGTTGAAGACCTATGCACCTCTCTTCCCGTTAACCGTTTGTTAGCGAGTCATTCGATCTTGATAGAAGCTTATCCGTCATTTTTATCCTCAATTTGTACTCGGCCTCGTAACCCAACAGAGCCGCCGCCACGTGTCTTTATCTTGCGCCGGATAAGGCACCCCTTTATTCCTAAAACTTTAGGTCATTAATAACCAAGAGTTCATGGTGAAATGACCGTAGCTATTCCTAGAAGAATGGGTGAGTTTTGTTTTGTATCTCGATAATATACGTATTAATTTTTCAAACTTTTTTAAATATTTTATTCCGAATAGACTCGAGTTTTCCATTTATTCATAGCGTTTCTTTTGATCAAGAATCCTCTGATATACTTGTTCCAATAAATATCTACACTCATTTTGTTTACATATTAATGAAAAGGATGCATAGTGATTGCTACATTCATATCACATAGGGATAAGGAATATTATAGAAAGGATACATAATTATTTTTAATTGATATTAACCAGTGCATCTCCGACGTAAGTGGGCTCCATACCTATTTCAAAACTTTCCTTCAGAAGACCGCAAAAGGAATATTAAGCGGATCTTACCGATGAGAAATTTCGCACGGCATTTCGTTTAAAAAAAATTGGGCAATAAATGAAAAATGAAAATAATTATCTTGTACCACTCTTAATTTAATTTTTCGGTTACTTATAGGACGAAATATGATTTGAGTGTAACAACATAACATGAAAATTTTGAAAGTAATGTACGATGTATTGATCATGAAATATGAATAGTTACATTTGCGATTAGCAGGATGTTTGATATTTGCTCGCATTGAATTACCGTTAAAATTGGAAATTTTAAATTTCCATTCCATTATCATTAAAAGAGAATCTCGAAAAATCTTTTCGGGACTCATGACTTGGGAGATAACATTGCAGGAAAAATGGAAACTGAATGAGATTCTTCGAGCATTTGAAGAAGGGCAAGATAATGAAAGGAGAAACTTTGTAATTCCACATAGATTTATTCGACGGACGACCTAGGTTTCGACGTGGCACGTCATCATCAGGTACATTTTGTAAAGAAGACAGAGAATATATAGTCACACAAATTGGGGGGGGTGGGTTGGGGGGGGGGGAAGGCGAGAAGAGAGACAACTCCCCGGTCTGAGGTGAGGGTTAGGGGGTGGAAGAGGGAAAAAACCCAGGGGGGGTGTTGGCCCGGAGGTGGTTAAGGGGGTTGAGAGCAAGGGGCTAGAAGAAAGGAAAGGATTAGGAACTCCGTAAACTCAGGAAGGGGGAGGTGGTGAAGGGGACGCGTGGATCAGGAGGGAGAGGGGAAACCCAGAATATACGTAAAAACGCTGTATTAAGAGCCGGTAGGGGAGGAGGTAAGGTAGGTGGGGTGTCATTAGGTGTGGAAAGAAGGAAGGTCTAGAAGGGGGGAGTGGGAAGGGTACAAGATTTCGTTAACAATGGTAACCTTATTCTTAACACATTTCAAAATTTCAAATTGCTCTAGCGCGTCAAGCCTTTGTCCTTTCTTCTCAAAATGTAAGAACTCTGGCACAAAATCACTCCGATGATTCTCGTCCAGCAGATGTTTGGCAAAGAGAGACGCCGAGTCCTTATTTTTGACGCACGATTGGTGTTCCTTGATCCTCTCTTTAAACTTTCTCCCAGTCTGGCCGATGTATCCTGCTCCACATTGACAATTTAATTTATAAACACCACTTTTCTCACTTGTAGGGATTCTGTCTTTGGTATGAGAAATTAAATTCCTCATGCACTGTTTGTTATAAAACGCTAGTCTAATTTTGTCTTTGGGGATTTTTCTGCATACCCTCAGGGATAATGGGCCTAAATAGAGAAACCTTCTCCATTGAGCCCTTGATATATCGCTAGGTATAGACCCATAAATACTGTTTCTGGCTAACTTGGACATTTTCCTCTTATAAAGTTTGTCTATTAGTTTTTCCGGGTAGCCATTGTTTACTGCTATTGTCTTAATAATATTAAGTTATTCATTCATATCATGTTATTCACTCCACCTCCAGACATTGCTTTTCACAAAAACTTGCAACATTTCATTCCATGATCAATAGACTAACTTCAATACCAATGACGGTTTCCAGCGTTTTAAAGGAACTTATGTGCATGAGGAATTTAATTTCTCATACCAAAGACAGAATCCCTACAAGTGAGAAAAGTGGTGTTTATAAATTAAATTGTCAATGTGGAGCAGGATACATCGGCCAGACTGTGGAAACGATTCATAATGAATAAGAAATACTTAGTTTTTCCACACAAACTTTATTTTTACGACCGGGTTTCGACGAGGATCGTCATCATCAGGTTACGGGTCAGGTTACCTGATGATGACGATCCTCGTCGAAACCCGGTCGTAAAAATAAAGTTTGTGTGGAAAAACTAAGTATTTCTTATTCATTACGTCAAAATTTGCGTTTAATTTTATAACAAAAAATTAACGGGCAGTACAATATTGTTTTGTGTGTATGTTTTTAATTATAAAATTCTGCCCCACCTCGTCACGCCGGGCACGGTTTACTTCATATTCTGTGTCTCTCACTCCATTATCCTCGGCAACAACATGAATTAAGACACTCAGAGAGCAACATGAATCCTTTAGTTGAGGAAGTGTTTCGTTTCATAACATTCTAACGTATATTATTTTTGCGTTGGAGCACGTTCTGGGCACGGGAGAGATATATATTGTAGCCCTTGGGAGAGCGATCTGAGCCTAAATTTGAAAGGAAGCAGAGACTAGAGGGGAAATGAAATTGAGAAAGGAAGAAAAAGAATATATATGCAAAGTGCGACGCAAGAAAACAATCAAAAATGACGTAATCTAGGTCTTTGATTTTGTGCTTCGAAGGCCGGAGCAAAGATCGCTTAGGGAGCCCAGACGACCGATTTGTCCACTACCATATTAGAGTTTAGGGTCAGAGGGGATCTGAAAAGTATATAAAGATGTTGTCATACTGTCCATTAATCAAAACCATTCAGACAAATCTCCATTGCGCTTTCTGCCGGTATCCATTATGAACAGTGATATTTGAGAAATGGTGAAATAAACCGTTCGATGTCTTGGACCTTGAGCCATTTTAGGTGGACGATAACACGCAACCCGGGAAACAGATGGAAAATTGCAGAAAAAGACAGTGAACATACCTTAAAACACTCATAAGCAAGGTTGGTGATATCGTTATTCAAACTGGGGATTTAAAATAATTTGAAAGTCCATAGAACATCATTTACCAATTCTTGATCTCTGATTACATAATTAGATAGTGTATTTGATAAATTATAATTTAATTTAAGTGCCTAATTTTTTCAGATACGAACATAATTTATCAAGTTGTTCCTATAATATCTTTTTAATATTCGTTCGTTCCCCTCTGTTATATTTTTTGAAACAGAACAAGAGTTTAAGCACCCTATTCTGCATTCGTCACCTTTGATTCCCGCGCTATAATCAGGCATTTATTTTGTTAATGACATATACCTTGAATCGTAAGTGCATATTCACGATTGGTATGAGTAATCTTTGTTTGAAAGTTTGTGGTTCATTTTTGTTTTTTATGTATATATGATCTCCGGGGTTCCATTAGAACTTTTAGAAAATTTGTTTTATCATATGACTGTTATGATGTAGTAATTCAGCGGTGCTCTAATGACTAAAAGTTTACTTTTAGTGCACAATGCATTCCATTAGTCTTTGTAACATTAGATGAAGAGCGGGAGCAGAATTGCCTTCTAAATAATCATATTCACATGTTCAGTGATTCGAATTTCACTCGATATGCCGACGCACAGATCTTTAAGTTTCGTGACGGGCCCATTTTGTCCCATTTCTCAAAACTACTAGTCGATTTACAAGTCCTCTCAAAAGAAGCTTTCAAACTCGCATACTATGTTACATGGGCAGGTAACATGTTCTGTACTTCTTGCAGCCTTCGGCAGACTCTGGTTGTACAAATTGTGAGGCTTTGTGAATTAGACCTGTAGCTTTGAGAATTGGACGCCCGGATTACCTCCCCCGTCGTTCCCGCGAAGGCCACCTCCCCACTTCATAAGTTTCCCAGGTTCAAAAGCAGCCGCTGCATTTTCCGACGGCGTCGTCCAACTGCAGAGGCGTACACGGCTGCCGCCTCCCCCCGAGGAGTGCAAATGCCTCCTCGTTTCTCGCGGGCGTTGGACGGGGAATAGAGGGGCGTGGGCGGGGATGTAGGATGAGGGAGGTGGAGCGACCCCTCCCGGTAAACTCGCTGCATCGCGATAGAAGGAATGAAGAACCCGCGCCGTACAGTCCTTTTGCCGTGTCAACCGGCGCGATCGCTCGCCCGGGTACCCTCACCACCCACCTTTCCACCCCCCTCAGGTAGCGCACATCTTCTCCTTCTCCTCCACGATAGCGGCCTTCGCGGACGGGACGAAAGATACGTATGCATTTTCTCTGCATTCGTACACGGAAAAAGTACATTTTTTGAAGCAGTCCTAAATCTGTAAAAATCTACCGAAGCAAACTTCGTCGTGATACTTTTAACAATAGTGTAAAAATTAGTTTCAAAACTAAATATAGTGGACTCAGGTAATGTTAAAATTGTGTATTATGGGATGAGTCAATTTTTGTGAAAACCAAATGTTCACTGTCACTTTCGATGCACCAAATTATTTCCAGTAGTTGAATTTCGATGTACTTCATCATTCGTGCCCATGACTTGAATATGTAACATAATAGACAAACGCGGAAGTACTAGGCATGGTAGGGAGGAGAGAGATCGGGAGAAATCCAAAGAAGAGATGGTTTTAGGGCGTGTTGAATGGGAATGAGATGTTAATTACTGTAATAGAGGGGAGAACGTCAGGTAATCAAGGAAGGTGCAGGAGTATTATATGCATGTTGGATGGAATGAAGGCAGGAAAGAAGTATGCGGACTTGAAGAGAGGCTTAATGTTGTGTCCGTTGTCAGGTCAGGTTTTCTTTAGGAGACGCGAGTACACATATTGTTGTACAATTGCATACCTGTAGGCTCTGTCCATCCAAATGTTCTACCTTAAACGGTGGAATAATAATAATTATATATAACTGTATATATATATACATATATATATATGTATATATATATATATATGTATACATATATATTCTTTGTGTATTATGGAACCTAGTTGTCTCTTGAAAATATACATTGTTTTGGCCGGCTACGTTTAAGAAAAATGTGTGAATGTTAATAGTATCCACTTGTGCATGCTATCGTTTTCTCGCTGCAAAACCTATTAGTACCAATATTTCCCATTATAAATATTACATCAAATGATGTTTACTCATTTTTTTATAATTTTACGTTATTCTGTAGTTATAGTTGCGAAAAGAATTAATTAGATAAGTACGCTAAATTTCATCTACATCTACATCTACATAATACCCCGCAAGCCGCCGCAAGGGCGTGTGGCGGGGGGTGTTAGGTCACCAACCGTAAAAACGAAAAATACCACATGCAAAAAACAACACGGAAAATTACACCCCAGCAGCGCACACACTCATGCAAAACTCCCTCCATCCAATACTCATGCAAACACATAAACTGCCAAACAACAAAAAACTGCACCCCAGGATACAGCACGAAAGCCATCCTAAAACACGCAAGCCAGGACACAACAAGCAAGAATGTGAAACATCACTACCACATGAAAATGCACCACAAAACACTAAATTTCGAGAGTAGGTTCTTCACAACGAATATTTCACGAGTCGAATAAAACTTCTGCTGGGCATAGTGTTCGCGGGTATTTCTTAAGCAATTTCGAAACATCGGCTCCTTGACAAACGCCAGAAAATCGCTAAAATTTCTACCAAGGCACACCTTACTGATGTAGGGAGAGAAATACTTGGGTATGAGTCGAGTTTATTTTTTTGCATATTTCTTTAAGCCTGGCGGGTTCTTTGCTGCCATTAGTCTTCCCTTCGGATTATTTGAATTGCGAGCCAATTCTTATGAAAATAATATTTTATTAATTTGCCTTCTAAGTAATCACCATCTGTCAGGTCAGAGGTCTTGGTTTCGGACCCAAAATATATTGGAGATGGTTGTAAATCATACGAGTGTCAATTTAGTTAGATTGTGCGATACAGCCTGACCTTTTGAGTTCGATACATACGCATTAAATCTGTCACTGCACTATATTCTAAATGAGATTTCATCGTAATAAATGAATCATGAACCCCGATTCTCGGGTAAAATCAGTCTTTGATCACGAATTACGAATCGGAGAGAAGCAAATGTCAAACCTCGGCCATCCCACGGAATGAAACAATGCTTGGCGTATTCTTGTTGGGTTTCTTTCTTACTCTAAAAATAACTCGAACAATCCTCTACGGGTAGTGGTATTGTGCGACTTGGATTTAAATCATTTAAATCATCAAATTTAATATCATTAGATGATGATAATAATATAAAAGATGATGATCGCGTTATTTCATCATTGGGAGATTAATATAATAAATGAAACTCAGATAAGAGAACTAGAATAATGACAACAGAAGAGGCTTTCTTTGGTTTGATTACTCAAAACAGATAGAATGGAACAAAACGCCGTACATAGATCAAATGGATTACTTTTTTAAAATAGTTTACGTAGGATATAGAAAATAAACATTATGGGTGGTTCGGTACACATAGTAATTTACTTGATTGCTGAAAGCAGCTTATATGTACTGTGATTTTAGAAATTTGTAGAGAATAGGGGATTATAACGGAGAATACCTTCACACCGGTAGTTATTATAAAACAGACAATGTTATAAAGGATGAATTAAGAAGAGTAAATCTTAGACCCTAAAGGTCGAAAATTTAGGTTACGCCGATGACCAATGTGAGGTTGGGGAGTCAATACTTTTGAAAGTCATTTAAAGTTGGAATGGATGGGAGATACTTGTTGGCTAGAGATATATATTTCCTATCCTAAGTGATCTCAAGGATTTTTAATACATCTGGAATTTCTTCTTTATGCATCTAAATTTCTTTCAATTACACAGACATACAGGATATGCATGTATTCCTCGTGGATTCAGCGCCTGTTTATGTTCGAGCTGAAATGATGACCACAGAATAGATATTTTATAGGTGAATTTTAGCAAACATTTTTTATAGCTTCATCATACACACAGTTGAAGCAGAATAACGCCGAGGAAAAATTGCAGACAAAGTTTTATGCAAGTCGATTCGCGGTTGTTTTTATTGCTTCCCCTATCCCCCTTTTCTCTTTTTCGATGAATATACTACATTCAAGCAGAGGCGTAAATTTTTACCACATTGACTGATGGATCCATTAATTTCGGAATCAAAGCTCTTCCCACGTCTTCTCCCGGTTCGGCTCTCCCTACACACACACACACACACACACATATATATATATATATATATATATATATATATATATATATATATACATATATATATATATACACACACACGAGCCGTTATTATACCGTGCATAAACGGCATTTATAGACGCACCTTCTCACCTCTTTCATAACCTCATCACCTCCGTCGCACGTCACGCACCACCGACGTCCCGCCCCCTCTCCCACCACCACCGCCCACCCAATCCCACGCCCCTTCATCCACCACTCCCAAATCCTCCACGCCTTCGCACCCTCCCGCTGCCTCTCCTCCCGCTTCTCACTCGAATCAATCAAGTGACGCCTCTCGCCGCCCTCTTCAGCAGTCAATCCATTCCTCTACGCATCCTCCCCCGTACGTACTCCGGACGATCTTCTCTTCCCCGGACTCCCTTCTAGATCCATCTTCTCTCTCTATGTACATATTGCTTCTCTCTCCTTCCCCCCCCCCCTCGCCCCGGGACCTCTCGGTCTGCGAGAGAACCGGTGAGCCCGGGAGACATCTTCATCTGACGCGTTCCTCCACCCGTCCTTCCTTCCTCCACCCTCCCGTGTTCCTCCTCCTCCCACCTCTTCCGCTCCTCCGCCTTTGATGGCGCCGAGTGGCGGGCGTGCCGCGGGAGGGAGCGGGGTAGACGCGCCGAGGGACGGAAAGGAATTTCGCGGGGAGGGGACCTGGGATCGTTTGGAAGGGGATACGATCCCAGAGTGCCGCTCTCGGTTGCGTGATCCACCTGTTCGATGCGAAATATGGAAATATAAGCTTTTTTGAACTGAACGAATCGGAAAGCAGTGGCAATGTGGCCCTGAACGGGGGTGTGAAAAGTTATGTGCCCAGACAACAAGGCATAAATTTGAGATTTGTAATAAACCGATTTAGAAATCGGCCGATGGTGTAAAATACAATGCGATTAATATATTGAGAAAGAATTTTATTGGAAAAAACTGGTTTTCAAGTCAGGTGATGCTGCTCAGGAATAATAGGCATCATTTGAAATATTGACAACATCACCCCTAAAAACAACTCTCCTCTATTTATTGCTATCGTCTTTATAATTTGCCCATGGAATTTTTTAGCATTATAAATACTAATTGGCTGCTTTAATGTAAGTGTGTGTGCGTGCATATATATTTATATATATATATATATATAATGGGCTGACACAATATAACCCAAATAGAATAGAATAGCAACATTTCAAAGGACACTCACACGGTAAATTGTTCGAGCTTTCGGCCCTCTCAGAGGCCTTCTTCAAGAGAGACTTTTGTGTTATATTGTGTCAGCCCATTATTGTGCCGCTCGTGTGAGTTTTTCTGTACAATCGTGATATATATATACACCCCCTCACACATGGAAATATACATCAGGAAAACGGATATAAACACACATAAACGAACGGATCACAAGAGTAAAAATATCTCCTTGACTGGGACTCGAACACCGGATCTTTCCACTAGCCGGGCGAATACTCTTACCGCTTGATATATCGATGAAACGTAATTTATAGTGAGATCCGTGGGTCTAATATGTCGCCAAGTGCCCCGATTCTTTGGCCAAGGGATGGCGTCAAGGGGCTGTTTCACCCACCAAAAGAGAAATAGATAACACACAAGAGGAAATGACATTAGGTTAGCGATTACACAACATCATACAGGAAAGGAGCAGTGCGTTTAATGGCACGCATAGCCAGAAGAAAGAGACGAGCCACATTGGCCAAATATACAAGTATTCTTGCTGAAGGTGTTGGAGAAACAGTGCGTGAGCATTGAAATTTGGTATTAACTCGGGAAAAAGCAACTGAAACTTATGCAATGATTCAAGAGGCATTCTACAAGGAATCTATGAGTCTGGTACTGTGTTTTGTTGGGGCAACCACTTCCAGTCTGGACAAACCTCGACCGATGAAGAATTGAGAAGTGGACCACCAGCGACGTCAACAAACGAGGTCGACTTTGGAAGGGGCCATCTTCCTCACGACACAAAAAAGCTCGGATATCCCAATCGAACGTGAAGGAGATACTGATCGCTTTCTTCGGCTGGGAAGGGATTATTCATAATGAATATGTCCGAAAAGAGCAAACAGTGAATGGGCAGCACTTTATAGAGGTTAAGCTCTCACGCCATGTTGCGGAAGATGCCACAAATGTGGGAAAGCAAGTCTTGGTACTTTCATCACGACAACGCACCGGCGCACACGTCATCGATTGTTACCGAGTTTTTGGCCAAAAACAGTATACCGATGATCCATCTGTCTCCCAACTCTCCGGATGTTGGTCTAGAGGACGTTTTCCTCTTTGCTATGTTGAAATCCACCCTGGAAACAATTCAAGACATCCAACAAAACTGTAGCGCAGACTGAAAGGCAATCTCGAAAGAAGCGTTCCAAGCGGCATTCGAAAACTGGAATAAACGTTGTAAGCATTGAATTAGCAGCCAAGGGCTGTATTCTTAAGGTGGTAATCATGGTTAAACGGTAACTAATAAAATGAAGTATTTATTCAAACAGTCTCATCTTTTTTTGAACAGACCTTGTATATGCCCCACACATTGAAACTCAACACTGACTTACCACGAGTCTCAATCGACAGGAGTCTCCATGCCCTTGTTGCAGAAAGAATTTTTATGGTTCTCTTTTGAAAATATTTTCATTTGGGCTACATTTCGTACTCCCATTAAATGACGATAACTACTTGAACGAATTTGGGTAACACTGCTAGTAGATTTTACAACGGTGTAAGGTTATGTGAAGGAGAGAAAAAATCCGCATTGAGGTTAAATCAGCCAAAGAGTGAGTTTTTATAGGAATAATACGAGAGAGCAATCAAATTGTTCGGTATTTCTACAGACAAAAAGTTTCCACTGGGATCGTCAATAATTGAAAATGAAGGTTTTCCTTCTCTTTGACCTCGTTCGCAGATTATAGTATATCAAACTTATGGGTTCAGAGAGATATTCAAAAGATAGACGTCAGGCTGGGTGACCAATCAATTTTTTACAGCCCATTCAAAATATAGAGAAAAGACAAACGGAGAAGGAAGATTTCGTTTTATCCCTGAGATCTCTTAAACCTGTCACATCTAACGGGTGGAATCGTTGTATTCGTCGGTTTTTTTAGGAATGCTAGGTGTGTGAGATAACTCAAAAGTCAATTATTATTACCAGCTTCGACTCAATTCTTAAAATAATGTCTTCGCTCTTTATTGCGGATTGAAAGAAAAGAATTAGTTTCATATTTTCCATAAATCTGAAAGTATGATTCGCGGGTTAAAAAACATTTGCTCTGTTCAATTACAGTATTAGGTTTATCTACATGTATGGTTTTATTACCGTCGCGACATTGGTTCCGTAACGGTCATGTTATTCAAATGATTATATCTCTTATTTCTATGCAAAGAAGATTCTTACCAAAAAATCTGCTCCATTAGCAATTTAAAAATTTAGCCCTTTTCATCACTCTAATTTCAACAACTCCTTGTTTTATTAATTCCGCAATAAATTTGAAAAAAATAAAAAAATGTTTTTAAGAATTTTGCAATAGCAATACTCCTCAATTTGTATTGATTTTATTGTCAAAATCCTAAATTGAGGTGGGATATAAATTGAAAGAGCCATTTACTACTGTAATATACCGGTTAAGGCAGGTTTCGGGTGGACTCAGGCTACAAAACGGTACAGCGACAGTTCCCTTGTCTCTCCTAACAAAACACAACCTAACTACAGGTACTTAAGTAAGTCCCTCTTCAATTCTACATATTTCTTTCCTACCTTCGTTCCGTCCAAAATGCCTATTATATTCTTACCCCTTGCTCATTTGTCTAGCGTTCTCCCTTTATTACAGTCTTCAAAATTCCATTGCCAATGAAAATTTCCTGCACCCATCATTCCTACCTCCTTTGGATCCTCTCTCCTCCCCCAGCATACTGCACTTTCTTGTTTGTCCACCTCGTACCCAATCACTGACCTAACGGAAGCTGCTCGTGATGGAAACAGTAAATGGGCAGAGAGATGCATGTCGAAACATATTCAGACCTCGGACTGCGACAGCATTTTTTTTGTTAACGAAATACATTAACTCACTTCTTTGATTATTTAATGCTTTGAATTTAGGTATTAATGTTCAAAGCTAGAGATTAAAATATTTTATTTAGTAAAACCTTTTATAATTTTTTTTAGATGAAATCGTTCGAATTTTACGTCCTTTAAATGATAACAATAATTTGCTCATCCTTTGAAGAAGCGAACGTAATGAAATTTTGCGCGCGCTTAGCGAAGTGCACCATACGTGTCAATCACAGTGCTCTCAATTCGCCACTTCGGAGTGGTTTTCTTTCGAGAAACACTCAGGGACACTTAGCGGTTCGTTTACAACTGTTTATGCACGCCCGAGTGTCATCCTCGAAGGAGCTTCGCCATCCTTAGGTCTTCCGTTGTGTGTCCTCTCGGGGCCAGTGCGTTCATTTCTTCCCTCGCCGTAACTCGGGATTTGTTTGTAAACACGAGACAGTGCCTGTGGCGGCTTGAAACAGAAAAGACGGCTATAAATATATATATAAATAACTAACACGCAGACATACGCGGGCACGTATTCGTCTGCCTCTCCTTGGCAGATTAGTCGCCTGCACCATTCCGAACGAATGCGCTCGATGCGAACAATTGGACTTGGACTTTTCTTTTTTTCCCTACGCTCAACTCTGCGTCCCACTGACCTACTATCTTCATCTTTTCCCAACCCTCCCTTTCCAGAGCAAAGGCGAAAGGAAAAAAATATTGACTTATTTCTTGTGGACAATATTGCATTCGTCCTCCGGGTCGGGATGTAAAACAATATGAATTATAAACCACCCAGCCAATCTTGAAAGCATTTTTATTGCCTACGATCAATATTCGTTCTCCTTTTCTGACGCTTTCTTTCGTTCCTTCAAGATATTCGTAAGTCACGGCTCGAGATCTTTCACCAAGTGGAATTGAGGTTATTTTAATAATGCACCGAGTCGTAAAATGTCGAGAGATTTACGGCAGAGGACGAGTGTGCATCGTGTCGGATTAAGAGTGCTGAGAAATATCCACACTCAATTGAGGAACAGCAGCTGGTGGAACGACAGAAGAGATGCCTCTCTCCACTTTTCGCAGCCCGTGACAAAAATATTACGAGATGGATTTCCAGGAATTAATTACTCACCCCGAATATTTCATTCATATAGGCAAAGTTGTGGGATGTATGGACCCAGTCGGTAGAGCGCTGACCTACTACGAGAAGGGATGAGGTTTGATTCTCGGGGGCGCCTCTTCAGCTTCACTCAAGTTGTGTGATTTTAAAGGTACGAGACTATAGGCGGCATAGGAAAGGGAAATAGCTCCTGTACCTGTTAATGTGTGACGTTCAGACGCCTTTGGGTCTAGTTCAGTTGAGTTCTACCCTCACCCAGCGAATCAATCTTCGGTTTGATAAATATGGATATATTCTTCAGGACCTAAAGAAAAATGAATACGCTATCACTCCGAGATCGATCGAATCAAGACATAGCTGGAAGTTGAATGTCGAAAAGTTTTCCATCCACCAATCCCGATCCTCCCTTAAGGATTTTCGAATCGCAACGCAGCGAGAGCGTTCGGCGAAGAGAAAGAGCGAGAGAAAGGAGAGGTAGGAAAACAAGACGGGAGCAACTCCGGGGGACCTCAAAGAAAAGCCTTCAGAGTCGAAGAAATTCCCCAAGAGAATGTGTCGTTCGTCGCGGATTCGTTCACCGGTGGAATTGAGGAAAGTCTTTGGGAGAATGAATTGTAAACTTTTTGGGAAATGGAAAGATTTTATGAAAGGAATGCTCAAGGGACGGAATGCAATCCCTTCTTTTTTCAGGCATCAGAAGACTCGGATAGTAAGAAGATGTGTTATAACGCGGAGTGGATAGAGTGGGAACGAAAAGGTTGACAAGGAGCGACGGATGTAATCATCTTAGTCATTCGTCACTCTCACATAGCTGACTGCGGAACCGGACGGTAAAGTAATTCTTTGCTATTAAGATGATAACAGTAAAGTAAATTGGGCTCGAGAAAATCGATGGTGCTCCATGGGGCATGACGGATATGCAAGAGGCATAACGAAAGGAAGAACTGAAGCTGAAGCGGGGAGAGGATGAGAAAGTGACATAAACTTGAAATAAATTAAGACGAATGTAAGAGAGCGATCACGAGTTAAATGAATTATTATAGAATAGGGAGGAGGAGTAGTTTGTCATTCTAGGGAATATGGAAGAATTTAGGATAGCAGTTATCAATGTTGGGACTGGAAAACCTCTGAATTTGATAAAAGGTAAAGCACGAGTCTGTGGCATTTTGAAGCGGGCAGTAGTTTTAATCCATTTTGAAAGGTATTCAAAGGTGAAGGTATTTCTCTGTGCCGTCTTGCGTTCCCAGAAGAATCGGAAATTGTTCACCCTTTGTATTTTGGAGTAGTTGTAGTTACAATGGGAGGCGACCGACAGTAGAGGTTATTTGCGCCATCAGAGGTAGGTGGGTAATTTGGTTTAGGAAGGACGTTCATGGAGAGGAGAGTGGGGAGAAACCTGGCATCGGCATTAGCTTGCTCTAAATCATAGATCCTTACCAAGGGGTCCAACAATTAACGCCCTATCCGGCGGACAGCGTACTCCCCTTGAAGTTCTCTCCACAGAGCAACCAAGTAGACATCGCGACACCACTGAATAATTCTGCTGACGCAGGGATTTGAACCCGGAGCCTCAGGCTGGGGAGACAGTATACCAGCCGACCCACCAACCATATCCCTCTTGGCTTGTAGATGAAGCTGTTCGCAACCGTTATCTGGGATTTGAAAATGAAAATCTTTGGTGTTCATTTGAACGATATACGCAGTAGGCTACCACAAGCAAGTGGTTATATACGTATTTAAACGTATTTGATAGACCAGACACTTACTCGTAGGGTCATCATTCAACGGAATCCACCGATTATGGTTAAATTTTGAACGGCCTCTACCGGCTATTATGTTCTGCGTGAGGGTTTACTTTTGTTTTCCCAGCATTCTTTCTCCTTTATCTCTTCGCGAGTGGTGATTCGAAAAAGGTAGCAAATGTGGGTGGAGGCAGTATTGAAAGGTAGTGATATGATGAAGGCCTCGATTGAAGAGGGAATGTTGGGTAAGTAGGGTAGAGGAAGAGAGAGAAGAGTCTTTATGGACAGCATGAAGGCCCGGTAGGTTGTAGCAGATAAAAAAAATATTCTATGAATCATTGATTTGCGTAAGAAGTTTGAGACACTGTCATCATACGAATATAATACGGAACAAAGACGTAGCGAAAATAAAGATAAAGGGCTAGTGAAAGCAGTTTGATCAAAAAAATGAAAATTTTGAGGAAGTAAGAAAGAAGTAGCTGTGTCCAATGTCAATTTAATTCTCGCTTTCTCAGTTATACCGTCGAAGGAATGGGGATATCTCGGCACTCGGTAAACTTTTCCGAGGGAGGGGCGAGACAGGAGAATGAGGGTCCATGGGTGAGAGGGGTGGACGAGAATGTCGCACCCTTTCACCCACCCACCCCGCCCCACCCCTCCTCCCCGATTCTCGTGAATTATTCAGAACGCATGCACGGACGTCCCGATAGATCTCTCTCTCGCTTGTGGTCCATTACCCCAAAATTCCTCCACGCCCCCCCCTCCTTCCACGCACCCTTTAAACCCCCCCCAACCCTCCGAGTCATCGGTAACGACCGAGGGGAGAAATATATTTGCGGCAGAACGTGACGGAATGCGTCGAATTCTTCGGCGCCACGGAATGAGGGTCCCGAGACATAACACGCGCTACATTCGTTTCCCCTTGCGGATACTGATGTTATCTTCTCATCGATTGGGAAGACCACCCGCGCTCTCGGGAAGGGGATAGGATAAACTTTGAGTGGGTAGGTGGTCAGCGTGCTAATATCCTTAGTCATCGCCCTAAGTTCAGCCCCAAGATGCCTTCTATTTTGAATATCAGAACGCTCTGGAAACCGCGAGGAGTAATATCCTTTTATGACCTACTTGGAAAACGTTTTTAAATACAATGTGTGCGGTATAGAGATGTGTATTTCATGCAAACGCTATAATAATGAATCACGATGGCACAACAATCAATTCAAAATAAAGTGAAGGATAAAAAAGAAAATTTATTCATATTTTGAAAATCCTTTCACGAGACCCTAAAAAAAGCCGTACCATTAAAATCAAAATATTGTGCGAATCTTTGGGGGATTATCCGAAATCATTTAGATCTTACATCAAGGAAATACGAGGGAAACGCCTAACTGTGCATTATTGAAAGGTAGGAAATAGCCAAATTAGTACAGGCAGCGTTAACAAGGCCAATAATCTTAATAATTTCTTTCAGAATGCCTTCAGCAAAAATATTAGTGCACAAAATAAAGTTCCTCACACATCTAAAGACCTCATAGGGACATTAATTTCCCAGTAAAAAATATAAAAGCAGCACCGAAATATAAAAGCAAACAAAGCCGCATGTTTTGAAGGGAGTATAAAAAAGGGTGTTCTCCAACGACCTGGCGAACGTAAACTACTCATAGCTCGCATAGCGCCCGTCTATAAATGCGACGTTAGGGGGAATCCAGTAAATACAGGCAGATTTCTTTATCATCGCTATATACAAACCATATAATATATATATATTCTCATAATTCTCATATAATTCTCGGTAATAAAATGCAATTTTTCGACAGTGGGAACGTACTCTTCCGCAGCAATTATTGGAAAAGCAGAGCATGTAACTATCTTGAGTATTTTTATTCGTGATATCCTGAAATCTGGGTAAGGAAAATTCTACGACTACTCGAGCAAATGCTGAATGCGGCACTGAGTGAATTATTGTTGCCCTGGAGGTTATTGGTGGATTCCATCACCGACTCCGTCTTCCGACGCGTTCTTCCCACGCATGCAAACATACATAATAAAATCGAACCCAAGTGCCCGAATAGATTGACTGAAAGACCAAAATTTAATGATTTAGTCAGCCATAGCAATTATTGCAAGATTCATATAGGCAAGTATGTGTGTCTGCGGACGAGTGTTTTTGTGTGAGAACAAATATACACGCATCCATATGCATACGCACGCATCCATATGCGGAAGTTTGATGGGTATTCTTTAGATGTAGATCAGGAGCAGGTTCACCAATAAGGGGGTCGGCCCCCTATTGGTAGACCTACACCCCCCTATTCTAAATTAATTCGAGTAAGGCGTTGAGCATAGAATGTTTCAATACTAGTCACATAGATAGGTTAAATGGTTCGACAAAAATTTCGCCACTAAAACAACTAAATACTCAATACCCTTTAGACCCTTTGTGAAGGTGTGCAGAATAAATGTAATATATTTTATGACATATGTTCATTTCTATCATCTTTAAGGAGCGAAATATATATAGGAACTCCACTCACAACTAAGTTTGGGGAGTTAAAACTAGGACACATGCTGATGATAAAGGTCTCAATATTATTTTATTTTGAAAAATCATACCTCTACAAAAATGATACAACCATGGTAACCGTATTGTTAATGGTATTATCCTAGATATTTAAAGTTTTCACTAAGTGGGTAAGATGTAGTGTATTAACAATAATTTGATATATAGCCATTGCTTTTAGGTTTTAAAATAGTGTGTGAAATTACAATAAATAGTGTCTGAAATTAAAATAGTGTGTGAAAATACTTCTGAAATTACAATTTCCCCTCGATTACTTCAACTGTAACACCCACTTGTCATAACATGGGCGTTAAATAGACCTACCAGGCATGAATTCTCTATATTTTAATCAATTTACCTTAAGGACACATGGAAGGCTCTCTAAATATTTTTTCATTCCAAAAAATGTACGAAATTGAAATAAAATCTATTATCCTCAATATTTTTGACAGAAGAGATCTAAAACATACTTGAAATTTCATTATTACATCATACGAAGTCTAGTAATGACAACCACTTTCCCAGCTCTGTCCCATATTATACCCTCTGATTGCTTCTCTATTTCCTTATGCCTTGCTCGGGGTTCAAAATTACAGGCTTGTGGAATTAGAGAGTATTCTTACAGGTAGCTGATATTAATTACCGTAGAGCAAAATATAAGATATACGTAGAAAGTTTTATACCAGCACTAATTCCATATCACAAAACTGATATCATTTTTAAACAACTAATTTTCACATTAGAAAACCTCGCAAAAGTTAAGAAAAATATTGTAAAATACGTGCATTTCGATTGTATAAAACACTTATGAGGTAGTAATTCATTTATACTTATGAAAATTTGGGAGTTTCATGTTAAATCATCGATAAGCGTGAGGCCCGTCGCGCTTACCAATGTGTATTACTTTTTCTTCTGGGTGCTGAACACTTATCTGCCTTGATCCTGAGTGAACTGTTTGGGTTTTGGGGGAAAATGGCTTCGTAAACATGCGTTCTATTGCCTTTCATATTTGCCTCGCACATTTTAAAAGTGAACGAATTTTCATGATCAAAATCTGGAAATTGAGGTGGTAGTAAAGAAATTGCTTGATTATTAAATGAAGAATAGAATGTATCTTTCTATTGTCCTTTATTTACTGTACTCTTCATTTAATAAACATGAATTTCCACAACGTTGAGGCGGGAACAATTGAAAATCGTTTAATTATTGATCTCACTTGATGGAATTAACGGTCATGCTTGGGTCAAATGTTAATAATTTTTACTTCATAGTTCATGCTAACTCAGGTGAAGTTTTCACAAACATAAATGCGAGAGATTTTACTTATGATCGCTGCAGGGGGAAAACTTACTCATTTCAGTCTGTCATTTTTTTTCATGGCTTCGGCAAGTCGAATGGACAGCGATCCAAAGGTACGAAGAGGGATGGCGAATACCGGTCGAAGCGAGAAGACGGGCGAAATTGAGATTTAAAGGGTGTGAAGTGGTGTGATTTAATGAGCAAGAATCCCAGGAGGGCTCAAGGTAATTAAAACGACGCTGAAAACACGTTAAATATTTTCTGCGGCTGAAAAAAAGGGCGAGGATTTGTGATTAAGTCGGACGGAAAAAGTTGAGCGGAAAAAAATACAAGAGCCTTTGGGGCATCATCAGTCATCCCTCCCCCCCCCTCCTGTTTTGTTTCATTCCTCGCGAGCCGCGAGCAACTTCGCACACGCAACGTCTTCTCATTCTCCTTGCTCGGCAGGGAGTTGTGAAAAAATTCATGGTCCGGAGGTTTTTTGGCTATCTCCAGCTTCACTAAAATTGGGACGACGAAGTAGAGTGGTCGAATGAGGTGCCTTCTGCGCAGATTCACTCCAGGTACAGAAAATGTGTCCTTGATGGCCAGTTTCATATTATTACTCACATGGAAAGAGAATTTTCTTACGATTTTTCAGAGGTAAAAGAAAATAACTTCCCAATTCTTCGTTGATTTAATAATGTAATCCATTTTTTCGATCTCCTGCTGTATTTAATTTAATATATCGCTAGGATTTTTTTTCACCATGCAATTTAATTGTCTTGACTTGAATAAAGGTGAGCGTATTTCGTTTCGAGCTACTTGATTAGACAGCACACAAATAATTCTTGATTATCGGAGGCTATAAAAAAGGAGACAACCTTGACAAGTACATTGAATTCCTGTTACTCGCAGTAATGTAACTTTATTAACACTCAGGCAAAATACCTGTTAAATTAATTTCCAATGCAGCCATTAAGACAGTCAGGAGCAAGAAAAAGCTTATCAAATACACGTTTGAAGACGGCGGATTTATGTCGTGCCACAATTTATTGCAAGTTCCTTAGCAGTGTCATTAGCGCCTGTCTTTTATCTTGGAATACCGATGCGTATAGAAGAACCATCTCTTCTGAAATAATTTAAAACTGTCGTTACTTTAGCATGTTTAAGGTCGAGTAGTAGTAGTATTTAGGGGAGGCGACCGACTGCTGAGGTCATTTGCGTCATAGGGGATGGACAGGAACGGATGGAGAGAAACCCGGCGTCGGCATTAGCCTACTCTTTACGAAAGGCGCCAAGGGGTCCGCAGCTTAACGTCCCATCCGACGGACGGCGTACTCACTCAAAGTGCCCTCCACAAAGTACCTCAAGTAGGGATCGAGATACCTCTGAAAAATATTCAACACCGCCGGGATTTGAACCCGGGCCCTCTGGGTGGGAGGCCAGTACGTTAGCCCTCACACCATCTCGATCCCCATATTTAAAGTCGAGTTATATTATTAAAGTTAGCAGAGGTAGGTTAGTAAAATAAAATTAGCCATGGTAAATAATTTGCTATTAACTTTATATTTCCTTAGTTGAATTGGAAATGTTCTCCCATTTGTTTTAACTTCGTAAACCCATATTATGTTTCGACAAGATTTCTCCGTTCGCCAAGCTTTTAAACTAAGCATTATGGATAAGTGCGTGATGCCCACTCAAATTCTGACAGAATTATTGAAATGAAATGCAATAATTGATTTTGTGATTCCACACACTTTGTGGAATTACAAAGTCAATTATTTCATTTGAATAAGTTATGCATATTCCATAAAGTTACGCCTGAGACAACAAATTTCCGACAGAATTAAATTTTGAAATATGCTTATTAGTATCATACTCTACTTTATAGATTTACTTTATAGATAGATAGTTTTATAGATTTGTGACTTGATCATAATGAACGAAAGTTCCCCTTCGAAAGCTCGTTACGTTTGGGGCTTAACTTAGTCACTGCAAAATTAGGACTGGCTGAGTCCTTTAGTCAGATCTGGATGGGACCAGCAGGTATCACTTCTTTGTTTCCGGGACTCTTCAATGTGCCTCAGTTGGAATAGTATATTTTAACACCTGGATATGCTGCCATTTCAAAAAATTACTAATAAACAACAGATGTATTTTGCCATTATTCCATCTCTCGTTCAATATTCACGAGCCAGCTAACCTTGATCGAAACTTTAGATAGGAAACACTGAAATTTGTTTCTGAATATAACCAACCGCGAAAATCGTTTTGAAAGTATAATTGCCGCCATGTAACCAATCCCCCTCCACGTTCTGAATCAACGCGCAATCAACCGGAGCACCGCTCGAAATTTAAATTCGCCTCAAAAGATTTTTACGGCGGTGCTTTTACGTATCGCACCCCGTGCTGCCGTGCGTCCCTGGCGGGAATAATGACCAGGGCGACGGCAGTGAAGGAAATGCGAAGATTAAGGCACACCCCTCGCTCCCTGACCCGAATGTAGTTCCGTCCGGGGGAGGGGAGGCAGCGGGGGAGCGAATCCCGGATCATGGGCGCACCCCGGCCGACCGCCTACCGCTGTGGAGGGGGTGGTCGCCGCACTCCTCCCGAGCCTACCGCGACCCCACCCCGACACTTCTCCGATTCGCGTACGCCCTCTCCTCCCCGAGGATTCGGGGGTCCGTCTCGTTGTCCGGGGGGGGGGGAGGGAAGGCGACTGATCGCGCCCGTCGATGAGGTCACGTCGCGGAAGGGGAGGCGCGCCCACGCGGGCGGTGTGGGATTCGTTTCTTCGCCCCCTTCCACTTCGTCACGTGCATTTCTCGGTCCCCTTTCTTCGCCGCCCCCTCTGCCCCATTCCGCCCACCCCTTTCCCCCCTCAGTCTTTTCGGCCCACCCGTGGCGTATCGTCAAATCATCGCGGTCGATTCTTTGAATGCAAATCCTATCGCGTTCGCGGTCCTCCGCAAAGGGATTCGAAACAAACCGTCCGCGTCCTTGCGGCGAACTTATCCGAAAGCGACTACTCTTGCGTCGGTGGACGAATTCATCGTCGTGGGATGTTACAAGTATTGCCTGCCGCGGGTTTTTACTCACCACGCCTTCCAAAACTTCCGTCCTTTATAATCTACCTTCGCTTTGATACCCTTAGTAGGGGTAACGAAATGCTTGGGTTCTGTAAGAATTGTGTATTTTTATTTCTTACGCGTTACATAGTAAAAAAAGTGATAAAGAAAATGTCTTTACTGTACCTGCCTTGAATGCTTACATTTCGTTTTAATTTAGATGAAAGCTGATTCGATATGCATAAATGATGAGTTGTATGTTTTAAATCCTTTGAGTTTGATCGCCGAACTCTGAACTTTACTATAGGCATGCATTTCAGTTTTCTTATGCTTGCAACATTCTAGCCAAATGTAGTTACATTCCATTTGAATTACTCTCATATAACAGGTAAGAAAAGAGGAATTGCACGTATTTCTGTTCCAATCCAAATGCCAAAACTGCAGGTTCCTATCTAGAATAATTATTTGTTACAAAAAACGTCTAATAACATTTGAAATACCTTTAAAGTGTAGCATATACTTATCGTTCCTACTGAAAACCATGATTTTGACCAGAGAGCTATTTGTTTGGCTGGTACAAAATTGGACGATTTTAAAATAAAACAAATGAGATACCTTGACCCGAACTCGTATCTTCTGACACTTGGTTGTCTGCATGGTACACTGTTTCTTTGAGGAAAAGAGGTCAAAAAGTGAGTTTGCTGGGATAATTATACTTAACTCCTTACTGTTTCTCAGAAACCTTATTGAGGGAAATGCATTACCGCAAAAGTATTTCAAGGCAAGTAGGCTCATTCTGTAATTCCACAATTATCAGCCTGTGGAGCGTCTATCGTAATTTTATTCATGCATATTTTTTTTAAATCTTCGATATTCCGTTTTCAATAGATTTAAGTGATCAATTCATCCTTCCCTGAACGCTGAGATACATTTAAATATCTTACGACGAATAGGACGCTCACATTCTGCGCTAAACATCAGTAATCCTATAGATTGTCCCTATGAATCTTTTCGTGGGAAATAATATAATTCCCTCAGGCGCACTGATATCCCCGACTCGGGAATCGAATCGCGGCGAACTTTCCGCCACACCAGTCGTCTGCAAACTTTTAGTGTGACATTACGTCTCGCGTGGAGTTTGTATTTTTCTACGACGAGGAATGTAACCCCGTCAACATGTTCCTTCTTCCCTACACATTCTATTTCAACCCCACTCCCAGCTCGCTAAACCACAGCCATACCTTCCCTCCTCGCCACCCCTTGCTCCCGCCTTCTCGATCCCCTCTTTCCCATTCCGTGGTTCTCGCTCGATGTCGAATCTTCTCGTGTGACCCGAATGGTGAATTTATCGGCGCCTTGGAGGGTGACTATCGCCGCCGTCGCCGCACCCAGCGCGACGCAGCGGTGGCTCTATTTGCATAACCCGTCGTTCGGGAAGGGGGGGAAGGGTGGGGCGTGCCGCTCAGGGGGTCGAGGGGGAGGGCGAGTGGAAAATGGGGACGGCACCGATAAAAATTCTCGTCGGAAGGAGGAGGCAGTGGGACGTCGAGGATTGTCCATCCCAAGAGGTCGTCTCCCACTCACTCGTTTCCCCCTTCCTTGGGATTTCACACTCCGGCCGTCTTCTTCCTGCAACCGCCCACAACACACACCTTCTCTTCCGGCGATGCGAACAACAACCCACCCGCCAACACCCTCGGGAGTGGTACAGCAACTGGGATGGCGGGGAGAGAGTCGATGTTTGGGGTCGTGGGTCGTGATCCGAGCCTTGACTCCATTCCCGTCCCGTTCGGGGCGATGGGTGGTAGGCCCCCTCAATCGACGACGACCGTCACATTGGTGATGATGGGACGTGCGCGGAAGAGCCCCAAATGCCAATCCGGGTACCCAAGTATCCCAGAATCTCCCCATGGACGGGTGACCCCTGCAAGCGTGGTTGGTAGGAGCCGAGTCATAATTTCATGGAGAAATTAATTTCATTAGGTTAGGTGAGGGGCTACTGAAACATTCGAGTTGACGCAGTTGAATTAGGTGTGCATGTATGCGTGCGAGTGTGTTTATGTTCAAAGTCACATGAAACATAACTGTGTCTCGCACAGTAATGTTATATGTCCAAAGTAATTTCACCAATGTGTGGATGTATATCGTCAGAATAATGTGAAACGCACGTAAAAAAGGATGCGCACGAAAGAAAAAAATACTTTCTAAATATTTCGGTGGTTCAGTGGTTAATTTGGGTTTCCGTTTGAGACGTTCCCCGACATGCGCCGCATTGTATTTCACTCCTTCCCGAGTCCCGCACCCGCTTATTTTTCTTCGACTCCCTTCTCGCTCCCGTCCCGCAAAACACGCGCGACGAGCGACCTTCCGGCGGATAGCATCGTCTTCAATGGAGTGGGTTCTTCGCGCAGACAGCGGTCGCGAAGTAACGGAGTGAAGATGTTGTTTTCCGCCCCTTCGCCCACCGTGAGGTGTCTACTGGGGATGATGCGTAGCGATTGCGCGGACCCGCAGCGGAGCAGTGTTTCCAGAGTGCGTGGCCTCGCAGTGACCCTGGGGAATCGGCCGGGGGCGTCAGGAGCTGTTTGTTTCTCCCCGAGTAGCATCCCCTTTTTAAAACATTGGTGGATGTAGTTCGAGAGTGGATTGAAGTCATAACGTTTCGCTCGGAGGACGACTGGGAAACATCAGCGGAAGGAAATAGAATCGACGCCGTCCCAGTTTTCGTGAAGGCAGTATGAAAATAATTTTGTGGATGAAAGGGGAAAAATAGTATAAATTGTTTTGGGAGATGAAATTAATCAAAATTTGGTGTTAACCCCAGACTGTATGGAAAAAAATGTGATAATGGTGACTCATGATTCAGGACGATGCACCAGGAGAATATTAATGTGCGTAATAGTGAGAACGTGAAAAACGTTTTAGGAGATTTTTTTCCAACCCAGGGCTTAAACTTTGCATCTACGTTATAATTGTGAGCTGTCAAGAGGGCGTATAGCAGGGATTTTAATGATGCCAACCTTTCATTTTTTGCTGGTAGTAGTAGTAGTTTTTAGTGGAGGCGACCGACAGCTAAGGTCATTTGCGCCATAGGGGATGGACAGAAAAGGGTGAAAGGAGGAGAGAAACCTGGCGTCGGCCTTAGCCTGCTCTTTACGAAAGGCGCCAAGGGGTCCGCAGCTTAACGTCCCATCCGACGGACGGCGTACTCACTCAAAGTGCCCTCCACAAAGCACCTCAAGTAGGGATCGAGATACCTCTGAAAAATATTCAACACCGCCGGGATTTTAAGCCGCGCCCTCAGGATGGGAAGCCTTTTTGCTGGTTTATTTCATGAAAATTCCAGGTAGCACTTATTTGGTCATCGTTGTTTTGTTACTGATTATGGTTTTGTCGTGAATGCCAATTATACCAAAATTATTTAAATGTCTTAGCAAGGGTAAATCTAAGGGGAAAGGGGGGATATAAGGGTAGGTCACCCCCGATTGACGCCCCCACCCTCTCGGAGAATATTTTTTGTTTTTTTCTGGAAGTCAAAAGAAGCGTTACGTCCGAAATTAATAATGAATGTTCTCCTGATGTCCCCCAACATAAAGTTATCAGCTGAATGGGTCGTTACGATTCCTAAATTAAAGCGGCTAATTTCGACCTTTCCTAATAGGAAGAAAGGTTTTTAAATTATGTCTTCATTTTCGAAGAAAGATAATTTTATTACCTTCCCCGCCTGCCCCTAGATGTGTCCGCTCTGTTACTGTTCCAATAACCATGTTTTGTATTTTAGTAGTTTCAACCTTTAGTAAAACCAAAAAGTAAGCTTTACAATAACCAGGTCAATCTTAGCCGACAGTATGTGCTATTTTACTTTAAGATAGAGTTACTATGGTCAGCAACTAAACGAGTGGATGATCGCTATTTGAAATAATTATAGAAATCGGATGTGTCGGTGACCTCCACGTTAAGCAGCGATAGAATTTTAGGAAACATTACCACAAAACGGGCCTTACTGCTGTAATCAATGTCTCTTTTTTATAGCCGAATCTGCGATTACATCGTGAGATCCGAATGATTCTCGTTTTGTCACAATGGCCTTTAGAATGTCTTCTACCATCCTATGAAGTGTTTTTAATGCTATCTTCATATTTTTAGTGACTATCAACCTTACTTTCTCCCTTACCCCATCACCCTTCTTTTCTTTTCGCTACAAACTTTCCAACATCTAGCTGATCTTCATCAAGCTAATGCCTGAATCTCGCACCTCTAAGCGGTTTTGAAAAAGTAAAAAAAAAATAATCATAGAAATATGAGCGAAAGATTCATTTTTCAGCGGGTTTTCGGGCTTATCGATGCCAGAAAAATGAGAAGAGAATAAAAAAGAGATAGAAAACGGTCGCAATGTAAGATCGCATATTTAATGAGATGCGGGGCCTTGGAGAATTCGGGAAATTCAAGCAATCGGAGAAAACCACTCCCGGACAACTTTTCACTTCAACATTTCGCCACGTTATTTTTTTCAGACGCGATGAATTAGGTGCGTAGATCTACAAAAGGTTACTCTGAAGCCACCTCTATTGGAAATGCCTTTCAAGTAGTACTTGAATAAAGTAAGTCCGTTGAAAACGCTACCAAAAGATCGATATTTCCCATTCTCGGACTCGCTTGATATCTGACGGAATCGATGAAAAATACGGTAAAGAGACACGAAGATGAATTAATTTCAATAATGCGCATGAATAAATAAAATGCTTCGTTTCTATTGAAAGTATTCGTAATTTGAAAAGAGGTGAACTATTTGGCGTTAACACCATAATTCCTTCATGTCGCGCAGCATCTTTTGAGGGTCTTTGTAGATAAGGCTATTCGCGATATATTTTATATTGCACTTGGTGCCTATCTTCAAGTTTTCTGCACTCTTTTTCGCAATGAAATGCCACGAAGTGGCAACCCGTAACATAAAATACCATCATCATCAATGGCCATCATTCCCATCCTGAGGTTGGTTAGACGTAGTACTCCACTTAGTTCCCCTATCGGTTAACCTCTTCATTCAATCATATTTCATCGCTTTCTCGTCTGTCATTAGTCGTTTCATGCATCTTGTCCAGGCTCTTCTTCTTCTTCCTCTATAACTCTTTCCAGCCACTTTTCTTCCTCAGCTGTCGCCATCACGCCATCGCGTCTCAATCGCGGTCAATGAGGTAATATCTCCTCCTCTTCAGGGCTCTTATTACACTTCATATTCATTATACTTTTTCTACATTCCGTAATTAGAACTCCTTCGTAAAGCTATTAAAAAATTTTAACGAAAAATATTAAAGAATGGAAGCATTGGAATTCGCAAGAACATTATGGCGGTAAAATATAGAAAAACTTAAATGTAATATTTAAATAAAAATTAAAGTAATGCAGAAAATTTTAGCTGGAAAATAAATTCTACAAACAAAAACGTGGGAAATGCTTCCCATGAAATGTCAAGGGAAGTATTTTTTTCGAAACACGTTTGGGGAGAATTATACGAATAAGGGCTATTTCATAAATGCAATGCATTCTGATCGAGAGTTAATATTTTAATGATTAGTGTTTATAGTTTTGCACCTAGCAATACCCCAGGTATTTTATGGTTATTTGAAGTATATTAACGTGACAGTGGTTATCATCAAATTCCAATTATTCTTGTATCATAAAATTATTATTTTTTAACTATTGTTAGAGACTAACCGCTCCAAATAAAATTGGCACCTACAAATATTTAATATTTCCATGCCTAGAGGCGCATGGAAATTTGCAATTACGAATTATTTGGTTTTATCATATGTTAATTGAAGAAATATTGAATTTAGATGTAAAAGAAAACTGCCTTCGATAATCTGATCTTCATCTTGGCGTCGGTCGTTAATCGGAATCCAATTGAATGTTATCAGCCGACTGCTCCGTTGCTAACAGATGGAATTTATGAGACGGAACATGATTACCACACCATAGATCACTGCCAAGTGTTCTGCGTGAGGATCATAATTTAAGTGGCTGTCAAAAGTCACTTTCGTAATTCTTTGGCAGGCGTGGACGGAATGCATAGCGTTTGTGGCTACGAGAGATTTGCGAACTCTTCCAGAGTTATGGATCAAGCCATGTATCCTAAGAGTCTCACAGGACATGGACAAACAAAGGCAATTCATGAGCAACCGGTTTCCTTGAAATTTGATGTTTATATATCACTTAACTCCTTGATCATAAAAATATTTCCCTTTTGGGGGTAGACAGCCATATTTTTAATGAGATAATCCACTTAATGAATGCAAAAAGTGTACACATGACAGATAAGTAAAATTATCATAACAGCGTTTGATGTAGTGGTACAGTTCTCGGCTACCGCCGCAAAGGTTTCAGGTTATACGCCACCTGCGGTATAATTTATGTAATATTTATTACATTTTATTTATTAATAGTATTGTGATGATTTATTATTATTGGTTACAGTTTTCCTTTTGATTTGTTCCATCTTTCCGGTGGTAGGTTTGAGTTTTATCCCTTTTTTCTACATCTCTGATTAGTGAAAATACTAGTACGTTTTCATTTGAAAATGTTTTGAACCGGTGACGTAAGGGCCGATACCCATGAGCATTACCATAGTGACTGATGGTAGATACCTTTTACAGCATATAATCTTAATTATCACAAAATATTTCGTTGTCTTCGCCAAAGAGGGGGGATTTTTGTACTCAGAGAGTGAAGGGGGACGAAAATGCCTTATTTCAGTGAACTCGGTCATCCATGGATCTGATCCTTCCCTTGTCAGCATAAAATTCTAAAATTTCCATTATTTATCTCACTCGTGCTAAAGACAAATAATGAAGAATAATTAAAGCCATATTAACTTAGCATTAAGCAATAGATAATGCAACTTTAATATTTTTGTATATGTGATTGTTTTTACACAATTTTTTTTGGGAACGTGTAGAAATGATGAATAGTTATAACAATTATCTAAAACTGAGTGTAGAGTATATTTTAATTAGATGAAATAAGTTGAAAGCATTATTGTAAAATGTTCATTAAATTAATTTTAAAGAACAGTTTTATTTTCAGTTATCTAGCCAAGTCCAGCTAGATACTTGGGGAACCAGAGGAAACAGCCTGCATATACAGTTCAGTGACGAGAAAGCCAGAGAGCCGTAGGAAGTCTTACCACTTGGCGTTATGAAAGGTCAGTGGGAGTACCTCTTTGACGTTTATTTTTTATTGTCCATATTGAGTCAAGCGGAATATTGGTTGAAAAGAGGAATACAGATTTTCTGTGGGTCGTCACTGCATGTACGCATTTTCAAGTATACAAAGTTTCTATGAAAAGTATCGGAAACAATTTTTTCCATACGTGGCTGTATGTAGCAGCGCGCTCACACCACACAGATTCGCTAGTGGGGGTCTGAACCTCAACCTGTGTCAAATGCCAATCACCTGCGTGCGTTCATTGTGGATAGATCATGTTTTTAGTGGACCCCTGTCGAGTGACTCGGTACAAGCGCAAAATGCAGCGAACGAATTAAAAGCAGCACGCCACTATATTTTGCGTTGGACTGGGAAAATCGGGTATGGAGACGTTGGGCATGATTTTAAGCTGGGCAGTTGGGTAGTTTTTCAGTGGCACAAGATTTTCAAAGATGGGCGAGAGAGTGTGGAGGACGAGCCCGGACGGTCGTCGACGTCAAGAACCGAGGGCAACGTGTAACGTGTGCTTGAAGTGCTGACTTCAAATTGTCGGTTAAGTGAGCGCATGATGACAGATCGTATTGGTATTGATAATATTGCTATTGCTATTGAAAATTTGGTCTGGAACGCAAAAGATCTGCGCTAAACTCTTCCAGAAGGTCTTGACGGACGAACAAAAACAGAGCCAAGGTTCTGTTTGCGAAGACCTGCAATGCGACGTGACGATTCCCCAGCCCCCTTACAGTCCCGACTTGGCACCAGTAGGCTATTTCCTATTCCCAAAAGTGTAATCTTCCCTCAAAGGGCTCAACCATGGAACTCTAAGTCCCGTCAAAGAAGCTTGCCCGCGTACCCTTAAGGACCTTCCGGAATCCGCCTACCAGGCAGTCTTCGAGTCGAGGAAAAACCGCTGGCAATAGCGTGTTTACGCTGAAAGGATGTAATTTGAGGAATTTTGTGGCATTGTAGCTATATACTCATATAAATTATGTCAATCTCAAACTATGACCGTTGGCCCAAAACACCTTTCCCTCCCAACGTGGCCGGACAAACGCTATTTTATTCTGATCCCTTATTGTTCGTGGGAATAATGATATCTTAAATATATCTGTTCTGTACTTAATCTCTCAAACTTTATTGACTTGATCTCTTCTACCGTAAAACGATGGGGCTAATAACACATTTTCAACGCCATTGCTAAAGAGACATCTTCCAATGTATGTAAGCGATTTAATCTGTACTTTAACCCTCGCTCCGGGAGTGATTCCCAACCTGGATCCTATAGCAATTTTGATACGTTGCTCAGTTTGTCCAACGTTTCGCAAATCGGGCTTCTCTACGCTGCACGCGATCTAATTCGGCAATCAATCAAGCTTCATGAGGATGCGATATACTAGCAGCATATTCTAAATGAGGCCTAACCAGCGACAGATAACATTTCTCTTTGGACATTTGATCACATTTTCCCAACACTCTCCTGATAAATCCTAATTTTTCTTAGCTTATCCGCATGTAGTTGTATTATTAAAGGGAGGCGACCGACAGCTGAGGTCATTTTGGTCATTAGGAATGGACAGGAAAGGATGAAGGGTGGAGAGAAACCCAGCGTCGGCCTTAGCCTACTCTTTACGAAAGGCGCCAAGGGATCCACAGCTCAACGTCCCATCCGACGGACGGCGTACTCACTCAGAGTCCCCTCCACAAAGTACCTCAAGTAGGGATCGAGATACCACTGAAAAATATTCAATTTCGCCGGGATTCGAACCCGGGCCCTCTGGTAGGGAAGTCAGTACGGTAGCCACCATACCATCTCGATCCCCTTGTCCACATATTCCCCGTTTATGTTTCACCCAGGAAAGTTCGTTAGTGAGGGTAATACCTAAGTATTTAATCGAGTTTACACTTTCTATTTTGGTGTTTCTGATGCAGTCCAAACAGGTTCCCAGGCGCTCCATAAGCGCCTGGGTTGAACCTGGCCTGCCTTCCATTCCTCAATACCAACTGCATTCAGCCCCGAAGTTTGATGTGGATCGGTGAGTGCAGAGCCTCACTTGCGAGCAAAACTTGTGCCGGAGGGAAGGAGAGAGGCGATCCCCCGATGATCTCTCTGTCGCTTCCAGTCATTAGCTGCATTGGAGCATGTTTCTGGTTGATGATGTTTCTGGGAATAACCGATTAGTCACGCAAATACTCTTAATGGATGGAGGAGTAGTAATGGAGGTATTGGGAAATAGAAATGGGTTACAGTCGCCTGCAGACGGCAGTGTTTCATCTTGGTGGGAGATAGCCACGTGTATACTTGTATTTTCACGGATACTGGATTAGTGAATCTTCGGTGCGCTGGAGTGAATCTTCGGTCTCCTCCGGCTTTCGATCCTTACAAGCCTCTAGGCCAGTGAAATGGACTTCACATTCTAAGTAGGAGGCCCAGTTCCTTTCCCTGTACCAACACGGTTTTCCTGGTATTGTTCAGAATATCGCACCACTTGTTACTGGGGTAATTTGGCGAAATGACTCCCATTTAGACCCTGGATCCTCCGGTAAACGTAATAATATTATTTAAAAATGAATTTTCTTTATATTTTACTTCCATCGCCCTGTCCTTTGATATAGCACCCAGCTGTGCTCGATTGCCTGTTCTCCAGACCACGACGCCGAGCACCCAAAGGCTACTAGTTTGTTTTGAGAGATATTTGAGGCCGATACTTTCTAAGATTCCATATTATTGCTCGAGAAATAATCAACATCCGTTGCGTTTCTAAGGATAGAATTTAATGCAGTCAACTATGTAGTTTCGCCACACTGTAGCACCATTTGGACTCTGGTCAGAAGGGACTCAGGGCAAGATGAGGCTATAGGGTAGCGGAACTAGTTTACTGATCTGAAATGCTATCCTCTGGAAAAGCAAATCACATGTTATTTTGATTCTTCTTCGTGCACTACTAGTTAGTGTTTATTTTCACTCTTTATCCTTCGATTTCCCTTCTACTTTTTTCCCTGGTGTTGGTGACTCACTTGACCTCGTACCGCCTCTGAGAGGCATCATTAATTACGCGAATATTAAAGTGGCGCCCCATGGTCTATCGTTGATAATCACCGAGTCTTAAGTCACTGCGCATCCAGAACGATTGGAAGTGCAGCGTTTTATTACCATCATGGAGCACATTAAAAGGCTTGTTCATTGTTCTTTAAACATATCTCTTGACCTCGCAGAGTTCTGGGATCTGTCAGGGCAAGCAAGCATCAGGGAATTATCATATTTGTCCGTGTCAAGAGTTCACTATGTTGTTTGCAAGGTTCATAAATTATGGGGAATGGCATAATAAGTGTGGTGCGTCACTTCATTCATTCGAACTGACGGTTCGCTTCGGGTAATGCGTTGTATTAATCCCCCCTACAACCCCCTCGGCTCCTGTTGACCCACATCACACCGCTTGAAGAGCAAGCGTTGGCCAAAGGGAAATAAGTCATCTAGTGACGGATGGTTTGAGTGTTCACAGCCTAGAAGGTAGGGCACTTCTGTTGTCGAGATACGAGAGGGGGCGTGGTGTCTTACCAGCGATATCAGCGATCTGTGTGAGAGAGATTTGAAAAGGGAAACTCAAACGAGGAATAAAATGAAAAAGTTTATAACATCGTATCCTCTTACGGTGAAAAGATGAACTCCGCATCGCGTTCGAAACTATTTTTAGAACCTGGAGCGTCGAACTATGAAGCTGAAGTAAATGAAGTTCTTTCGTACGAGATTGAAATCTCGAATGTTAAAATCATTTCGAAATGAGCTTTTAAAAAATTCGTCTACCTTGAAAATAATAACATGTAATGTTCTATTTCCAAACCTTTTCCATTGGTGCAAGTGCCCCCTGTCTGCTCGAGCATCCGAAAATGTAAACGTGGGGTTCAACTGTGTTTTTAAAATGTACTCCATATTAACACCAATTTAATGAAATTTAATTTAATCATCGACAGCACGCGATTCTTTAAAATACACACGCTAGGCATTTTGGTATTTATGCTGCATCTTAGTCATTCGTTAAAATCTGTGTTAAATCCTAGCTTAGCTTGACTGCATAAATTATTTTGATGATCATGAAAAAGTATTGAAGCGGGTTTCATGCTATTTTTTAATTTGTGCTCATATTCTTAATATTACCTACCATGGATGATATAGACTGGACTCTTGACACAAGAGTCTCGGTTTCAAATCTCATCTAATGCTTTTGGATAGCACTATCTAAAACCGAATCATTGACATTTTCAAGTGAATGGTACCCCATGGGAAACCATTCAAGTCAATGAGAAGGGATGGGTCAATGAGAAGGGAAGGGACCTGTATGTGCCAAATCAATGTGGGGTGAGCTGAGCTACTTTATCCACACTAACCTCGGGGTTAATTACTGTGACAATCTTAGTCAGGAAGCATCGGTACCGAACTATGATTATCTTAATTTTAATGTCAGTAATCCATTTCATACCTGCATCCAAGGGTTTACATTTTAAACCTTATACATTTTGCGTGATCTCAAATTGTCAATTGTAGTCATCTTAATATCAGTAAATATTAAAAATTTATGTTATTATATTAAATATATTGTACGTACATGAATATATTTTTTAAAGATTACCAATTTTTCAAAGATTAGTAATTAAAGTCAACCTCAAGAAATCTTATGCATTAGATACAGCCGAACCATATCTTTCAGTGGTTGGAGTGACGTAGTACTCTAGTGGGTAGAGCTCTGGCCTGTAGACCGAACGGGTTCGATTCTAGGTGATACCTCTAAGCACTTTCAGATTCATCGAAGTGGTTGGTTGATTTTTAGTATCAGTTTCTGGTAGCCATTGGCGGCACGGAGAAAAGACAAGGCCCCACTACCCTGATATGTGAATTTCACTCGCCGTATTAGGCTTAGTACGAGTTGAGCTCTAAACCAAATTATCCACCCTATTTTTCATCCAAGCATTCTAAAACTAACATATGAAACCAGCCTTCGAGTTGATTACCGTACTTATATCTCTCGGGATAATTTCCGGAGTTTGTTTTTTTCGTGAAAAGAAGCTTCAACCCTCGTGAGGCAGTTGTGCCAATCATTTCAAGAAAAGTTATTTCAGATTTATATTTCAAGCAAGGTTAGGCAATGGTTTTGATGAAGATAGAGTTAAGACTTAATTAGATGAGTGAGGGGAACGATACGTAAGAGATACTTACGCAAAGGATGTTAGAATTTCTTGGTTCTGTGAGAGTGGTTCGTTTAGTGTTTCAGAAGCCTTGGATGAAGAATAAGATAGGCAATGCACGTCATAATATACGTAATTTAAATATTAATATTATTTGCGTAGTTTAAAAGGTTTTTACTGCTCAAGTGGAGATAGACCAAAACTACTTTACGAAAATAAGCTTGCGAAAGCCTAGGAGTTAACTGGAAAGCCAAAAGACTAGAGGACTTCTAAGAGACAGTATGCGTTGCGAAGAAAAACAACACAATAAGGGTTTGTCCTAAAATTACGTGCACGTAAGGCTTATGGGGAAGAGAGGGTGTGCCATTTCAAAATATTTTCTTACTGGTGTGGAGGAAGTTCAAAAGATATCTTTCGTAAGTCTTTTTATTGGATTATTTCAGCTAATATCTATGAGAAGGAAAATGTAATTATCGTTGATACAAGAGGCGTTGTACGATTATGCCGGCCCCGGTGGCGGCGGGGAAACGTTCTCGCCTGCCAACCCAGAGGTCATGGGTTCGATTCCCGCTTAGGTGGGTTATCCTCCACTTAAGGCTTGGGTGTTTAGATTGTTTGTGTAATGCATAGGGCTTAGGTGGAAGAAGGGACTTTTGATGTCTCAATCCCCCCCAATAAACTCGTTAAATAAATAAGTTATTCACCGATGGAATTCTGATTTCATTCGATTGCGAAATAATGATTTATTACGCTTATATAAGCATTACTTTTTAAATATTCATTTCATTGCATGTGTTTTGATGCCACACAAATTTTAAAAAATTTCTTTCAACGCAGTTAGTATGCCCTCAGTACAAATACCGCAAACACGCAATTAATCTGGTCAGTAATAATATTGAAAAACGCTTTCTTCAAGCTTATATATGCTTTTTTAAAGGTACCTATTGTGTGATATTTATGATAATACTGTTGATTACTGCTGGGAATGAAAACGGATGCTCACAAAGGAGAGTGGGATAAAAAAAATAAGTCCTTAAGGCTCGAAAGGAAGTTTCGACATGAATCGAAAAACCAATCACCTAAAGAGGATACTATTAAAAAGGTGTAGTAAGAAGAGCATATCTGTTAATTAAATAAGTTTAACCGAAAAAATAGTGAGAAAACACTGAAACCGGAGTTTTATTCGGTCAATCAAAAGGAATTGGTCATCTGAAAATCCTCATTTTCCTAGTAAGGACGCGAGCGGCCCTCTCATAAATCCTATGGGACTCCAATTTGATTACCCGCTCAGCGTGAGGGATTCCAGTGATAAATTTCTAAATTATTGCGGCCTTCTTTTAGGCAGTATGTGAGAAAGGGAAAAAATATAACTTCGTGACTCTTAGAGATATAAAAAAATCACAAAGTTATTCACAAAGTTTGCTCACCACGGGCACCAGGTGGAACGCGTAAAGATGCTGGTAGACAAGAACAATTTAACCAAGAATTTTATTCATTAAACTAAGAAATATCAAGGAAATTAACAATCTGTATGAAAAACCCGTTCGAAAATAAAAACATGTCTGCAAAGTAAGTAAATAGAAGCGAATAAAAAAGTATAGAGAAAAATATTATCAGTAAAACCTTTTCGAGCTTGGTTAATTTCTAGAGTTTTCATTTCCTACGCCATAATTTTTGCAATGCCAGAATTTTGCCGAGTTGGCGCTGGGGCGTGTAACGACTCAATGTTCATTCCTCCACCTCAGCTCGCAGATGAATGGCAGAGGTCCGTCGCAGGGGATGTCGCGGTATCCACCGTAACGGTAGAAGGAAACACAGTGCTCAACGCCGTTCTTGTTGTCTGGCTCACCGGCACGCCAAGCCACGTAACCGGTTGATGCTAATGTATTGCCTGGAATGGAATGGAGTGGGCATGTCAGCCGACGAAATGACAACACCAAGTCATTCCCTACATGAATTATTTTACAATTTAGTAGAGTTCGCTCTATGGTGAGCATAATAATATATTAATGTAAGGTGAAATGACGCGATTAGTCGCTTCAAATAAAATCCAAATATTTATATGATTATCTTAAAAAGGTTGCTAATAAAATTTTCATGCGCATATATAATTATGTAAATCCTACATTTTTTTATTGTATCTAATTTAACGCAAAGCGCAATACGAGATCTTGGTGTCTTTTTAGTCTGTTTTATACATTGTTTTCTCCTCTTCAGTGTTCTTCAATTTTGCATAAATAAATATATATATATGTGTGTGTGTGCGTGTGTGCGCGTGCGGGTGTGCGTGTGTGGGTGTCTGTGTGTGTGTGTGATGTTTATGTACACGCACACACACACGTGTATAAATATTTGTATATGTTTATTTATTTATTTATTATCATTAGTCTTTTGGGTAGGTTTTTGATGGACCCTGGCACTACACACCATTGTACTGTTAAACCGTAATTAGCATGACAAAATACATTCTTAAACCCAAGACTTAATATTTTAAAAAACTCAATAGTACAATAATTTGTACACGTACTTATATACGCTCAACATTTAATGCTAAAGAGTACAAGCATGACTGAAAACAGAAAAAAAGATTTTATTATCTGTAGTTTTTTTAATTGTGAGAGAAAGCGAATGAATTCGTAACCTTCTTCGATATTCTCACAAGCGATGATTCAAGGAGCCTCTCGTCAAAACTTAAGACATATTGAGAATTGATGCCGACACAGACAAATGATAAACAAACTTGAGGGGATGATTTTCGGGCTTTTCACTCACCGTCTACACCGCCACTTCACCGAGGCTGGCCAAGGAGAGGTTACATGATCTAAGGATAGCTCACCTAGTAAGGATCTGAAGTCACGGAGTCGATTTCGACTGTGGATTCCAACGTAAGCGTCGCTCTCCTCCACGGCTCCATGCCTCATCCACAGGGTCACAAAAACGTCAGCCTCTTCTTTGGAATTGGCGATCGCTAGGTTCCCACCCTCCAATGTGCACACTTGGTTCGCCGCGTCGAAGCCATTCGCGCCTTCTGCATGGAATTTGTAGACGCCCACACCTTCGTACCCTTCGTATCCTTCGTAGCTGTCAACTGCAAGGGAATAGAAAAGTCCTGAATGTGATCAATGTTGAAAAGCGAGCGTGCGAAAAGGTGGGGGCGCAGTAAATGAATCCTTTACCTCAAATACGTATAAATGGGTTCATGTTAATGAACGAATGATTTTTTTAATCCCAGGATATTTAAATTCTTCCCTTCATTTAACGCGTTTTGGATTATTGCTTCATTCCTCCCTAACATTTTTTGGACCTTAGCTGAACCTATGTCTCAAGATTTAATTTTCACTTATCATATTTAATTTTTACTTAATTGCTTAGTCGATTCTTTTCATTAGAATAAATATATTGGTTGTAAAGTAATGGAAACTTTAAAAAAAGAGGAATTTTCCAATGTTTCCAAATATTTAGCACCTTATACCTCTAAAGAATTATGAGATCCTTATCGAATGAAGTGGTAAAGTTCAAATTCGAATTTTTTCATTGAGATTTAAACATCCGCGACAGAGCTACGTATATTTAGGTGTGCTGGATTATAATTCTATGACAGCTTGTTAATCGACTGTAAGGTTAACTTAGGTGTCTACTCGTAGTTAATGCCAATATTTTTGGAATTTAAAGTTTAAATGGCCAACAACTGAAATTAAATATTTAATATCATAAATATATAAAATACTTCTTAAAATATCGATCCATTCACCTATCGTCACCGCTCTGCACCTCGATAACCAATGACTATCTATTAAGCCTATCCCTCTCGTCCCTAGATATAATTCCCCAATAAATTAAAATTAGGAATTCATTGATTTAATTTCAAAATAAGTTGTATGATTATTTTATCAAAAGATATATTTGAAAATGAATATGCCTATTGAAAAGATTGGCATTAAAGTGTCAATAATTTATGTTATGTTTTCATTCTGTTTCTGTAATTTCATCGTCTCTAAGGATTAATGCATGCCTATATCTCATATATACTTCGAGAGAGAACATAAATTTTTTCACTGTAACATCGTTATTAAATCTTTAATTATATGTTGTTAATTTTTGTATTTTTATATGTTTTTATCACATTTCTATTTTTTTTCTTTTTTCTTGCTCATACTTATCAAATTTGCAAATATTGTGATGGTGTTGTTTAAATGCTCATAGAGACCTGTGACAATAGACGAATTATCTGTCTTTGTTCTCGAAAAAAATACAGAACTACTGTAAAGACGTTTATTAGTCAAAATCGGATCAAAAGTTATAATAACGCATAATTAAAAAAAAAGAAAATTTTCATTGAATTAGATATCACTCCTTTTTATGTAGACATATTTCTTCAAACCTAACTAAAATTGCGGAACTAATTTCAAACCTTTACCATGTATAAATATTATGAATAGAGTGTATATTTAAAGGATTCCAAGCTGAAAGTAATGAATTAGGGGTAACAGTTTTTCACAGTACAAAATATGTGTTTATGTATATACATATATCTATATTATATATATAATATATTATATATCCGTGAGACTCCCACTTTAAAGTATAAATAAATAAATATATATATATATATATACATATATATATATATATAATCATAGTTTTATTTATTTATAAACTTATGTGGAAGTCTCACGGATGTGAATATTATGTATATGAGGTTAGCGCCAGCGAACAAAAACAAAAGCAGAAATACAGAAAAAAGAAAAGAAACTAACACGTTTTCGAATTTTCGGTGAGCAAGCCACATTTCTCAAAGAAGGACACCTTCCATCTCTTCCTTGATTCGAATTGATTGATATTCGAAAACGTGTGAGTTTCTGTGCATCTGTTTTGGTTCGCTAGGGCTAACTTCATATACATTTTATATAAATGATATTTTCTCAATGCTCGACTTTTTTATGGTACCTTTATCCTCCGCTTCGGAATTGAACTGGTCATCGGTTTCTTCTTCGGATTTTATCTCCTCGAGCCTTTCGATGCGTGACTTTTCCTTGATTGGGAATTCTCCTTCCGTTGGACCTGTTAGTCTCATGGCGTGGTCAAGGATGTTGCCCTGTCGATGGTCAACCTCCGGCGGCATTCGACCGATCATGTGCGGGTGGCTGTAGTCTGATCCTCTGTGGCGTTTTTCCGGGTGGAATCGAGGATGCGAGGCCCTTATGTCTTCCTGCGGCTCCTCGTCCTGGTTCTTTGGCCGATGATCATGGTCGTTCGCGACCGGCCATTGGAGTGTGTCCTGGGCGCCTTCGCCTCCGTTGGAATGGTGGTGGCCGTTGACTGAAAACACGATCAGCATGACCACACCGAGAAAAAATGTACTGTGTCCTAACATCTTGAATCGCCTTCCCTCTCTCACTGGCAATGTGAAATGCAAGTTCACTCCGGGAGCCTTTTTTATGGCGTGTATCAGCTCTCTCACTTCCTCCTGATAGCGTGACCGATATGGTATTATTACATTTCGCTATCATCCTCCGCAAGACACACAAAATAATTGCAATTAGTTACATCCGCGTCCCATTTTTCACGGGAAGGAAATCTCTGTATGGGTGAGCAGTTTTGGTGGTCGGTCAGTAGCTAAACTTTCAGATAATTTATTTTCATACCATGAGCCAATTTCGTCCGATAGTCAAACAAAATGGATGCACTTTTTTCCGTCGTATGACACGAGGCTTGTATTGGTGTAATACTGAAGTGAGTTGGAAACGTTAGAGGATAAAATTTGGCAAATATTTTTGTATGATTTATGAATGAGAATGCCCCATAAACATTTTGGGTACAATTTGATTGTAGTCTCAAAAATGGGTCTATAAATTCTATTCATAGAAAATGGGATCGACTGAAAAGCTTGATTTTGTATACCATCGAGATAGAACTGAAAATAGTCAACAAGATAATGGCAAATAAAACATGATTATTGTGGTAATTGCTACTGCTAAAGACTACAAAGATTCTCATTGTAATAAGCAAATGTTTTGCGATTCACTATAAAATCCATTTTATTCTAATTTTGGGGATAGTCGATGGCAGCTCGATATAGGGTAGTCTTTGGGAGATGTTACAGGCATGAACCTGATATAATGTTGCCCGTTCAATATCTCCATTTCATATATTAGGAACCAGCATGTATTCTGTTTTTGCTGGTATTAACTCTTTGTGTATTGCTGATGATTTAAACCACGATATAAAAATTAATTTTCAGTCCGCTAAATTGCAATTCAGAAACACGGCATAAATGATGAGGAAAAAATGGCAATGAGGCTTTCAAAAGTTAGAGATTCTAAGTTGCTACAGGAGAAAATGGAGAAGAAACTAGAAATCGGATATACTATACAAGACGCTATAAATCTGCTTGCAAAAAGGTATTTTTTGTACTTAGGAAATGAATTACGGGTTTTCAACTGTTAAAGTTTTGATATTATGTTTAGTCGAAGGACATATGATTTTGGGCAGTATTTTATTGATAAAATGTGATTCCATAATCGTACAAATTAAATTTGTATTAAATTAATTTAAAAATTATTCATTTCGGTCCCAGCGTCGTGCACCTGCATTGAGCCTTGTGTCAGTAAGAACCAATGTGTTGGCTGAGTGAATAATCCGTGTAATAAATGGTGCAGGAATTTCCCCGTTGTAATGTATGGAATATAGGAATCATAAAAATACCTATTATTTGCCATAGCATAGGAGCCTCGCCATGCAGATTAAAATGACACCGCGGTAACTGTCTCTCCATGTCGCAGGGGAGTGCTATTAGTGTTTGGACGAAACCATCCCGAATTTTGGATGCGAATGCAAGAGATGAGCAATATAGCAAGCGTTGTGTCTAACACGCGCAAGCATGGTTTTTATTTCGAGAGACAAACTTGTTAGACAAATTGTTTTATGAAAAGTTAAAATGATTACCCTACAGGGTAGGGTAACCCTACAGGATCAGCACCTGCGTTTAAATCTTGAGGATAATTAGAAATAAGTTCTCTTCGAAAAAATAAATTCTGAGGAAAATTAGCAATGACGGTGCGGTGTTGCAGATAGCAACATGACCAGCTTCTAGAAACATCGTTACCTACTGCTCCTTCTTTCTGAGGACGTGACTCCACCAATTTCTCTTTTCTTCCATCCTTTCCTTCGCAGCAATTTTGGCTGCTTTTTCAACTGCGTATATTCCAAAATCTTATTCCATCATTAGTTCATTATTATATAGACATTTATTGGTAAATTTTAATTATCAGATTAACTTTACGACGTCCAAAATATACAACACTCTAATACGTGTATGACAACGCCACAGGAAATCAGATTAGCGAGTCGTAATATCTTTTCAATCAACATAACCATGTCGACCGCTTTCGTTTAATGCTACGACTGTCATCCATGTTTGGTAAATTTCGTCGAGTACAATTAACCTTAGAATGCTTATAAAATTATTCAAGTGTGCAAATGATGTCTGGTGGGGTGAAATATTTGATAGCCCTATAGACAAATGAATATATGACGATCCAATTGTGGAAATGAACCCATCAATAAAGGAAAAAATTAATAAAAATAGGATTTTTTTGATTGTACTTCTAACTTTTGACTACTTCCAGCAAGAAAGAATATAATCAGATTTCATCAACCTCAGAGAGTTGCCCTAGATATTATGCCGACACACCGTATCATTCTGCCTATGCCCCAGGGTATCATATTGCCTCAGCGATTGCCATTTAAAAGATTTGAACTTATTCTACGTGAATGTACTTACCATATGGTAAACATATACTTCTTCGACCTTAGCCTGGAGAGAGGATATGCACATTCAATAAAATGGCACTAGATTTATTTTTTATGTAAAAATAGAAACACTCACTCCGGAAATAAATCACTAAACTAACTGCAATGGAATCACACACGCCACTGGAAGGCAATAGTTATTCGTTCATAGTTAACGTGACAACACGGAACGCCGAGCAGGCAATTGAAAAAATTAATCACATCGACTTGTCCAGGAGTGAATTAGCTCGGTCTCCCAATGCAATAAAGTTTCCAGAGCCTCCTCAAATGGTGAAAGGGAATTGGGCCAAATGATGAGCGAAATATATAACTCCGTCGTTGAATTTTGCTTTAACAAGAGTATCGAAAGTTTGTACTCCGATTCCGCAATTCTCAGATCGGAGGGGTGGGCTGCTTGCTTGAATTCTGAGTGAGCCAGCGCCCACCGGGCACACCTACAGTGCTATCCCTGAAACGGAGTCCTTGTACCACACAGGTGTTAATACCGAGAACGTAGACACCGGAGTTTTTAACCTTGCGTTGGCAAAACGCAGCCCTCAATCCCAAGGTCGATTTGATGAAGTGAGAGTGGAGCTCACACTATAATCCCCCAGTCGAGTGAAATTCGCACATGTAAAGGATAGGGAGATATTAGCGGCAACTTCGCTTTCCCAAGAGGTTCTCCAGACCAGAAAATCACCCAGATGGGATTGGATTGTGTCATGACCAGAATTTGAACGTTGAACAAGCCGAGGTCCATAAAAAAAGGAAGCTTCGACTTTTGCGCATCACTTCCCTCTTCCATTTTTTAAGCACAATAAATATGGACGAGTAGTAAGTGAACATGAAGAAATATATTCGGCAGTCGTATTTTATCCGAGTGGCACAAGTTCCTGATTTTAGTGAATTTCTAACACGCAATGGTTCAAATGTGTGTGTCTACTGACATGTCGAAAAACCTTTTGATACTGGCCATCTACTTCGCAAATGTTTGCCATTCCTACCGCATTTTCTATCTTTTCAAAGTAAAAGTTACGTTGTTTCTCTTATCTTTACAATTTTCGATGAAGGAATTCCTCAATTTCTTTTGAATTCAATCGAGTTATTCCTCACGACTCCACCTCCAACTAACGAAGTGGTACTTATACACGACCATTTTACGCGAGATCCTTAGAGTCTAAAAAAAACGTTTTCGTGTATATTTTTAGATCCCTGAGAGAAGCATACAACGGATAAAACAGATGAAATGGTGTAACGCGGAATGAGGATGAAATTGACGTGGTGTAAGGATGCAAAGCATAGCTATTAAATGTTTATCAAAGGAAAAACAGGGAAATAAAGAGTCATTTGCATAATATCAACTGCGCCACCAGAAATGGTGTGCTGCACCCTCAAAATGGGTTGAGAATCATTATTTCAATGGAGATAAAACCCTGCCTGGTTCGCAATCCCGAAGAGGTCGTAGTAATTTTACATGAGCTGATTGAAGAGAGGGAGGGGGTAAGAGTAACTACTCTCTGGAAAGTTTTGAATTCCAAAGTAATTACTCTCTCTAAATCCAGTCCCTCGAGATGAGGTTGTTCACTCTATAATTAAGGCATTTAATTAATTACACATGTATACTAGTTCATTATATAGACCATTAAATTGAATATTGTATCAATTGGCCTCTTATCAGTCTTAAAAAGACTTTTGGAAACATTCGGTAAATGCAACGTCTGAAAAGGATGATTACGACGAACAGCCGATCAGATGGCCCGGAGTCAACCACGGAACCCGGAGTCCATCCGCGCGTGAGTGCCGGACCAATGCCTTCTCTCTTGACGGAAAGATGTAAGTTATTCTGCCACCGATAACTTTCGTTGCGCCTTTTATTTTCCGTTGAAGTCGAAGAGGAACTATTTCCTATAACTGGAATTCGTGTTGTGACGTTTTTATATAGTTTGCGATCCCATGCGTTGTTTGTCATTTCAACTGCGAAATAAAATACCTTTGAACCAAAAACAAACGGAACCCTGAAAATCACTTCGACCCGAATAAGTTTGGGGGAGAAAGAGTGAAACTGTTGCCACCGAAAACAACTTTCGAGTCGGCAATCCCGGAAGAAGTGTAAATCCAGCGACGAGACGTCTCAGAATCCAAATATCAGGTTTACATATATCAGTTAAATGAATTAGTCATCCGTAGGCTTCTATATGGCCAGGAAAAATGAGAGAATTGTCTTCCCCAATACCAGGTTATGATTCGTTTCATCGGCTATGATAATATCTTTTACTGAGAGTAGTATTCGTTTTTCTCGCAATTCAACCACACCACGCTGGATATGAACTGCGCGCGCTTTCTTCATTCGATACCTACACACCCCTTCACTGTATAAATTGAGGGAGAAACCTGAAAGTATAAAATACTTTTCTATATAGATAGCCAATTTCTCGTTCATAAATGCCTCCGTCCTTGGATCGAGTCCTGTGTCCGCCCATGACTTCCCGCGGATGCATCCGCCCTCGCGCGAGATTCAGTGGAGCCCAGAACTGCCTCCCACGCTCCGGCAGAAGGGGACGCGAAGGTCGCGTGCGTGCAGAAGCAATCGCGCGTCGTCACGCCTTTTAAGCCGCCGTAGTCGCGTTATCCCGCGGCGGTGCAGTGCAGCCACGCCCTGCGCCACCTCCCTCGTCTTCGGTGCCGACTCCAATCTCCCTCTATTTTGGACCTCCATTAGGTCTCAATTTCGCCCAAATAAAGATCTCTATCTATCAACCTATTTCTTCACCATGCCATGCCATGATGTCACAATGGACCCAGAACTGAGAGATCCCCGCTTCTAAAATGCAACATTATAGTTCCTTAAGCTGAAATGTGTTCTGTTTCAACGGCAAAATATTAACTTGGTACTTAATTATTAGTGCTCCTTTGATTATAAAAAACACTTCGTTCTGAGCAGACGAAATTGACGGAAAAATAAATTAGAGGCACGAGAGAAGCAACATCTTCAAGCCTGAAGATGCTACGCTGTAACGAAACCTATGTCGTAGTAAAACAAAATCTATGTGGAAAAGCAAAGTGTCTTCATTCATCGAGAATGCGATCATGTTGAAGAGACTAATTGCATAGGTATCCGAAGGAGATACGGCCACCAATAAAGAAGCATTGTCCAAAAACATCAATGAAGATTCTATCAATCAAAGACATGGATCGCCATAAAACCAGCCCAGAAGAGAGGAACCTTCGGAGTCTATCTGGGCCGGATGCTCACAATATAATAAGAAGATCAAATCAGAAAGGATAAATTATGTAGAAGAGTTATAAGAAAAAAGATACATTGAACCCCATTGATGGACACAACGAGAGGGTGTTGGGGACTTACTACCGAAATTACCGTTAATCTAGTAAAGCGACATAGACCGTTGTTGTCGCAGTTCCATCCTGAGAAGTGATCTTCTCCTTGTGTAAAAGTTACGAGGTAGGCAATTTGGCAACAGTCGGATACCGTCTGACGGGAAACTGAGAGCTCGAAAAATTCCGTGAATGCCCGATGGTTTAGAGGTTCGAAATGCGTATATGATATCAAGCCGAGAACGATGGTCAAGAAATGGTTGTGCCGACGAAACAACGGGTGTGCACGGTATCTGAAGGGCGGTGACGGAATGCTAAACTCCTAATCGAAGGATTATGCTCTGGATAAGGCGGCATCGTGCACTTTTCTCTCACCCTCCGATGCATGCGCGTAGCGCGAAGTCTAATAGTCCCGTGGGCCCCCGTTGAACGATCTTCTCTCGTTGCATTGTGTCATCATGAATTCTGCACGCATGACTCTGGGGGCAATTCCTATTCACGGCAATGTGCACTCCCTCTCTCGCTGATGTCGGAGTGGGGGACTTGTCCTAGGGCACAATGAATTCATTCACGACCCCACCCGCTCATCGACTCCGCCCATTAGACGTCGTTGGCTGGGATGGGAGTGAGCGTGTGAGGGACTTCCCTTCAATTCGCGACGGGTCGGTGGCGTGAAGGGCGCTCAGGGAAAGAGAAACGTCGGTGACGGGAGGCGCTCCCAACCGGAGGAATAATAAGGAGTCGCCACCGTCGATGGCGTGTGTTCCCTCTTCACGCCTCTTGTTTGCCCATGCCACCTCGTTATCATCATCCAATCCACGGGCCGTAGGAGGAAAATCGCGAGTTCCCAGTTACTTTTGTCACGGATCCAACTGCAGCTGTATTTCTCCAATTCAGGGTGGAGAGCATTATCTAGTATAGTAGCGTAGTCGACGGAGGATCACGTCCAGACTATTCGGGGGCCAGAACTCCAACGACCAGAACTCCTTCCAATGTTATCTGAGAGCCAGTTTTTTGACTAAATGACTCGTATTAGCTGGTGCACCGTCCTGTTTAAAGACATATTGTCTCCCCGAGGCCACAGTTACCATCCACGGTTTCACGACGTTCTTCAAAATTTGTAAATTCGCAAAAATTTGCAAAATTCCTCTGAAATCAGCGCCTGACCGTTTCCTGGAATAGGGTGTCCTCGCCGGGTTAGCGAAATCTCCTCCAGACTTATCCGAAGCATTATACTTATCCACAATATCGTAAATAGTTGATCTGGGGTACCCGAATAATCGAACTATTTTACTTGGCGAACGCCCAGCGCGAACACTTTCGATAATAGCGGCTCCTCGATTGTACTCCGCACTTGTACGTAACATCTCGGCAATTTTGAGGTTATGACTGTTTACTAGATGCCTATAGCTTTCAAGAACGTCAATCGCGACCTCCAGTGGAACTAGGATATGGCGGGAAATTCAAATTGAAATTTGTCCGGATTTAAGCGTCGCACCCTATACACGCGTACATTCAAACACGAAAACCCGCAATATGGAGAACAAATATGCATTCACATGGAAATAGATATGAGGAAAAGGGATAGGAACACATAACGGACGAACGCAGGGCGGAATCGAGCAGATCACAAGTTTTCTTGACCGGGATTGAACCAAGGATCTTTGAATTGCCGTGCCGTTGCTCTTAACCGGGCTCGTTTCCTTCCTCTGGCTATGTATGCCACGAAACGCACTGTTCCTATCCTTTATGACATTGTATGATTGGTTTCCAAACAATCCTCTTGTGTCCTCTTTGGTAATATATTATTTGAATTTACGGGCCTAAGTATGGGAAAGTGTTTCACTCTTTAAACACTGTCTGATTACTCCTCTTACTCTTTAAAAAATTAAATCAGTATTGATATTGTTTTAGATTTTATTATTTTATGTCACAGTTATGAAATTCAGGTGACTAAATTAAATGAATCTCTGCACTTCTCGAACCTAAAATGCACGCCTGCATTTAGCTCTACGGCTGATGTTGTTATGTACGTCTCCGAGGGGGACGTACATAACAACATCATCTTCATCATCATGGAGGTACGTGGGCGTTCTAGTATAGTATATGAGGCAGTACCATTTCTTCTGTCTTGCAAGATAACTTTTTATTGTTAGTGGTAGTACCGTATCTAAAAAATGTCTAAAAGGGGGGAGGAATTTTCATGGATGAACCTACATTATTTTATTAACTTTTTTCCAAGTGAAATTTAGTAACAAATTGAATTAATATCAGAGAACGCAAATCACCCTGCAGCAAATAATTTTATGCTTGGTGACAAAAGTTATTCATAAATAGTGTCGGGCAGTTAAGTAATATTCATTTTGATTTTTATTACAGACAAAAATATTCCCCCAAAATCGGGCCATGTCCATTTCAATTCACCCAAAGATCAATACATGGTATTTCCACAGAATTTCTGTGGAAATGAAAAGTTCTTCAATCCCACATAATTCATAGTTTCCATCAAGTGACGCCCGATACCATCAGCTGTAGCTAGATGAATTATTTTTGCTGTCACGTTTGAAAGGCTGTACATAGTGTGACCGCGTTATGCCTCTTTGTAGTGACAAACTTTCCTCAGAGTTTTAGTTGGTGTCCTGACGGGAGTGTTGTCATGAAGTATTGGTATTTTTTTTTTAAGCTGTTGTAGATCAACACATCGACAAAGCGGGACCATTAACGAGAAAAATCGGTAATAACGTGTATCCATTGAACAGCGTTTCTTCAATCTTACATTGCCTCACCCTGCTGCACCTACGCAGCAACCTAAGATGTATTTTTCTTTTAATGAAATCCCACTTATCCTGAGACCAAACTGAGGGAGACCACATTAACTTCGCTTTCGTTAGAGCATATTGATTAATTGCTGGATTAACTCTCCCTGTATTTGAGCAGGGTCAAAGTAGGTTAAATAAATGATTCCATCTCCGCGTTTCTTTCAAATTTAGCAAAGCGGAGGTTGCGATCGGATCGGAGACAAATCACCTCGCAAGTCCTCCTGTCCTTTGAATTTTAATATCCGTCCGAATTCAAAAGCTTCCCTCCCGTGGAGTCTTTAGCAATCCGTCATGACAATCGGAACATTTTGTTCGACAGACATTTGCTGGTGTGGCATTGATCGAAAGTTGGGGCAGGCGAGAGATACAGGTATATGCACGTATATTTGAGTTACAGTGATGTTGGCAAGAGCGGAGGACAGAATGTACGTGTAGGGTCAATCATGCCTTTGGGTAATTTCGAAATGAGAGGCACGAGAAATTAAATATCACGAACGCCGATTTATATCAGTGCTGTGGAGAACTCGGTTGGTTTAGAAGCAATTTTCAGGAAACCCGGTATTCTCAAAATTATATAGTTTCCTTAAGAGGCTTTTGGTTTCCATCCACCCCAGATTTCTTATGCGTTTGCGTATTCGGGTATCCGGGTGGGGGAGGTGAGCCAGGACTTCTATCGTCCGTTGGCGTAGAAAAACAACTGTTGGCTGCACGGGGGATGAGCTAAGACCCCTCCCGTCTCCTCTTCCCAACTTCGGAGCGAGCGTCATAGTGGGTTGCCACAACGTCCCACCAGACGCGAGGGAAATTCTGACTACTTACCAAGTGCGTAAGTACGGGTTCCAGCTGTATTAGGTTTCAGCAACACGGATACACTAACTTCACACATCACACTCAATCTTCATCTCGCTCGGAAGATAATTTCTTTGAAACTGCTCAGTCTTGTGAAATCACATATATATTTCCACGGGACATCGTGGAAATTATGGGTGTAGCAGGAACATTATAAAGGTGGTTAATAAAGTAATTTAAGTAATTAAATTGGCTAATAGCGATTTGTATAAAGTGTATCTATTATCTAGGTATTTATGCAGTAAACGGGCGCAAAATATAATTAGATGAATTTTGAAAAGTTTGAAAATTTCGTCCAAAGGAATAAACATTCAATTTACAATGACATTTATTAGAAAATTTCAATTTTAATGTAGTGAAAACGAGATTATTAGGGACAGTTTTCCCATTTGAATTGAACGTTCAATTTGATTGCAATGAGTTTCTGCAAAGAAATTAAAATGGTGTCATGGTAAAATTCCCTATACAAATAAAGTATTTATCTTTGGCGTTATCTTTTTAAAATTAGCAAGCAACTCGTGAAGGCATTTGCTTAAGATTAATTCTACAAGGAACTTCCATTGTACGTTAAGAGTGCAATGGCACAATTATTTCTGTTGAATATTGAGCTTCAATTACAATACACTTTTATTCAAGTGGGTAGATGGATGTGTTACCCTCAGATCTGAGGGCTGGGTTTGATCCCGGGTGACGCATCTGCGCCGGCTCAGCTTCACCCAAGCATTCTGATTTTCTGCGTATTTTTTTTATATTTTCCAGCAATTTTTTTATTCTTATATGTGAAATTTCAATTTTGGGCAACTGTTAACGGATTATTTCGTAATTTAAGAGATATATGGCGAGAATTTGGTTAAAACGCTCTGAAAGAAGGAACTAAATGAGTTGGCCATTTCCGAACTATTGGTTACTCTTTCGCCTTTATCGTTTTCGAAATTCCCTGAAATTCCCCGTTTCCCCGATATTCCCAAACAAAGAACCGAATGGTTTTGGATTCTCGTTTAAATTTTTAGTTTATTTATTTCCCTTTCAATTCGTTTAACGCTATTCGAAATTATTTCTTGGCATTTGTCCTAGATATCAATCGTGAATGATATCATCCCGTTCGTCGTTAGATATATCTTTATTTACATTTTTCATACGAATCAACCAAATCGAACTATGCAATCGGACATTTCAAGTAATTCACATTAGACATTCTAAGCAACACTATTATAAACCCTTATGTGCGTGCTAAATATTTTGCGCTCAGTAGATTGTCATAATATCTATATGAAGTATTTACTTCACACTCAGTGTCGATGGTTATTCAAAATGAATAATTGAATGATCTCTCCAAAGAATTGGCATTTTCTTATTTAATGTCCTCATTTTCCTTCATTCAGTCGTAGATACATATGTTCTTCCTACCTTTTCAGTGCGTAACTAAAGTTTCTCATTTTACCGTTTGTTATATACAAAAACGACTTTTTTCTGCGCTCTGACGAGGAAACTAGTTCATTGTTGGGGGATGTGATAACCTCGAGCCATTCCCGGCGAAAGTTACTCTAATTAAGTCCTCTTCCCATCTTCCATATTGAGTAAACTCGTAAAGAATTTACGTAAACCGAATCAGTTGCTTTTTAAGATTTGCAGTATCCTAAATTGCAAGCATGTTCAATTAATTATATCGGGTTAGATTCCTCTTTCAAGAGGCAATTATTCCGTTCCCTGAGGTGAATTTTGTTTTTGACACTTGGTTCTCTTTTAAAATTCTTTCTATCGTTTTTACACCTATGTTTCTTGATTTTCGATAAAATAGTGCCATAAAGTGTTTTTAAAATGTTACTCTCGTAACAGTTAACACTGAGAGTGAGAGTGCACTACTGTTTCGATACCCATAGTAAAAATGTCTATTGCAAAACTGTATATACTTAAGTTTCTTGAGAACTGGTGCGTCATTCATTGCACATGTAGCGGGGATAACTGTCGGAATTGCCGTTGTCAATCTTCCGATGCCGAGTTTGTCGGAAGAATGCTGGATTAGGTCGGCTCAGTTGGATGGGAATCGCTTCCACAACCTTATCTGTCACCTCCACTAAATGTCTTCATGTCATCGGAAGGTTTCTTTGCTCATTTTCATTCGGCCGTAACACGGAAACTTAAGGGCGGGGGAACAAGACCACTCGAACGTTAGTGAACTTGGCAAACACTAAATAAAAAGTATGTCAAGTCACACTCATAAACGGAGACGAGAGGTGATGAGGAGACCAAGAATGGGAGAGAGGGAGGGTGGGTTGTGAGACTGACAGCGAAGAGAAACAAATTAGCAAGCAGATGGGAGTGGTCGTCACTCACAGCGCAAGTACCTACGTCAGTAGTGATTGCGTGGTTCATAAACATGGCTACCACGCGAATCTCTCGAGAACCATTTTAATGGGAGTCTTGGCCTAAATCCCATGCGCGCCGTGGCCGATGGGGGTGGGGGATGGAGGGGTGGCAGGATCAGGGCAAGAGGATAAGCACACGCCTTGCAAGGAGCCAATGAGACGCTTGAAGGACCGATGGAAAATGGAATGCTCGTCGTCTATGAGCATTATGTTTCTTCGTGCCAGGGACGAGATGGTATTTCATTGTTTCTTGGATATCATACCGTTTTCCTTCCCAGACGAGTAAGTCTCCCTTTCTTCATCACGTAGCTCATCACCAAAATTGTGTGAGTAGTTATATTCAGATAAAAAATTTGATGATGGGCAAGACAATTCCTCTTCACTCTTTCCGTATTGAGAAAAAGTATGTAAATTTTTTATGTGCGATTATATATTTTAAGCAAGAGTTTCAAACTAGATATTTTTAAACAATAATACCCTACTATGGGCACTCCATTATTTATGAATTAGTTTCACATTGCAATGAACTATAATACTAACTTGGAAATGGGTTCACTTCTATTTATCGGCCTGTCGCAAGTACTCAGTGTCATATAAAACAACGATATGGTAATTTGAATGGCTGTAGTATGACGGCAATGAGAACTAATCGTGCAACTGAAATAATTTTCAATCAATATGTATTCAAATGTTTTTATATTCAATTTACAATTACGACTATGTTACGATGTCCTTGAATGTTCTTATTAATGATATACGATGTATGTATAAACCTTCCTTAGATTATACTTCTTTTTTACCATCAAGATCTCATATATTAACATATTTTTCTAAACGAAGTTTACCGGTAATATTTTAGAAAATTTACATGAATTAATAGACATGTAGTTCTCAAATTTCAACTTATATTGCCGTTAACACCAAGTAATATGATACAAGTTAGTCTCCAATCTAGAACTATAAAGTAGCTATGGGATATGATAAGTGGCAAGACTCTCGATTCAGTGGATACCTTGGAAGTGAAGATTTGAAAGATTTTTTTATTAGCATTTTGTTCATTCAATGGCAGCAACACTATTTCATTATCGTTGCCTATTCAGAGGGTCGAATTCTCCTAATAAGTAATAGACACTAGGTAATTCACAGATAATGTACCGTATGGGAAATGGTGGAAGAACGACGGGAAAAATGATATAGTCAAGGGTAATTTCGATGTAAAATAAACAACCAAATGCATGTAACAAACTTCACGCTGAGCACCTTTTTTAAATACCGTGCGATTTGTCGCTCAGTAAAATTCCTCCGGAGACCGCTGGCGTCGCGGGGAAGAAGCAGCCCACGTGTGAATTTCACACGCCGTAAGGATACGATCGAGATGAGCATCGAACCAACCTGTGGGTTAAAAACTGTGCATTTTAGAAATTTAAATTAAGGTTATTGTCAATAGGATATTGGGGTAACATATTTTTAACTGCTTCAATGAAGTAAAAAGTATCATTAATATATTCGCAAAAATTCGTTCCTCTCTGAAATGGGAAATCCCGTCGTAATATTTCTGTACTGGCCGAAAATAATTCCTTACAATGACCTGCTCATTGGGTGACCACGACGTTATCTTTCTCAAATAGAGCCGGACAATAGAATAAAATGTCCTTTAAGCTACACATTAGTCGTTATAGTTGCCTCTAGATGATATCGTATTAACTTCAAACAAGTTACTTAAATTTTAATAGTTTAATTAGGTTTCAGACAATCCCAATCGTTAAGCATAAATGTATGATTCATGAAATCTTATGATTAAAAAAAAATTTTTGCAATTTTTATAGTTTACTCAAGGTTGAAAGGTGGAAGTATTAGTTATTAATATTCAAGAATAAACCGCACACATAAGCAGCGCAATACCTTTACAGATGGGGGTTTTCAATTCCGGATCACGAAAGAAGTTCTAAACTATGTGATTGTCAAACGATGAGTATGGGGAGAAAATATCTCCAATCTTCCTTAATTTCGTTGACAGAGGCGTAATGAGACCCGAGTTTTTTTTGACCCGGGTGGAAAGACTTTTTAAACATCCGGATTTGAGTTATCTGGAAGTAGAAAACACACTAGTGTGACGCGCGTCTCGCCCCCGCCAGCAGTCCCGTCTTAAGGATATCATTCCTTCCGCACAATAGAAACCACCTCCTCCCGGTCAACTCATTCTAGCAAGGGCAAGAAGCCCGCCTGCTATGGGAACTCCGGTATTTTCCTGAAACCCGGACTTCCAAGACCCGAGTTTTTTTTCAACGACACTAATTGCGAGTTTATTGATATCATCATTGATATTGACATCAAGATTATTGCCATTTGTCATTCACAACCTTTCTCTCTGACACAGCATAACGATCGAGGCTAACTTGATGCGTACATTTATTTATTTATGTATACCCTGCAAGCCACCACTAGGGTGTGTGGCAGGGGGTTAACACACATCAGAATAATTTTACCCGAACATAACCGTACCGCGGTCGAACAATGTTAATATGACCCCCTCTCGTTCGTGGAAAAATGACAACTTAAATCTATCTGCTCCATATATTTTTCTTCTTGCCCTCTCTTTTTCAGTAACAATTAAGGAATTCCAGACAGTGATAGCGCCTCCCATGGGGTTTAGTTCCACATCATGCTCCTTTTCACGGCTACGCTCCTCGAAATGCCTTTGAATGAGTCGAAAGTAGATACATAATGAAAATTGACGTCCATCTTATAGGTCCCTTAGCAGAGAGCCTTTCGCTTTCACTGAATATCATTGAAAATAATGAATATTCGCTGAACGTCGGGACCGCAAGACATCAGAGACTGAATCTGATCTACACTTAATCTCTTTCATTTTACTAGCATGATCCGATCCGTAGTACGATGGGAGTAATAATACATTTTTAACATTACTGCTAAAGAGACCTCCTTCCAATTTATGCAAGAGCTTCAATCTGTAATTTACCCATCGCTCCGTGAGTGATTCCCAGCCTAGCTACTCTAATTTTTTGGTACGCCACTATGTTTATCATAACAACGTTTTACAATTCTAGCTCCTCTACGCTACATGCGATCCAATTTTATTTAAATTTATATACTAATTGGCTTAATAGTTATCAGCAAACGTTGTATTCCATCAAATGAAATTTAAAATTTGGGCATCAGTTGACCGGCACGATTTCGTAACCTATCGGAGGAATTCGATGAGATATTGGTGAAGACGCTTTGAAAGGAATTAGTAACTTAGCCTTTTCCAAACTGCTGGTTACTCTTTCGCCTATATCATTTTTGAGTGAATTAAAAGTTGACTCTTTTCCCTGAACTTCTCTGACGTACTATATACCCTGCAAGCCACCGCCAGGTTGTGACATTACATTAAGGTGTCCGCTTTATGTTAAGTCGGAATTCGACGAATATTTTGATTTACTATTTTATTCTATTTAATCTATAAAACAATCTTATTACTCAGTAAAGTTTACTAAATTTATTGTACGAAGAGATTAGTTCGTGCCGATTGACAATAATTACAGCTACTGGAAAGTAATTGTTGCCGCGAGAGACAGAGAAAGTAATGGGCGTGTATGCATTAAGATGGCCCGAGTCAATAGGGTATAGGGTAGAGTTTAAGGGAGCGTGCTAAAGTGTTGAAGGAAACACGGCTTCGTCTAGAGCCTTATCTTAAACAAGAGGCTCCGACGGTTCAGCCTCCCGTCCGACACTCGGGAGTGATGCGTGGCGAATTTCGAAGAGGCTCTGCCAATCAAGGACCCGTGAAAATTACACAAACCACAAACACGATAGAAGGATTAATCAATGCTCCAAATACCGACTTCGTTCGCACATACCGATCGGTAATCACAATTTCAATCTCAATGCATTTGATGTCAGAATAGTTCCGTCAAAGTCTTCAGTTCATCAACTTCGACGTTGGGGGCGCTTACTTATGGAGTTCAATAATTCCACAAGGAATGTGATATATTCAAGTCCACTGTTTCTCTACTTGGTATTATCTGAACTGCGCTTATGGAGCGATTAAGTGACAAATATGAGATCTTAACTTTATGAGATACCGGCGTTTTTACAGCACTTCCTCTTCAAACTGACTAATTCAGTATCAATTTCCCACTCAAGGAACTAATTCCGTGAAAAGCGATGACTTGAACGGAAGTACTGTTCCGCTGGAAAATACTGCAAGTATCCAAAAGTTATATTTTTATCGTCATCCGTTTGCAGATATTCATCTTTTCGCATGAGAGAGATAAATATTTCATGGACAAAACTTAACAAAAAAATACCAAAAATGTGTAGTGCTTCATCATATAAGAAAAAATAACACTAAGGGTCAGGAATCACTTCAAGAGTATAAGACATATTCTCATAAATTCACTTAAAACTCCCTCGGCATTTTCTTCTGGTAATGAATCCCATTTTCTTGGTGTCTCAATTACGAGGTTTTAATGAAAATATTAATTTCCTTTGAATGGCTCATCATCTAATCACTTTAAATTCAGTTATCTACCCAGGAGAATAGCTGCCTCGCCATCATGCCATTGAAAAATAGAATTATAAGCAGTTCATACCATTTTATTAAAAAAATAAGGGTAGACTAGTTTCAAGTTCACAAAAATAATAAATGCATACATGAACATTTTTTATAGTCCATTAAGTCGGAGTTTATGTGAAATACCGAATTTAACCCCCCAAAATTTTATTTCTTCTCATCACCGTAAGTTTTCATTTCTCTTCATGTTAATATAAACCAGCATTTTCATCGGACTGAATTTTCAAGCGTTGATAAAAAATTATTTACCATAAAATATGGCACCTGGTTGCCTATGACTTTTCAACAGGTGTCAGCACAAAAATTCACTTGATCACAGTTGAATGCTTCTATAGATATGACTTAAGGCATTGATCATAATTACCAGTAATTCAAAGCCACAAATGTTCTAAAGTGCAATGTTCAGTGGTGGAATTTAGTTATCTTTATTTCATAAATATTACAACATTTTAGGTCGTATTTATGCATGTCTAGATTGAACACACTTTGAGACCATGCATGGTTAACATTGGAAACATTTAAAATACCATATGTACGTTGAAGATATTGTACAATCTGTGGATTTTTTTCTCCCATATATTTTCAATAGATTTGTTTTTGCTGATTACAATTCACTTGATAGTCAGTTTAGATACTATCAATAGCAGCTATGGTGTAAAGAGAAAAATTGTAGCAAGAATATATCTATTATTGAACAAAAATACTTAAAACATCGCTAGTTGAAGTTGGAGCCATTATAAAAGAAAGTTAATTGTTTCAAGGTAATCAGTAAAGGGAAAATGCCAGTATTTTGCATGTTTATGCATTGATGTTTTGGCATGAAATAACTTCTGAGTGAATTTTATGAGGTTGTAATGGTTAACAGATGTGTGTGTCATTCCATGCTAATGAGAGAGCTTAGGTGATAAGATCTTATGGTTGCTGCCAAAATTTTTGCTTATACATAAATAATTTCCATTACTTAAAACAAAAAGAATATAACAGAATTACGTGTATTATTGTTAATTATCAGTATCATGGGTTCTAAAATTTAAAATATACCTTAACTGTAAATTTATTTTTGTTATATTACGTTATATAAACTTAATGTGTTCATCATATTTTGAAAGGTCTCAAGATAAATTTTTCATGTTTCTCCGTTTATTTGTTGTACAAACTTTCATCTCCTTTAATTCTTTACCTCAGAGAGATCATATTGCCCATCAGCAGTATCATGGGCAAAAGTGTCAGGCGAACACGTGCGTAAGAAACATGATTACAGCTGAGAAGTTCATATCACATCGACAGTCATTATTGAAATAACTTTAAACTTAATTAAAATTTTATTGAATAAAAAATACTAAATTAAGACTTATAAAACTTTACTGATTTCTTCCTCTCAGAACTCCTAAGTCTGGTTTTCATTCCTCATGATAGTAAAGACAACCGTTTCCAAGAACCAAAAGAAGGTCCCTGATAAGATTTACTTCCCGTCACTTTGGGGGGGGGGGAAGATGTTCATCCGACCGAAATGTGGCGTTTATCACTTAAGGGTACTGAGAAGTCACCGTAGACCAAACTTGATTTCATTCTTGGAATCGATCTAATCTGTAACCGGAAGTCAGTGCATTAGTGAGAATCGGTACCGGTAAAAGAGCTCATGCATCCTCCGATTCTCTAACATGGGTTTTCTAGTCGTCAGGTGGTTTTCTCGACCACTTTCAATGCTTTATTACTATCAATTAACAATGTAGTATTCGTACGATTTACATATTTTCTCAGTGCCGTCGGCTAATGCTTAGAAACCTTAATTGGCGAGCGAGGGAACTTTGACCTACACCGGGTGACGTTACTTGGAAGGAAGCCTTTAATTTGTTCCTTGCCAATCGTGTAACAACTTCCACGCCTGCTTCGAGCCGCACTCAGCATACGAGTTAGGCATAGGTGTAAGCACGCCATTGTGGATGTGTTTCAGCTGAGATTCACGCACTTTCAAAGAATATTTAACAAATCCTTTTTTTCCTCCCAGTCGTAGTCAATCGGTTAAGTACGAAAATAATGAGGCAATACGAAACAGAAAGAGAAGCGTTTTCTAACGCCGTTCAGGATGTAATTTAAATATTTAGCAAAACATTTGTTGTTCCTAGGCATTCAGTATTTGCAAAATAGTTGTTCTTATGCCGAAACTTTACCTGTCATTTTATTACTTGCTTGTGTAAGATTTCTATTAGTAATGGAATTTAGTGCAGGTATGATAAAATTACGATAAATCTGATACAAGAATCTTTGTATCATACACTAGCACATATGAATGAGAGCAAATTCTTCCCTCTGAAAACTCCACTGTTCGCAATATTTAATAAATGTGAATAATATACGAGGACATCCGATTGCTTCTAGCAAGTTCCTTAACTTAAACTCAATGGAGTCTTCTTAATTAAAGTCCATTTCCCCGGTTCAGTGCGGTTCAAAGATTTAACCTTATTTGATGTCACTAAACTACGGCCCCAAAATTTATTAACTTATGAAAATCGATCATTGCAGTCAGATTGAGGTAGTTCATTGTTAAAAATGTTTATTGATCCAAATTTAAGGAATGAATACTTATTTATGCTTTTTCAATCATTCGTCACCGTTTTCTGAAATTTTGGGCGAAAATTAAAGCCGCCATTATCGATATTAAAAAAACGTTTGGTTTTAACAAATATCATTACGAGGATGTCGCAGCACGTGTCATTGGCCAGTGACGAAGGTGGTCGCTGAATGGCTCGGGTCCACGCCCACCAACTGACTTGTTACAATCGCCTAGCTATAGAAAGCTCGACATGATTAATCCCACCGCCGTTGGTGATGAGTATCAAGGAAAAGTGGTTTTCTTCTCATTGACTAATCTTGATGATTACCGCAAAACACGTAGCGAAGTGTTGTCACCGATTTGAATTTATAAAAGTGTCTACGTGGACGCGGGAATAATCATATGGTAAATTATTCAAAAGCCTTGCCTTGAAGATTGAAATCGCTAAAACTAAATGTCACCTAGTTGTGCAATTAGATATTTTTACGCGCGCCTTTACCAATCCTAACGTTTTTCTTTCTCGATCCCATAGCTCTATAGTGATTTATCTCGTTAAATGAGGGGGAATATGTGGTGTATTTCCCAGGGGGGGGGGGGAATCGAAACGTATCATGCAAGTACACCTACCGTTTAATGCGGCATTCGCGTGGGATAGAGGTCTTTGTTGGTTTTTACATCGATTTAAAATGTAATTGCATATATTTCTTCGTATTTATATAAAGTTTCATACATTTTATTATGATTTATACACTATTTGATGAATAAGTTTTCATTTGTCATGTGTAAATGTAAATAGATACAATTTCCGATTTGGTATAATTATGGCAACCTGGATTTACTGGCAGAAAGTATCTCCTAGCAGGAATTTCAAAAAATTACTTTAATTATTCCCGCGTCGGATTTTTTATTGGCTCCGCCACTTTTAGTGAAAATACATAAGGATCGAGCTCATTATATCATCTCATAAGAACACATTCACATGCACCAACTAATTCATCCAGGAAAATATATTGGTTATATTTAGGATAAGCATTATCGGATTCGTCTCAGTACGTAAAGTGGGCGACAATGGAATTTTTAAGCGTTGATGCCCTCTTCAAACAAAACGACGATATTTTTCACCAAAAGCTCATTCTAGAGCATTCCATGCTAGAATAAAACAAATCATTTGCAGAATCAAAATATTCAATGTTTCTTGCGTAAATTGAGGCATTGTGAATAATGTATAGGTTGCGATAAGATAACATTTTTGTATTTTAGTATCCAAATCAGTGAAGGGCTGCATAGAATTCTAGGTTCCTCCGTAGAATTTTTCATGAATACTTAGAGAAACACAGTTTAATCCACTACAAGGGTTATAAGAAATCCCACGTGGAATATCACAATTTTATCTCCCAATTTGGCGTAAAATTGGGTGCAAACTTTCAGCCTACTGCGTCCTCCTCAAGAAGGCTAAATATTTTCGGTCATTCTTCTCATCCAACGCTGTGTTCAATATGTATATAGAGAGAGAATCAAGGTGAAGAGCTGCATGGAATTCAGTTCCAAGTGATTTAGTTGATCAAGTGTTCATTTTAATCAATGAATATTAATCATTCTTTTGTAATTTTCATGTTGGTCAAACCTACGTTTAAACTATTCCTAGAAAAGTTTAATTTACCGTTTTAATTTTTTGATGTTACACATTTAAAACCAGGGGATAATTAAATCGGTTGGTCAAACAGGTCACCTTGTTCAACACGAACGACCGAGCTTTTGACACTGCATTTTCTTTGCATTAAACATGCGTCAGAAGATAGACGGCTGTAGCCACATTTGAGAAAACAAACCCGCCCGATGAAGTTGGATTAAAATATTCAAAATACGATATATTACATAATAATCGGTTGCAAAGTTTATTTGTCCTCTACATTTCGATTCTCCCGTGTATTTCACGGAATTACATAAAGGCTGAACGACGGGAACTATTAAATATCTGCAATATAATAAATACGTGGATCGTGCTCGTCTCGCATTACAAACGCAGATTTCTCAACAAGAGGAATGAGATGTAGAGGGTAGTATTTTTGTTTGAGTCGGAAATTTTATGAAGAGAGGGGGTAATAAACCCTTCCGTCGCCCCTGAATCCGCCCATGCGAGTGAGTGGTGAGAATTGTTTCGTGCGTCAATTAAGTTGCGCGGCGCCTATCTCTTACCACCGCGCCCTTTTTCCCAGAGGGGAAGGGGGGAGCTGACCATTCTCCGCACCGGCGGCGTTCATCCTCCGCGTCCCGACGGAAGAAACATTTATAGCCCTTCTCTCCGATGTAATAATTGGCGCTCAACCATCTATCTTCTTCGAAAGGGGGGGGGCAGGTGGGATGAGAATTTCTCAGGGGTGGAAGGGGAGCGTGCAATCATTTCTTCGACACACCCTCCCTCTGAGGAAGGAATTGGAGGGGGAGAGGCGAGGAGGTAAAGGGAATTGGAGAGGAAAACAGCATTGACACAAAAGTTAAAGGAAGCAAAAGTCGGTGAAGGACGAGTAAACCGGGCGAAGGGTATGAAGGGGAGAGCAGGGTAGGGCTAGAAGATCAAAGCAAGGCGATACATGCATGCAAAATGTGAAAACATATAATGCTACGCTGAATAAATACAGGTATGCCTTGCAAAATTCATGTAAATGGGCGTCCGATGGAACGCATAGTATCTTGAGACCAGCTAGGGAATTCAACCAAACCTCAATAAGGGCCGAAGTCCGCTTACTCATTAATATTTTGGGGATTCGTCCCGTCTCACTCAGCTTCTGGAAATATTCATGGATAGCGCCGTATTTTTCACGACTTTTCCGGTCAATCGCAACTTACAGAGTGAATAAGATAAGTAGAGTAGATTTCTTGTGTGACGTATCGGGGCTTTAACATCCTCAAAATGTCTATTGGTATTTTTATAGGTTTTTTTCGGGACTTGGATTCCTTCTGCTCGTCTTAATTTAACGTAATCCTTGGTGAAGGTTCAAAGAGATTTTTGATTTTTCATCGGCCTTCAGACAGTAGACATTCGTGAGTGTAAAAACAGCCACCCAGGCCTAGAATGGATAACACAGTGACGAAATGCAGTAAAATTTAATACGCATAAATACGTTCCCACATATCACATGAAGTACTGGAATTTATTTCTGTGTGATGCTCAATCCATGATATGTGTCGAGTACAAATTTGTGTAGTAATCCGCCAAAGTCCAACCGATCCTGTCTTTTTGCTAATACGGGCTTGCGCGAACAATTTATTTTAACCACCATTGCACTTTATTTTCTGTTCTTTATAATTCAATTATTTTTGTTTATTTATATTCCTTTATTGCGTAATCATTAGTTCCGTGGAAGCTAAGGTGTTTCATACTCAAGTCTGTAGGGACTGCCGTACCTTAACTCTAGATGTTTTCATTCATATTCTTAGCGGAGAGTTTTCTAAATAAAAATTAATGTCTGCGTGCGTCATAATTTGAAAGAAAACGTACGCATGTATAAGTTTCAAATGTTACATCGTCTTATTAGTTGTCCACGATGGCCGTTTGATTATATGGTCATATAAAGGCATACATTTACCTATAATATCAATTTTTGGCTAATTCTGGTCAATGAAATTTTATGAAAGAATTTTGTCGGCAACTCCGACTTTCTTTTCCGATGCCTGGTTTGCAATCAGCGCGCATAGTTTCTGTTCAACTTCCTAAAAAAACGATGCATACCAAGGTTTAAGACATTTCCTCATTAGGGTACAAAGATTTGTATTTTGGCACTATTTTTTCAACTCAAAATACCGTGTTCTTTTTGAGTGAAAATAAAAGAGTCAACAGCTTCAGCCGTATTATAACCGAGTACCATATCTACACATGAAGTGCAACTTCCTACATTTTTAATGTCATGTCCAGATCGTAGTATTTCTGATGATAACATCACTATAAAATCAACAATTCAGCGAAATAAAATTAAGAGAGAAGTACAAAGAATAGTTTTTCATGAAAAACAGTAGTTTTTTCTAGTTTATTTCAACGGAGGATTGTGGGAAATTGGTTTGAGGAAATGATACTTGGAACAGAACTGAGGAAGAGTCAATATTCCCCACCCCCACTAGATCCCAACATTAAGTGTCATAGCTCATCGCCAACCTTATGGCAACGAAGGAAACCTAATTATAGTGCTTCGTGACAGTAAGGTTATCGGGATATTTTCTCGCATTAAACTCTACAGTGATTAAATAAAGACTACCTTAGACTAATAACAGTTTACCGAGTTCATTTAATGAATGTGATCAACTTAATTTCAGCCTTGGCATTGAACCAGCCATCCTATTGCATCGACTGAAGAAAGGGAGAGAGATAGAGGGGTAGTCAGGGTTTGGAAGGGCTCTTAGGGAAAAGAGAAAGAGTAAATCCTGGGGTCGTTCTAGGAACATACTTATCAAAAGGAAATCACCAAGGTGTCCGCATTTGTCGCCTCATTTAATGGGAGGCACCACGAGCTTCAAAAGCCCTCCAATGTAGAACCGGCATTCCACCAACAGCATAAATCGAACTTGAAGTGGTGATTTCCTCGAACTGGGAATTCAGTTCCCAGGCCGCTCTTCCGGGGTGAATATATAACGTTGTCCGACCTAGCTAGGAGGGAAAATATTTTGGATTAGAAGTAGTCTGGTGTGTAATCACTCCCTGCCACACACCCTAGCGGTGGTTTGCAAGGTACTATGTAAATAAAACACGAAAAGAATGTCCTCGCTAATTTTAGTGTAATTGCCGCGAATTTACCTAACCATCTTACCCACTAAGCAGTTTGGAACTCCCTTGAAAACATCAATTTCTCCTAATGTGAAAAAGCAAACGTTTACTTAGTAACTGATGTCTCCCAGTCACTCCGCTCACAACACTTCACCCACCACCGCCTCCACACATTATTTCCACATAAACAGGTTACGTTTTTATAAATACAACAAGCTGGATGACCTTTAAATGCCGAAACACGTGCCATGTTTATTACTTAATTGTGAAATTTTACTCGGACATTTTATGCGTATTACCAAATTACGATGTAATTCTCACAAATACGAGTATTAGGCACTGCAATCAGCTTTATAAGCATTTTCCACTGTTGCATTCTACAGACGGTCATCCGATAGTGGGAACCCTACTGTGGAGTTCCTTCTATCGGATGACTGTCAGCGTTCAGCTCTAAGGGAATTTCAGGACTCCCCAGAAACACCAGATTCAAGAATGAGGCAGGATGCGAACCAGAGACCTATGGGTACGCAGGCGGACTCATTTTCCTCCAGATTAGTGTATTTGGCTGATGGCCAAAATCATGAAAGACCCATAGTGATATATGTTTGTCGGCGACATCAGCAGGCGTGCTGGAAGACCAGTATTTTTATTCTGCTTTATAATACCAGTTGTGAGAATTTAATGATAATTCATGAAAGTCAATTATACAAGTATACGGACTAAACTCGAAAACCCAGAACCGCTACTTAATACATAAACTGGTGATATGTAAGTTGGGAAGGGAAGCATGGCAAACGAGATACAAATTAATAACAGAAATGATGAAAGGTTTATGTCTGGAAGATTATGATGGCGTGAATTTAAGAATAATAGGAGAGCGTAAGAATAAAAGCTGAGAAAAATTCGCTCAAGGTAGAAATCAGTTCGCCTATTTAGGGAGTTTACTAGAAGAAGGGGGCATTGTAGTAATTACATTAAAAGTGGAATCTGTAAGATTTAGAAGATTGCACGAAGAGGAGGGAGCTAGTGATAGGGAACATATGTAAAGATTTAAAGAAAATACTAGTAAAAACATTGACAAGGAGAGTCGTTTTGAACGGTGCGGAAACTTGGTCCTCGAGGCAGCATCATAAGGGTAGGGATGAGGATTTTGAGATGTGAGTGTGGAGGAGGATGGAAAAAATTAAATGGACCGAAAGGCAGGCAAAAGAAAAAGGCACTAGGCATACGAGTGGGGAGGGGATAGGGATGTTCGAAGTAATCCGAAGGAGGCAAGACAAGTGGCTGTAGAGCCTTTTTAATTGGAGATGAAATGTTGAGGATTGCGGTAGAAGGGAAAACAGGTTATGCAAGCGAGGTAGAGGCAGGGAAAGATAAGGCATGGTTGAACGGAATGAAGGAAGGCAGGAAGTACGTCGATTAGATTATTTATTATATTATGGACGCATGTGGAGTGTTTATTTGGTGCTGTGTTAGGTAGAAAATAGGTATGTAGCAGAACTAGTATGGGATCCATCAGAAACGTTTCTTTGCAGGTCGTTTGCTTTTAATAATAGGCACACGTGGAATTCGAGCGTGGGTCACTGTCTGAGAATACGCCGCTGTAACTCCATCCGGCTCATCACCACGTTTGATATCTGGCGCCTTACGTGTGGGAGTTTTCTTCGCGATGCTGCGAGGAATGTACACACACAAGCGATCACACCCGTCGACGCATGTAGTCGACGAAATGCAATTATGTCTTGCGCCTCGGCGCCGATTTGCATATGCTGTCACGCGTGGCCTGCCAAGAGGTGACGCCCGCTGCCGGCGACAGGGAACGTTGCCAAACTCGAGCGGGCATTAGTCTCAATTTCTAGGGACGGATGAATTGACGAGGCCGTCCTATGGGCGACCCCGGCATTTTTTTCAAAGTATGGGCGGGAATGGCGCATGCAACAGCGAAGACGCACGTGAAGGTGCCCTCTCTGACAGGGGGCATCTTGGGGGCGCGAGGGAAGGAGCTCGACACCTAGGAGGTGGGCAACAATTGATCTCCCCGGGTCGCTGAGTGGGACGCCTCGGAGGTATATGTGTTGTTATCCACACGAAAACTCCATTATTTACCTCTCTAGCCCAAAGGCGACGCTTCGCGTTCTAATAATTAAAAAAGTAAATTGAATCTGGGGTCCACCAGGGAAGCTTAATTGGCCCTTGTATTCATAAATTATATTAAATCTGAAACCAAAAGCAACACAAGACCATTTGCAGACGTAAATGTAAGGAAACTACGAACCATGAATCACAAAATAGCTCATGAACGAACTGAATAATGATTATAATTAAATATTTGAAACGCGAACTAATAAATTAATTTTTGAAAAAGACACCGATTTACATTAACAGGATACATGCAGAAGCGTAAATGAATTTCGATACCCATGGAAAACACTCGCATCCTTAAACATGAAGAGGAACCAAATGGACCGCATATGAGATTGAATATTAAAGGAATTAGCATTTATCGAGAGGATAATTCATGTAATAAATCGAATAAAAATGGAAGACACCCTGTTATTTCTCATCCATCATAACTCACATCAAATATGCTACAAGTATTTGGAGCCTATCTCGTATAAAAATCCTCCTTGAAATTGGAAAACGACCTTGAGACACGATGAGTCATAAGATTATAACAAAACCTGTAATGGAAGCGGGAAGACTCGATTATAATTTAACTCTATTTTTGGAAAGGTACCAAATGCTAATGGATTTACATAGTGGCATTCAGGAAATGATCCAATTCCCAATCTACTTCGGTAGTTGGACAAAAATAGAAAAAATAATAAAGATGCGGGCTATGCACAAAAAGTAACGGGAATTTTGTAATTTTCCATGAGTTCGCGCCACAAGGCCAAATGATCAATGAAGAGTACTAGTTACAAGTTCAACGTCGTATGCGTGAAGCAATACGAAAAAAAATCGCCCATATTTGTGGCGAAACAATTCATGGATTTTGCATACCACGATAGTGCACCTGCTCACAACTGCTCACTGCTTGTTCGTGAATTTTTCGCTAAAAACAGCTCTTTAATGATGTCCCAGTCTCCATATTTACCAGACATGGCACCATATGACTTATTTCTGGTCTCGAAAAATAAAGAGAACCTTTAAGAATCGTCGTTTTACAAGCATAGATGAGATTAAAAACGCAAAGCTGAGAGAGCTAAAGGCTATACCAAAGATCTAGATCCAGAAGTGTTTCAAGAATTGGAAAAAGCGCAGGTACATGTGTATTATATCAAATTGGGGCTACCTCAAAGGGGTGGACATTGATATATGCGAATAAATAAAATTCTTCCCAAATAACTCAAATTCCCAATATTTATTGAACACACCTCGCACACTGTCGAGGTGTGCTCTGAAAGGTCTACGGTCATTTTTCTCTCGCATACGAGAGAATTTATTTTTGCATTTTTCTCTCGTATTCGCGATTACGACGCAAACTGAGAGTGAAAATCCGCTCCAGCTTCATTTCTATTGTCTCTCAAATATGCCCCTCTTTTTACTTGTTGCCATTCCTTGTAACTTTCTGAGTTCCCCATGATCTGTGTACCGCTACTCGGTGTATTTAATGTTTGTTTACTTATGCTCGCGCGTCGTAGACAATCTCTAAAACGTGTGTATTTTTGCTGATGTCCTTATCCTATTCTATTTTGTATTTTAATATGGAGCGCAGTTCTATTTGTCTCGGAAACTTGGTCTCTGATGTATAAGAATATGCGTGGATTGAAGGTTTCCGAGATGCGAGTCTGGAGAAGAGCGGAGAAAATAAAATGCATGGAAAGGAAAGTCAACAATGAGGTTTTGGGCATGGTAGGGGAAAAAAGAAGGCTATTGGAAGAATTTTAATTCGTAATTCGAGAAGTGGATAAATCTGAGAGGGAATGGGACACTGAAAGCGGTGATAGAGGGGTGAATGCTGGAAAAGCGTAGCAGAGAGAGGAAAAGAATAGACATTTCGGATGTAATCAAGGAAGATAGAAAGTAGGCGGAGCTAAAGAATGAGCTATTGTAATGCATTGTATTTTATGTAGTGTAGCACATAGGCTTATGGATAATTGTTAACACTGTCAAAGAACTACGGGAGAGACCGAGGTAGTTGTATTTCGTCATAATATCCTTTCCTTTCAGCCGACGGTCATTATTTTCAACCTCCCATCGGATCATACAGACTGGAAGATTCAAAATTTAAGAAATAAAATTTGGAATATGCAAATCATATTCACCTTTTCTATCTCAGCGGCTTTTTTTTATTATTTACCTTTTCATTTGTCATCGTCAACATACGAAACTTGCTAAGAAGAGTCCTTGTGGGAAACATTTAAGGGGAAGGGGAAGAGGAAGGGTTAGAATTATTGATGGAATAAAGATTGACATAAGTTACAGACAAATGCCTGAAGTTGCGATGGAGGATATTCAATTGAAACCAATTAGAAGACAGGTCCTCAAAAGAAGAAGGGACGGAGATGATTTCTCATGGAATTTTCCCATAAAGTAATAAATTGTAATTTCGCAAATTTCATTTAATATTTAAAAGCTTTTTGCTACCAAACTTAAGTTCAATTAATGAAATTTTGTTTTTGTAAGTTGCGGCCACATTTAAGTAGGTATCTTTTATTTTGACTGGAACACTTCGCAGTAATAGACAGCTCGCGAAGACATGCTAGTAGTGAAATGTGATTTGGCTTCAAAATTGGATTGGATCAACCATTTATCGACTCACTTAAGACATTTATCGCAGAGGAAATGAAATAAAAGTACGGATTTATCAGCTTCTACTTCCGGGTTGCGACTTCGTTGGTCAACAATCAAGACTTGCGCTTCCCTAAAATTAGTCGCTTTTTACGTAAAACATCGTAATAGGAAGTAAAAGGAGTATTTACTGCCGAAACATATCTGTATAATGATCTTAATCCCACTGCCAAATATACCAAATATCCATGAAACCTAAATCTCTTCGAATCAAGCAAAGTTGCAATAAAAATTGATAATACCCAGACCTGATATTTGGACCTGAAAAGATCGCTTCTTCATGTCTGTGAAATAACCAATTCGTTGTTCACCCGGACTGACCGACACTACCCGGAAATCGAAGCTAATACTTTTTGACGTTTCAAAACCTATCTCGAATGCACAATCCAATCCGTTATTTCATTCTTTAGTTCAATCATTATCTCCAGTACCATCCTTCAGCCCCCAGCGCAAAAAATTTTGGAGTATTATGAAGGAGCACCATGCTGTTTATTCGTGCTAGCTTACATGATGTCGACACAAGTCACGTGCTCCTGGCCGGAACGGAAGCTGATCAGCTATTGTCCCAAGGCGACAGAGTTTATGTATTCACCGAGCAAACTATAATCCTTGGAGAGCGAGAGATACCCACCTAGACGTAATGGTAAAAATTTATGTCCCTACACCGTTAACGCGCTCACGTATTAGCCCGGCACAGGATTCTGCGTGGGGGAGAGGGGGTCGGAGGAAGAAGTGGGAGGCGTGCTGCTGTGCAAAGGCGGAGACGAATGCAAGCGAGCACGTGGGCGTCGTCTTTCGGAATTGCCCTCTGATTATTGCAGACACGCGCCACAGTCTCCTTAACCCAGTTACCCCTCTCTCCCTCTTTCTTCTCCTCCCTACCAACCCTCTGGATTTTGAGAAGGAATTTATGCGAAACGATGCTTGTGCCTTAGCATCCGTTCAAGAAGGATTCTCTTGCCAAGTGCTACGAAAATATTTGTGGCCTAAGCTAGGTCAAGGAAGAAGCTCTTTAAAAAAATAAATCAATCTAAAAAATATATCCAGTCCTTTTACCCCCACTTCCACCCATTTAGTGATTCTCCTCTTCCTTTAAAATTGCCCATTAACCCTGAGGGAGAATTCAGTCAGAAATTTTCACTCTCCTTGTGAATGGTCCCCACCCGCCTCTCTAAATGACCTCCAAGCTCGTAAACGTGCGAATAATTTTTTCCGCAGAAAAAAAACAAAATTACAGAGTTCAATCTATGTCCTCGGCGGTATCGTTTAAGTAATTAAGCATTCATCAAAGCGTTAAAAATAACAGGGAAAGGATAGCACTTTACGTCCTATGAGTTCTTAGAGCAAAATTAATTGTCTTCAAGTGAGGGTTGCGTTGCAAGTAATAACAACGACGACAGAATATTTACGTGTATTCCATATGTTTCATCGGAGAAAATGTATCGCAGGTATTTTATTTGATTTTTGGGGTTTCATGAATATTTTTACTATCGAACTATTCGGACGGGTTGGCAGATACGTAATTTATGGCAGGATCTGCACTCCGAACCACTCCCGCATTAGTTCCACGATGGGTTAATAGAATGAAATACTTCCCCCAGCTACGAGCCACGAAAAATCTAGTGAAGGTCAGGTCAAGTATAGACGTTCATTCTTTCACTCTCACTAGAATGATCATCGGCAATTTGAAAACCACATGCGCTTGTCAAAACAAATTTATTTCCCCTTACCCTAGCTAAAATCCTAGCTTAAACTTAAATCTTATATTCTTTATACAATTATATATATATATATATATATATATATATATATATATATATATATATATATATATATATATATATATATATATATATCTTATCGTCTATTGTAAAATTATTATTAAATTAAATTATACTTCCAGGTCTGCGTGGACAAGGTACTCTTCAGTCTTTGGATTTATATTAAAGAGATAAGCGATCGAAGGAATATGTAATTGATCTCAACTCAAAACATCTCTGCAGGACACGCGTCACAAAAACTTGCACAAAAGAAATTATAATATTATATTTGATAAATTGGACGATGAAACAAGGCGTGAAACTTTAGTTAACCTTGAATAACTTCAATATGCCCTTGTTATTAACCCATAAAAGTTTAAGAAATTGCGTAATATTATTACGGAAATTTAAGTTCGGTGAGCCTATTTACTGCGATAGGTGTCATCACCAATAAGTCGGTTTTGGAAGATGGCCCTCTTTAGAACTAATGGTACCTATGTTTACCTTATCGATTGCTTTTTCAACCTTCTAATTGCTTCTGTCCCCGCTCATTCCAGAATAATTGCGTATTCCGTTCCTCACTTATCAAAAAGTATCCCCTTCATAATATAAATTGAAATCCCTCTACCTCTCAGTATTTCTTGCTCCTTTTCTTTACATCTTCTTTGAACTCACCCATTTACTTACTCGTCTCGCACATCATTGAACACTACCCAGCTCATTGTTCCCAACTATTACCGTACCCACTTTTTCTATAGCATCCAAGTTATGCTCATTTTCTTCACATATGAGTCATGTTTCGGAGCAAAGTTTGAATATGCTCAATTTAATTAACTGCCCATACGTTTCCATTCAAATTCCTGGTAATCTGTGACATTATTGCGCATCTCGGAAGCAGATCTCATAAGCGATGATATTGAAAAATTATTATTTTCCCCATCGTGCTACGGTACGAGAGATTATGACTGTAAGATTAGGGAATTCAAATGTATAAACGATAGAGATATAAAATGCCATTTTCCCGCAACCGAGGAGAGATCAGATTAATTGTAAGCGGCCGAGCTATGGGGGAAATAAAATTGTTTTTCCTTCTAAAATGGCCTTGCATGTTGTCATTATTTCATCTAACCTTAGTTTATTGCCCTTCACGTCATTGGCAACTCCTCTCTTAAGAGTACATAATTATAGAAGAATTATTTCACGTTTATATACCGTAGCGCATTAACTTTAGTTATTATTGTCAACATAATTTGAATTAGTTTGTGTTTATGGCAACTAAAAATTTAGAAAAACTTAATTTTCGATGTTCTATCCCTGGTATGGAGTCAACCTTTGCCACACACCCTAGTCGTGACTTGTAGGGTACCACGTAGATGTAGATGGATGGTGTTTAGTCTAGCGCAATTTGTCTCCTACTATTAATGCAGCTATGACCACGTAAATAATATGTGGCCCATTTTCGTCCGGAGCACTTCTCGTCTCCGCGGGTAATCCCATCCGAGCTAATTTTACTGTCCCTGCCTTGATGTTCCCTCAACCGTCTCAGGAATCTCATTCATTTTCTTTACGCATAATTTGTTTCATTCCATACCTCGCACACTGATTCCGTTATGCAGTCGGCAATAATTACTGCATAACCCTGAGACTGAATGACTAGTTAAAGTGTCATAGGAAACATGAATTTATTAGTCCACAGATTATTTTAAAACCACAATAGAGAATAAAGCGTAACCCTGGTTTACTAAAAAACTTAGTTTCATTTTACTATCATCATCTTCAGGTGATGAAAATTATGGCAATTCATTGAAACCTGAGTCGGGCATTATGCGATATTTTTATAAAATTATGTGAGCCTAAAAACTATTTTGACATGGAACACCACGAAGTTATGATAGAACGAATAGTATTTAGCATCCGCAAATGCAGTTGATCAAATAATCTCCCCATCTACCTCACCATTACTGTCCCAGACTTTTCTCATGTCTCTCCCACCATATCCGCGACGCATGCGTCAGAAAGTCTGGACGATGACGGGCAGCCGTTCACTCATCCATCGACACCGATCCCTCTCTCTCTCTCTCTCCCCATACCCAGTTGTCCCTGCAGTCTGATTCAAGTAGTGGTTTAGATCATCTCTTCGCATCGTAAGAGGTTTCGTAAGAGGTCTCCAGTTTACTCCTTAAATTCTTCCATTATGACACTGCGGATGATGAATGCATAAGGACAGCGCTCGTAGTCACAGCATGTGAAAGTCTCTCTTACATAATTCGACGTGATATCGCAGAGGTCGGACACCTTAGTCCGACTGCTACCCGGAGGCTTCTCAACTTCATCTTCACGGTATTTGCGCGATTCTTTCGGCTACTGGGTTTGCAGAGGAAATCGCGAGCGGAACGAACAAAGAACCGCCGTCGTCCCCCGACCACACCCAGGTGTTCGCATATTTCACACGCCGTATTGGGATTTGTACAAGGTGCGTTTTACTATCACCCACTTAACCAAACTTAGGGTTGACTACTGCGGTTCATTGTTCTCTAATAAAATTGATAGGGAGACTTGAAATTCTCGCCCACGTGAGCTTCGTTTTAGTCAAACCATCTCATAGTCCACTATTACATGTGCTTGATGTTCCACGGAATCAAGTTGTATGCACCGATATTATTTTCTACAGTATTTCACAAGATCCAAGCCAAGCGAGTGAGACATTTTTGAAGCTTCAGCCATCATTTTCAGATGAAAAACTAAAAGACAACATTGTCTTGTATATATGTATTTTCATCATTAATCTAATCGTTGATGTCTTCATCTATCAGATATTTCGTGCTATTAAAACTTTACTAATTTATTTTGTCTCTGAACTGATCTTTTATCCTTTTAGCAAGCGTAAGCAGGGAGTAAATATCTTGAATAAATACCTGGAGAAAAGAGAAAGGTTTTCTTTTAATCTAAATCACAGAGTTTTCTTTCTGTTATGAAATTCACACCTACGAACAGAAAATACTGTGTAAACGTACAGAAACCTAGTCATACAAGTCGTGTGGGATGGCAGGATTTCAATACATATGGATGACTTCCAGTGCCATCTGTTAGCAGCTCTAGCTTTTTTCACAATGCAGTCGTAGGTGAAGCTGGGTATCTTTCCATTTCTTTTTGCCAACGACTAGCAATGAATCGCAAAATACCTTATGAGAAAAACAAATGTTCACTTTTCCAAAAGTTTACAACAGATCTTGTGGCAACTAAACTAAACTAAACTTATGGAAAAGTGCAAATTTGCTTTTCTCATAATGACTAACTTCAACTACATCTCGCTTGGTCTGTTGAGTGTACATAACTTATTGGTTTGGGTTAATTTAAAAATTGGATAATTCGTCTCAGAGAATATGCTCGACTTTAGATTGAGAAATCACAAATCAGCGTTGGAATCGACCTATAGAAGTACTCCTTGGGGTCGTTTAAGTTATTCAGTGTATGAATACATAATATACCGTGTTAATTGACGCTGGATTTTTTCTCATTTTTAATGTAATTCTTGCGAGAATAACTGCCGTCTACATCTCCATGGAACCTTACAAGCCACCGCTAGGGCATTCCACACCAGATATGCAACATCAGAAATGAAGATTTGCTTAAATGTTATTTACAAATAAAAATTCCATATATTTTAAATAATGGAGGTAAATTTAGCTACGTGCACCAAGGGAAATAATCCTTTACACATACCAGCTCCTATTAATAAGGAAAATAATACAATTAATGTTACATAATACGATTACATCAGTCGAGGCTACTTGGAATTTTAAAAATTTATTCCCCAAGCGCGGTCATTTTCAATTATTCTGATCCCTCATCATTTGCGCGAAAATAACATCTAAAATCTGTCGGTTTTACACTTGATCTCTCTAATCTTATAGTAATGATCTCTCATACGGTAGCGCAATGGGGCTAGTAATACATTTCCAGCATCATTGTTGAGGAGATCAGCTTCCAATTCATCCGAGAAATTTATCCCGTAAGTTAACCTTCCATCCGTGAGTGATTCGCAACTTTGTTCCTCTATTAATCTAGAGACGCCACAACTTCTATCACAACAAGGTTTTGCAAATTTCGCTCCTCTTCCCTGCACGCGATCTAATGAGGCGTAACTAGTGAAAGGTAGCACCACTCTTTAACCCTCCCGTCACATTTCCCCATTAGTCTTCTAATAAATCCTATCATTATTCCTAATTTGCCCGCATATTTCCCATCAATGTTACAACCTGGAGAGATCGCGAGTGAGGGTAAAAGCCAAGTATTTAATCGAGTCTACATTATCTATTTAGGTATTTTTGATGAAATATGCGTTCGAGAGAGAGAGAGTACTATTTCCATTCGCTAAATTCATCGCCAGTGACACAATCACAAAACTTGATCGAAGTCTAAATGCTCCCACCTCTCATACTGCTCTTGTTTCTGGGTAAGGATGGGGTGCGTTTCGTTTGCTTGGAAACATCGTCAATATTACCATGCTCTCCAACTTTTGACCTCGGGAGTTTCTCCACCCATCCGATGCACTCCTCCCCCCCCTCCCCCGAAGCGAAAATTCCACCTTAAAGGGAGTAAACATAAACATCCTTCGCCCCGCCCTATCCCCCTCCCCCTTCCCGTTACACCCACCCCACCCCCTCCCGCCGACACACGGTCTCCGAGTGAGAGTCCCCTCCCTTCCCCCGGCGGGGAGAGAGGATGTGGCCGACAGTGTGTGAGTGTGTTGGGGGAATGGGTTGACGGGTGCGGGATTTGGCTCTTTTTTTCTCATTGGTGTCACGGCCGCTCCTCGTTCGACAAGGTCAGAGGAGCAGGAGGAGGCGAGGGTATCATTGAGAGAGGGAGGGAGGGGGTTTAGCGATGTGGAGTGTTTGCAGAACGACGACGGGGGGAGGAAGGAAGGGGGCGACGAGAGGAGGGTGGGTGGATGGCGTGCGTGCTCCACAGGGTTTTGGTCGGGTGGGAGGGGAGTTGGGCCGTTGGGAGAGAGAGAAGAGGAGGCAGGAGGCGGATGAGTGACTGACGGGGGGCGGGAGGGGTATGGGGTTGGGAGGGATTTCATTGCCAAGGACGAATCAATTTCGTCATTTGCGCGCTCCAGTTCGCGGATTTTTCGCGAGTCGATAGACTCCTCGGTCGTCGCGAGGGCTACCAACGAAACAAAAGGGTATCATCTCGACGAGGAAGGTTAAAGAGGAGTGCGGCCCAGTTCGCTAGATAATATTTCGAGCAGCAAGTCGATTATGAGTCGACATGTGAGCGGGTCGACTGGAAGATGTATCGCACAGGGTTTCTGAATTAGCCGCCAGAATACTTTTGGTCTCGATGAAATTTCTACCGCCATCTTGGATTAAGATCGTCTCTTTTCTATTTGAATAGTTGCTTTGTTATCCATCAACTCTTGTTTAGATTTCTTTTAAACTTACTACTTTGAATGAGCATCATATCGGAGATTTAATACGATCGATTTAGTTTGGTATGATAGCTTCTTATTTTATTGTGGTTTTCATTTTATCTTAACATTTAGATGCTTTTTATTTCCAAGTCAATGAGAATATCTTTATTAATATTAACATTTTCTTCGGGAATTATTTCTTTTCAAGCAATTTTATATTACGCGATTGATTTCCTTGATGCTATTAACATTCGCTTGAGCTCAGTTGCCAATATATTTTAGTATGTCTTGGCCGTTCTCTTATTTTCCAGTGCGCTCTCGGCGAACTTCTTTCATTTTTATCAAACTATGATCAGCGTAGCCACAGTGGCAGCGAAGATAAACTCAGCGTAAGCAATCTTCAGGCATGAAATGGATAGTTAATAATTAAAGAAGTCAGTGTCTTATGTAAAAATACAGGTATACCTGTAGAAGTAGTCAATAAATAAACAAAGTACTTCAGTTGAAGGAATTTTGCAAAACGACCTTAGCTGTTGTACCCATGAATGCTAATCCCAAACAATCACAATTCGAGCATTAAATAGTTTATTAATAATAAATGCATAAACTCTATTTTAATGATAAATCAATTGACATATAAAGGTTATTCTGCTTCGGATGTTAATGATTCCGATTTGATTGGCTTGCTCGAGCTATTCGAATTCAGCCGGGTAGGAATCTCTACTAGCCACTAGGACATCGGAAATACACACCTTCCAGGTATCGGTCGTGCTTGACGGTGAGCTCGTATGGGTGAAAGAAAATGATATACGTAAAAGTCGACCTTCCTAATCACCATCGAATCAGCTTCTACGCGCCGTCCGTTAAAAGTAATTTATCGACCCGCATTACGTCAATTCTTTATTCTAGTTACCACGGACATGGAGTCTACTAACATGACAGTACTATAGCTCCTAACATGAAAGTATTGCAGCTATCAATATTACAGTATTCCTCTGTTGCACTATGGATGCCGGGTTGTCCACAGCCGCAGGAATAATAGAAAACTGGAGAGCGAGTTTCTTAATCGGAAGGTCGTAAACGAAATCGCGTTTTTTATCAAGTTTCTGCAGATAGTTTTCATTCATTCATACTTAAGCTTCACGCCGCCTCTTTCGGAATTGACGAAACCAAAAAATTTTAATTTTTAAGTAATTTCAAGAAGCCTACTCCCATTAGCTGGTTTCTTCCAAACTACTCACAAACCTTTTACATACTACGCCTCTGTGATACTCAAATACTGTTTCAGACATGCCCGTATTTTCCTGAGACTTCCAACATCAACCTTAAACGCTAGGATATCAATGAGAAAATAATAAATTAGATTGGAGAGAGTTCTTGTCATATTGCAAACAAATAGTAGTCACCGATGGGTGCGTTCCTCAATGGAGGCAGATGTAACTTCGGGCGTCCCCCAGGGAAATGTAATAGGGCCGCTTCTATTCTAAATATACATTAATGACTTGAACTCATACGTTAGTAGCAACCTCAGATTCTTTGCAGACGACTCGGTGGAATGCAGGGAAATAAGTAGCCCATCAGATTGCGATCTGCTCGCTAGCGACTAATACTTTAACATAAGCAAATGTGCAGTTTTTAAATTTGGGAGCATGGGAAGTGATGAGCAGGACATAAATTATGAAAAAGAGGGTTTATAGCTAACTACGACAGGTCAAGTTAAATATTTGGTGGTAGTTATAAACACCACGCCTATCATGGGGAGACAATATCAGGAGACATATCAGGACAATATCTGGATTCACTTTAAAGAAACTCGGCCTCATCTAACGGGTGGTGGGAATATGTAATGAGAAAGTTAAAGACAGGTGTTATTTTGCTCTAGTTAGGCCACGTTAGGGATACGCCGCAAGTATTTGGCATGCTTTGGAGAAAGTGCTACTTAAAGAATTTGAGAAAATCCGCAAGATTCGCCAAAAATTGTTACAGTAAAAATATGAATATAACAGGTCGTTTAGAGGAATTATGCTGGGAGCCACTTGAGATACGAAGGTGAACAAGCGATATTTAGACTTTTGGCAAGGTTCAGTACAACAGAGTATAACAATAACATAAAAGGAATTATCATGGCCCCACAATATTTAGGTAGGTTAGACAACTAGATAAGATAAGGGAGATAGACCCCAGTACAGAAAGATAAAAATATTCATTCTTTCCTTGGACAATCAGGAATTATAATAGCAATAAATCAAAGTCATTAGTTAGTAGTGTATGCTAGTTGCTAGTATATGCATTTACTCATCTTTGAGTTAAAATGATTTCTTCTTGAATATATACGCCTCTGTGGGTGTGAATTGGCTTGAAGTTGTCAGTTAAGCTGGTGGTCTTATTCTGTTTGACGGGTGGTGGCCCCCCGCCACACGCCCTTGCGGCGGCTTGCGGGATATTATGTAGATGAATATTTCTTGTCCATAGAGCATGATTCTGCCTACATGTAACTTTCTCGGTCAACCTCTTCCTTCCTAACTATTCCCGCTTTTCTCAATTATCCTGTTTGTTGATTCGACTGTCATCCATTTCCTTGACGCGACCAAATCAGCGAAGCTTACCCGCCAACCAGTAGGTGCGTGCAGTACCCGCACCAGAATGCAGAGGTTTTTAATCACCTGCTTGTACCATGCTGATACATCGGCCACCATTCCCATTATATTTCACTATTCTAATCATGCCCTCTTTCTTGGGATGACAATGATTTCTCAATTGAATTTACGATATTTCTGTTTTGTCTATGAATGTTCGCCTGATTAAGATTACGTTCAATTTTCCAAGTAAAATTTTCAATGAGAAAAGAGGTGATGCGATACTCGGTGGAAGTATTAGGTATGAGGAAGAATTCCTCAAGCAGATCTCACGGTGCCTACATAACTTTCGAAATATCAATTTAGTGGCAAGTTATACCGAGGTGACAATTTAAATAATTATCGATAACTGGTTTAACTTCGTATTCTTCCTTGTCAATAATTCTGCAATCGTTAATGTGGCAGTGGAAAGAGATTTATTCCTGAAATATAAATGTAAAACAATGGTCTCTAATGTAATCCCAGTAGGTGAAATTGGTTCTTACGATAAATAATAGAAGCTATTTAGAAATCTACCATTTCTTTTTCAATATCATGTTTCAATCGTAGAGCTGTGAATCATTGAATTAAATGCCTATTCTGAATTAATCTATAATGTAATTTCTTCATCAAGTGCTCATATTTTTTGGTGAATGTTCTTTTATAATTGTCCCTAAATTTTAACGCGCACATACGTGTTCATAAAACAAAGCAAAAGAATAAATCCTTAGGTGAAAATTAAAAATTGTGAAATATGTGAAACCTAAATTATCTTCTCTAAAACCTTTAGTCATCCTTCAAGAGAAAATTACAAAATTCTGAGCTACAAAATATAGCAGTGATGTGAGACTATTTTTTTGCTGGTAAAAGGTGTCAACTGTGAGTAATACATGTACTTGGGGAATGAAAGAATGTGTAAGCCTTGGGTGATGATAAGGAGTTGCCGTCGACGTGCACTGGGAGAGGTTCTTGGATTTAGATTAAGCGACAGATTATCAGCTATTCCTAAATCGTCACCTATTTAAGATTTTGAACTTGTTTGAGCAACTATAAACCTTCATAAACCTCTTATTTAAATTTATTTTATGCTTAAATGAAATGAGGCCCTAAATAATTGATTCTTTGGTATGTTTTGGGTCCAGTGATGTCAAAATTACCTTTTCAATAATGGACTGCGTGTACTTTGGTATAACGTTGCAGGTATTTTTCAGGTCGAATTTATTTATAATTGATCGTAGTAGACAAACTTATTTTGTGAATACCAGCTTTTGAGAAACGAACGTTTTCCGTTAAGTTTAACGTGGTGCGTGTTTTTCTAATTTTTCCGAAGGACTTGCTGAACGACCCACGTGCGATTAGGTACGCACTGGGAAAGATTTTGCTAGTTTTTGGTGATTATCCGCATGGAGCAGAGAGAGAGGGAGGGAGGGTTTGATGTTGCTGCATTTGAGTTGTGCTTTTGGGATGGGATATGATGCCTTTATTTAATGTCAGATCAAATTCATTGAATGGATAGTCCCTAATGCTTTGTGGGGGCGGAGTATTATATGGACGAGTTTAAGATGGTTAACTTCCTCGTTCTATTTTTTCTATCGAAGAAACGATCGAGATTTCATTCTACTGTATGCTCTTCCGCTCGTAGTTTGGGGATACATCAAATTCATTGAAAGAATTAAAATGGGGTAGTTATGAGAAATACGCGTCACATGAACGCGTACGGTTCGTCACCCCATGATTCCTGCCCAGTTATGCTTTTGTACGTTATTGAAATACTGTGGCAGTGGTTATGAGTTTGTACTCCTCAGTCTCTCGAGGATTTTTTGTGTACCAAAACTAGTAATATAAGTGAAGTTAAATTCGACATTTTGCTTATTTATTGCGAAAATGAGGAAAATTTTGGATTTATGTAACTGTTTACCCACCAGAAATGGTGCTTCACCGAGATTAAATCTAGTACTATTAAATCGACCTTCTTTTTAAGATTCAATTTTTTGAGAAATATGTTGTAATCTGTAACATTTATATCACACATTTTCCCTAAACCTAACCGTTTAGGAAAAACTTTATCCATCCAAATTTTTATGAAAAGGATTGGTATTTGAGGACAGATTTTGTAAAAAATGAAATTCTCAACGAAATTCTCTAATCCTGTAATCCCAAAGATATTTCTATCCGTTAAAAATATGTTAAAATTAATAGAGAATATAACCAAATTGAGACATTTATATTTAGGCAAACAAAAGCAACAGTAATTGTAAAAGAGAGTATTGAGTGATTCATGTAACAACAATTAACAAAACTAGTACTCGGTGAAGGGTATGTTTGTAATTACTTTTGTGAATGAATTAAGTTTTTTGGAGATTGCCTGTATTTAACTGGAAATTAAGAGCGTTCATGTGGTAAGTTAGGATTGATTCATATGAAAGATCTCTATTAACTAAAAGTCCCTAACTACTATCCATAATGCTATTTATTATTTCCGATTTATGTAATACCCTTTTAAATGAATAATTCTCGATTATAAATCTGAAAATTAGCTCATTTTATTGAAAATGAAACGACAATCTAGGGAGCAAAGTTATTATGCATGCTATACTGAGTTATTATATTTGTTACTGCAAGCATTGGGGTAGGTATTACAAATTAGGATATTAGGCTCATGAGGTTAATTGTAAAAAATATGCGCAGCAAAAATAAATAATTTAATGAATTTATATTCTAAGTGAGCTAGGAATACTGATGTGGGTATTCGTAGCATTACGTATGGATAAAATAAATGTCCGCAGTAAGTGATAGCTAAACTTTCCTTATTTAAAAGTGCGATACATTTTTGTAAAGCAACGAGAGGGCACCGCAATGTGTGCCGATTGACTGACGGAGCGACCGCGTTTTAAATCGATTCTGGTTCTTCCGCAGACCCTGACCCTCCCCTAAAGTAACACGATCAACGTTCCTGCAAAATATTTCGGTGATCATCCTGCATTTGTGGACACACATGTTAACTTAAAGCACAAACACGGTGTAGAAAAAATATCACTTTTACTTGTTTGAATTTATGATTTCTCGCGTATGAAAAATTTTATCTATCTTTTGTTAAACCTCAAGATTCCGTGACTAATAAAAATTCGAACAGTGTTAATCGAATTTGAATATGACGGATTTTATCTCTTTGCTTGATAATATTTTCGTGCGTTTATCAGTCAGCGTTTTAATATTAATAATTATTTGGTATTAGTTTTAAAAAAATGTGCACATTATAATGGTATGCATCGATTTTGGTTTGATATCTTCGCGAATGACTTGACTACTAGATGATAAAGGATGATACCTTTCCGTTTCTCGCCAGCCAGATTTGCATGTGAATTACTTCTTACGTCTTAATGGTGTATCTATGTGGTTTCCGTGATACATACTCTCTTCGATTGCTTATAGGTTGAATTTCATAATACCATGTTGAGCTTAAAAATATACTTTAGTCCTCACAGCTACCTTCGATCAGTTAAAAAGAAAATGGTAAGAAGTTTAAGTCAAAAAAGTGCATTTGGGCCACATATAATGTTTTTTCGCGATAAATTTAGTCCTCATTCATACAGAAACTCCGATTTTTCACGGTTAAAAACCATCTGCATAGGTACACATTATGTTCACTGTGGAATCTTCTGATTCGTAAAGATAGAGGTTCCCAGATATTTCCCAGCACTAATTCCCTTTGATCTGTTCCCGGGCCCTCGCCAGCTAAACAGAAAAAACCGGGGCTGACTTGAAGTTTTTTTTAACTCCTCTCATTCCTTTTTACGGGACGAGGACGAACGTAATCACTCCGACTCCGCCCTCTCCAGAATGGAAACGGGGCTCCTTCGCCAGCGGTCGCGGAGCGGTATTTAAATCCCATCGGTGCAATCATCTCACATTAGGGGATCGAGGGTCGATTCGACGGCCACTTAGCGCGCGCCTGAAATCCTTAATGATTGGTCGGGACGTTAACTCTCGAGGAATTCGCAGAATTGGCATGCAGCTGAGTCGAGGGAGCGGGGACGTGCGGAGGGGGAGGGAGTTTCCTTGTTCCCGAAAGGCGTCACTGCCCTTCCCAAAAATGAGGTCAATTGTGTGACATCCTCGTGCAATAATTATGTCCGTGACAATGGAGCCAGTAAATATATGGGCGCGTCGCGAAGAAGGACCTTTCCCGAAATCTCTCGGCCTCCCCCTCAGTCGGTTAACCATCCTTCACCCCCCCCCCCCGGTAACCTTCCCCCTGTCCACTCGTCGCTTAATTCCGTTCTGAACTTTCCTGGGGCACGATGCACGGAAGTCAACTTACGGGCTTAAGTGGGCTTAGGTGGGGATGATATGGATAACAAGTTGATTATCTCTTGAGAGTTGTGAGTCGGAAAAATTTATTGCTGAAAGGAAATCCGTCCTTGAAAAACTCAAGTAAGTATTCAAAAACGCTTGGGCACCTTGTGGAGACCGGAGAAACGGGTAGTGGCTAGCCGAAGCTCTCTTCCGGACGAAGCTCTCGCATATCCATGAAACGGGGATTCCTGTTTAGGTCGACTCGGCGTGCTGGAATTTCTCGAGCCGCCACGGATAACGTTCACGGTTTCGAGGGAAACCCACTAGAATTAAAAACTCTGCCGCCGGAACGAGGGGTAAATTTAATGTTTCCCTCTGCAGTCGGAATGTGCAAATTAGAAAGATGGGGATATGGCAAAGTTGATACTCCGAAAATTTCCAGCCTCATTTCCTTTCGCGGAGGAAATCGAAAGACGCGGTCGGCGATGATAGTGCAACAAAACGTTTACAGATAATATTTAAAAACTTCGCAATGAATTTTCCTCGCTTCTAATTGGTTGGAATTTCTTAAAAATATGAATAAAATTTGTCACAATTATGAATCGGGTCCTAACCTAATAATACTCATCATAATAATCATTCCGATTGATATTGTTGAGAATCCATGGATCTTTTTACTAGAAATTTCATACAAAAAGGATGTTATGACACGATAAAAAAGTGGCTGAAAAGAAAAAAAATGCTCCGTTATGGAATGCCGTGATATCTCACAATAACTATCTATATTAATTTAATGCCTTCTTTTTTTACTATAAATTTTATGATAGTTTTTCTTAAGAATTTTCCTCAGAGAATACCCAAGAATCAGTTCCAGTGCTTCTTTTTACATATTGATAGTTGTTGACCACTCATAGAAATGAATATGGACGACTAGTTTGGTTGAGCAGCGGAACATTTTGAGAATGAGAAGAACATTTTCGGAGTGCTTTAAATAGAGGAATTATCGTTGGACATAAGACCGATTTTGAAGAATTAACCGGAAAAATTTGCGATTTGCCGAATTATTGAAATAAATGCGAGATTGAGAGTAATGATGCCATTCATCTTGGAAGGAATTGTTAAGGAGAAATCCGCATCGCAAAATTTTGGAAAATTAGGGAAAAAGCGTGATGGAAGCCTTTTTCCAAATATATTTTATTTGTCCAGAGAGATAAAATATACTGAGGCCATATACATATAGTACATATACACATAGTACATATATAGAACACGTCACGTCATAGGTCAATATAAGCATTTCGGGGAGTAGTAGTTTAGTATTGACAGCAGGAAACCCCGGGAGGTGGTTTTTTGAAATACGACAGTAGGTTTGACAAAAGGTGGCTAAAGCCAAAATAAGTTTTTGGATATGAATTCGGCTTAGAAGTAGAACACGAGAATGGAAGCAAGATGGTTGGGGCAGACGAAATATCGGAGAACTTATCAAGGCACCCAGAATGGAAATTAAAAAAGACGTTCTGTATGAACCGGTCAAATGTCTAGGAGGGTGAAATATGGCTAAAAGGCTTCAGAAAGAGAGTAATTTCTGCAACGACGTGGAAAAAATGGCGAAGAGATGCGTGGATCATTGCCTGTGAGCCAGGCGTCACACTCGTTTAAATCATCAAAACAAATGACCAGGCAAAGGATGCAGGAAAATATAAAGCAAAATTGTTGGGAAATCGATTCGAGCCCAGGGAGAGACGATAAAAAAGCGAGGCGATATTAATGGCGTTTAATTGATATGTCATTCATTACATAATTTCATTTTATTTGTCATTCACATAAATGGCCTTTGGCAACGTCCGTTGGAAGTTGTAACTCAAAGTTCTTGAAAATTTTCGAATGAACTCAAATAACAGTGCAAATAAACGGAAATAATTGGAGTTAGTATACGAAGTGTAGTAAAACTACAGAAAAAGGGGAATTCAATCGTAATAAAGGAGTTAGACAATTATCAAACTTTTCATCAACATTGGTCGTCGTACCTGTATACTAGGAGGAGGTAATAAAAGGTACTTAAGAATGAAAACAGAAGAGAAAAATACCGTACAGGGCACGGCGAGTAAAATAAAGAGACGGATTGGATACCTTTTGAGAAACAGTGCATTTGTTAGCAGCATGGAAGGTAAGAGGGTTTCACGGGGAGGAACAGGAAATATTAATGCACGTAAGCCAAGTAAAGGAGTACCGACTTAAGAGAGACCAGAAATCGTGTTGAAAAAGGACAAGCATTGGATGAGGAAGAATTGAGGACCGTAGTCGACCTATTCAAGATTTTAAATACTAAATTAGAAAAAAATTGCGTAGTTTCAGGCGTAATTTGGAGGAAATCGAACATAATAATGAACAAATAGTAGCGTTTTTCCTCTAGATATTTATTAAACCGCGACCGGTTACGATGCACTATATCATCTTCAGGTGAAATCTGCAGTCATGTACCGGCTTATACAATTATTTCAACCTGGGAGAAAAATGGAAGGAAAAAATAGGTAGAAAGAGGGAGGGGAATGGAGAATTTGGCTTAAACGGAAGAAGAAAAGAAAGGGTAAGGATTAGCAGACGATGATAAAATACAGTATCAAATACAATGAAATAAGACATCAAGCCCAAAAGAAAAGGTTGGGTTCCCAGTTTGGTGATTAAGAAGTCATTTCGGTTCGCCATATTTGCAGCAGGAAACGGCAACTAAAGAGCATGGTTGTTACCAGGCAAAGGAGATTGAGATCCTGAGAATTGGCGGGGAGAGGGAAAGGGTTAACTACAATTGTAGTGAACTTCTTGTAGCTTTTGTAACCCTTCCTCTATCTTTCATTCTGCCGTTCAAGCCACATTGCCCTCCCTCTTCCTACCACACTTTCCTTCCCTTTCCTCCCTATGTTAAAATAGGAATACAAATAGGCATATGACAGCAGTTTTCACCTGGAGATGGTGTAGTATATCGAAACCGGTCGTAGTTTAAATAAATATCTCGTGAAAAAGTACTAAATTAACTCTGTAAATAACACTGTTAAATAAGATCTGAAACATTTGAGCATTTCATAGATTCCGCGTTATTGAATGGTCGGGACGTCATTTTTAAAACCACGATTAAAATTAGTATTATCAGAGGTATACCATTCTTCAGAAATAGAAAATCATCATTACCGAAAGCTAACCGTTTTACAATTATTTCTTCGACAATTAGTTTCGTGTCCCTAAATTCTTTCTGATTTGACATAGTTGTTTTGTATTCTATGAACTAATTTTAAACTTTAAAATTTCAATCCCAATGAAAAATAACAATAAAACTGATCCAAACACGAAAGAACGAAAGTGTTCCACAAGGGAACACGAAATAGACCTGGAAATACCAGCTAAACTAAGAAAGATATAGAAAAACACCTATTTTGGCGATTCTTTTAAATATTTTAGTCACCTTTCATATGTTGTGATACCTTTTACGCTCAGAGGTATATCATCTCGAGTCCCCCTTTAGCATGAGAAAAACTACTTTTCAGCACGAAAGACGATAGCCCTGTGATTGACAAGTGTGTGCATATGTTTTACACTGTTTCTAATGTAATGGTGTGTAGGCAAGTGGTAAAATTAACATGTCGAAAGTTTTAATGAAAGCTGATGAATGATGGAAGAGTGCCACAAAAGGAGACATAGCCCATACATAATATACCAATAACTCATTCGTCGTAAACGGTGAAAACTGGTCGCGATGGGATTTCTAAACCGATCACGTTACATAGGACGGGTAGAGGTTTTTTTTAAATCTTGTTAGAGGACAGTGAAATAGTTGCATCACAAATTTCGCCTCCCTTGAATAACGTCAATAGTTGTAACTTTGAGTGACAATAATTTTAATCCCTTTTGTGCTCGACATCACCCACCTACGACAGCACATTAACCATCCACCGTTTTGTCACCGTATCCGTTGAATGCGTTTGAACTTTAGTTTAGTTTTCTAAACATTAGTTTACTTGCCTAATTATTAATCATTACCATTGCTTCTCCTCTCTAATCTCCCCCTACCGCCTTTCCTCCCTCACATCTCTCTCATACTAGAAATCACAATTTTTCTTTCTCACCCTTTCATAGGTTTGCTCACCTCGTCTTGAATTTTTTTTCAATGTATTTGGAGCGGAATTAAGAGAAGTACTAAGCATGCTGAATTGAATATTATTGTATTAGAATTTGTAACGCTGTGTTGCGTTATGTTAGGCGGGGAATTATAGCGGTGAGATTGTCTATAGTATTTGACTCCATCTAAAATCTAATTTAAGCGGTATAATTACTATAAATAATAATAATAATTTTGATAATAACGCTTGTTCTTTGAAACCGTGGTCGGTTTCTGATAAATCTCTTACGCTGAAAAGTAGGGTGTATTGTCTTATTCTCTTAACCCTGCATTTTATTACCCCTCCTTGAAGCTATAAATCTTGGACGTTAGGGTAATTATCACTGTTGGGATGGTCATTAAACTGGAAGATTGAGAGAGTCGCGATGGAATTAGGGTATTACTTTCGACGAGTAGTGTTTTTATGAATAATTTTCATTTGTGATTTTATACGTGCTCTTAAAAGCTCAAGACTTTCAGAAAAGAATGGAGATAGTTGCCTCTATAGGGAAGAGGACGAAAAGTAGAGCCTCTAATTCAACAAGAAAAGAAGTGACGGAATGATCGGCAATCGAAGTAAGGAGTCCGATTCAAATAAGACTAGGGGAGGCTTAGTGGAACCAGTGTATGAGCATGGCTTTTCAAACAGAAACATTAATAGCAATGGCGAAAAAGCCATATGCATAGTGATACGGTGAACAATATAGGGGTGGCAAAGACGAGTCTCTATCAGAAGAAAAAATTATTAATAGCGACATGCACTGACTTATACATAACAAAAAAATTCGTAAAAATATATATAGAGTTCAATTGCTTACGGCTATGAGATTTAACTTGATAGTAGCAGCAGAGGCAATAACATGTTAGGCGATGGAGATGTGGGATTTCTGAATAATTATGAGAATAAAATAGATTGACAAGGTTAAAATGGGGAAGCACATCGAAGAGTGGTTGAAGAGAGAAGCCCATGGAGGTCAATAACAAGAAGAAGAGAGAAACTAAATGGATACATGCTGAGACACGATAGCATACAGAAGAATAACTGAAGGAATCATAACGATGAAGGATTACATAGGAAGGCCAAGATGCAGGTAACAGGATAGCGTAAGGAGTTGATACTAACCAGTCCTTGAATTGGTAATCCGTGACGCTGATGGAAGCTGAAAAAGGTAATGCTTGTGACAGACATAATTATTCTTTCGCGAATAATGAATGAAGATTAATGGCTCATTGGCTAAAGATTCATTTTAGTGTCTCCTGATGCCGCCACCGCTTATTTGTGTTAACCGTTAGTGAAATAAGGATACCCAAACTAAAAAATAACCGATAGTGAAAAAATGTCGTTATATCGTCTTGCAGTATCTAAACTACCGTTTCACCCGACAGGTATGTCGCAAAAAAATACCAATAAATCGGCATATCGCGCAAATATGTATGCTAAAAATTAAGTATTTCATTCTGTACAAATGGCTATATAAATGAAAATAGTCACTGGGGAACGATAGATGTTATGTTTTAGATTGTTTGAAGATGTATGAAACATAACTTGAAGTACTAATAGACTCGAATTCAATCAATCCCTAATAATAATGGCATGATTAAAAGATGTACCTAAAAAATATTCAGTGTCCATGTTTCTCACCTTGAGTATTACAGATATCTATTTCATAATAATATACTTTAAAAATATTAGTGAAAATTAAAATTGACACCCATTCATTTTTGTGGATCTTCCATTAGGGGACTAATGCGTAGAGGTTATCTACGTTCAGCTATTATTTCCATCGGTAAAATTAATTAAACTCCCATTACCATATCATGATCGCGACTATCTGCCATATTGAAACATTTAAAGCTGTATATAATATGATGTGTGCGTATCTTTGAATGAGGGTATTAATTTAATCCATAATCAATTGAGAAAACAACCAAAGGACCGGAGACAAACTCACATCCGCGAAAGATGAAACTTTGGGTGCGAGTTTATATGTATTAATAAAAAAAATTGTTTTTCATTTTATTTGAGAATAAACTAGTAACTTCCAATATTGGTAGAATTTTGTTTTTGCCTACAGCATTGTAAATGCAGCAGTATGCGTCTTCTGGCCATGTCTCTTAACCGGAAGGCTTTGTTAGATTCGTTTTGATTTCCATTCAAAAGAATAAATACGTAGATGGTAGCAAGTGAGGATATATTTAATTTAACCAGCAAAGGTAGTAGCGAGATTCATCAAATATGGGTTGCATTATAGCGTCAAATATAGCTTTGGCGAAGATCAGCTTGGATTTAGAAATGGGAGAAGAACACGTCACGCCGTTGCAGTAATAAGAATAAAGGTAGAAAAAAGAAACTCAGAATATGATCAGAAAATCTGCATGTGTGTTGCGGATTTTGATAAGGCGTTCGATCTAGTGGGCAAAGTCGATGAAAAAATATTTTAGTATTGTTGGAGTAGACCGTATGATTGGATGACTTATATTTTTTTCATATTTTGTTTCACAAAATTATCATACCGAAATTTCGCGCCTTGCTTAGAAATAGTTCGCCGTAAGGTACTGCCGAAAAATTTCAATGTTGTATTATTATTTCGTATCTCAACTTCTGAGAGGAATAGCTTTCTGATTTAGGAATGGACCAAATGCTTTGATTATAACGTGTATTTCGAGACATGGTCATGCAAGGAGAAATTTCGGGGACGGTAGACGTGAAGAGAAATCAGTGAATGTTTTTTCATCAATTTTAATCAACAGATAATTTGAAGGAGAAAATATGAAATAGTGTGAAATTGTAAGTAACGGAAAATAATTTTGTGACTTGGTACCGTAATTTCATGTCATGATTTTAGCCTAAATAATTCCCTTCTGAACTCAGCTGCGACCCTTCCTCTGAAGACGAAGAATGAAGAAAATGGGCATAGCACCTGCCCTTTTTCCTCGGAAAGCATATAGTGAGTGCTCTTCAGTGACGAATAAAATGAAAATAGATAATCAGCAACATGATGAGGATTTTACAACGTCTCTGTTCTGAGGAATAAAGTGAAACCTCCACCCTTCTCCATCCTTCAAGATACATCGACTCCAATGGCCTGGATTTCTTCAATTTCAGCCCCTATGAGGCTAGTTAAATTAAGCACATCCTCCCCACATGCTATCATCTACGTATTTCTCGTAGTATAGTTTTCGAGGCACCCTTTTCTTGGTCAACCAAACTTTCTTCTCCCTGTGGGAAATTTATCTCCTGTGATATTTGATTGCTAATCTATCGCCAGTCATTCTATGTGTTCGTTCCATTACTTTTTCTTTTGAATTAAATTCGCCAGTATTTTCCGTTTTACATAATTTCTTCTTATTTCATAATACTGTATTAAACAATTTTACCTAATTCATTTAATAATTTATGCAATATTACCCGCCATTCTAAGTTATCTTGGTAATGTTGAGTATTTTTTATTTGAACCTTAGCTCCAATAAATTATTATTTTACCGTGAATATTTCTTGATTTTAGCCATTGATAAACATGCTCCATAGTTTCAATGGATATCCACTTATTTCAGCGAACAGCCGCTAATGCATCCCCATTTGGAGCTTTGGATGCCCACATACTTGGATTGTAATGGAGTCACTGAAATTGGCTGTTATCCACTGAAACAAATATACTCATATGTACATATATTTTGATAGATTCGCTAAAATTATTGGGCATTCGCCGCAGTTCGTTTATCGGATATTTGCTAAAACCTTTAGAATGAGTGGGTTATTAATATACCGTTGTTAAAGCGATTTGAATTTAAGTTTGAGAACCCAACCCTCTGTCTAAATATTGCTAAGCGATGAATATTAACGGATTTATTAACCCATTTATGCCGTTGCTACTAATTTAAAAGTCTCAAGTCGAGTTGCCTCGGAAAAATAGGCCCGGAAACTTACTGGCTACACTACGGCCGGGCGACAATGCATTTCCCAAACCGCGGGACTGACCACTTCTGATGGTGAAGCGTCAAAAAATATTACTGCGTTTGAAATTGTGACAGCGAAGTCTTTGATGAGACTATGAACCGACAGTGGTTCATGTCCTCTTTGGTGTTAGCTCTGTGAAGTAATTATGTAATGTCTCTAAAATTTTTGTGTTCGAGCTTGGATCGGGATTACTGGATTTCGCTTGATGAGCTTCCCACATCTTAAACCTAACGGCCAGAACATAGAATTGAGGCTTATGTTTCTTCTACTCTTTTAAATTATGAAAATTACGTATAATTATCAAAAAAATTAAATAAATCAATCAAATAAATTATTGCGTAGTATTACAATAGCGTGTCGTGGTATTTGTCCAGTAATATTTGTGTTTACTCCGCAGATTTATTGTCACGAAATACACTACTGGCTGCCGCAGTAACTGTTTCAAACCTCCAGTTGATGAATGTTAAAATAATAATATTTTTATCCCTCTTAAAAATCAGACAATTCATTCATTCGAAATGATAATATTTGTATTTGCAGCAGTTATCCGATTTGATCCATCGAACTTCAGCGCATGGGTGAAAATAAGAACAGTATCTTTAAGGTACGCTCGTCACGAACATCCATACAAATCATTACACTGGTTCAATTTTCTCCCATGAATGAATTTTTCCAGCACGCACAATCCAGTCTGATTCAAACGGTGCCCGCAGCCCCCTTCTCCTTCATCCCAGAGTCATCTGGACGACAACCTCTTTACTATGTCGGTCTGTGATGGGTGCCGACAGTCTTCGGTAGTCTTTCCCTAATCATGTCTACTAGTGACATCTAACGAATAAATATGTAAACATATTTACAGAATAAGTTTACCGTGGCAATAAATGAGAAAATATATCGACTGAAAATGTTTTTATATTGAGATATTTTGAGTCGGTGCATCGGGTCGCTGAGTCCTTAAAATTAAATTAATAACCTTATATATTTTAGGTCGACATGATTTTGACCCCAGGACATTAAAACAATCGTAATTTCCAGTTTGAATATCATTACCTGTAAAATGCCTGCATTAAACGCTACGTTATCATCGGCTTTCTGCTTAAGCAGCATTCAGCAACTGCTGTTCAAATACTAATAAAGCTACAATGTTGTCCGATCTTTTGGATTTATGGACCAAATTAGCAGAAGAGTAATTTCCTTGGGCCACACTTCAAATACAAACAATTACAATTTATGATGGTAAAATAGTGGTCAGTGGATAATTTACGTTAATTCCACTTTTACAGTTATTAAATCGTAAAAAAGCACATTTATGTTTTGAGATTTAGATTATGTTTTATCAAAATAGTTAGCACATGGTTACGGCAGCTTTACACACCTCTTAGAGTACTCCTTAGCCAAGTTATTAAAATCAAGATTTCTAATGAGAGAAAGTCTTCATTTACGTTCGAGCAATACTATTCACAAACCCATGTGCAGTGATATAAAACGCATGTTTACGCTCACTATTATATTGCGTTATTATAGAGAAGTCGTTATAAGATGTTTTAAAATCTCGATCCACGAAGTAATGAACGATAAAAGAAAATAAAGCGGATATGGTATTGCTTCCCATTTTTAAATTTCGTGTTCATTCAATTTTAATCGCTTTTCGGGTGAGCTCCACGTGGTCAGAGTGGATTTCACGGAAGAGCCTAATCCTGGTTGGGGAAGAGACGAAACGAGTGACTCATGATACTTTTAGTTAACGGTTTGTTATTAATCGGGAATTCTTTAAAAAAATCGGGAACAACTGAAACTTTCCGGAAATTACATGTGCGAATTATGCTAGACACCCCCATCACATACAAGGTACTTGTACGTACATGACCACTGTAAAAAGAGAGAAACCACTCTTTCACGCTATTTAGACTCGGAAGAAAGGTATTCATTCTAAATACAAGATGAGGTATCAAATGATTGGGAAGAAAAGAAGAAAAATATAGCCCAAGAAAAGATCTACAAAACTCATTTCTCCACTAAGGAAAATGCATTTTGAAACATAAAAGAAAAATTAATGAAATGTTCATTTCTATACGTGAAATGTAATTTTTTAAGGAACAAGAGGTAAAGAGAACGATGAAGGTGAAAAACTGAATGCGAATAATTTGACTTGCTCCAAATCTTAGAGCGATTATGTGGATTTTTAAGTTCCTCCCGCGGCTGAGAAAGCATCGCGCTGTTAATATTTCTCTCTTTTTACCCCTTTCAACAAAATTGATCTTAATTCAACTCTCAACCCCCACTCGGTCCTTAAATGATTGGCAATTTTTTTGAGATTCTCTGCAAAATTAAAAGTCTTTAATTAGAGTTGAGGTTTTCGTTTTGAATATTCCCTCCCATTCTTACTCGCCCATTGTGTTCATCGCAAGCAGTATTTGCATTTCTAAATTTGCCCTGTCTGCCTTCTGTCTTGCTGCTCATGTCGTACATTTTAAGAAAACTCTCTCCTACCAAAGAAGGCACTATACAGGTGAAGGCACTATATGTATGATATCCGTGCTCATTAAACGCATTAAACATACGTTTATATGAATAGCATGGTTTACTAAATTATATGTTATGGCTGAATATTTCAAGCTCGGTAATCATTAGGAGAAGCCACTACATTATAAAATACTCATTGTCAAATTGCAATATTTGATTAATTGAAAGGAACTGTGTATGATATACAAATGCACGATTTATTTTAGGTATATTCCGAGGTACTTTCATCTGCGTAGGCATGAAAAACCACACCAGTACTCGTTTTTGTCCGGTTTGAGGTGACAATATTCGTTCTAAATCCTGTAACGCGTGCAATTCATAGTATTCCACGTAGTTCGAGGAAGTCCTTTCCCAATGATGCTTGATGTTTCCTTGCAAATAGATAAAGTCACCAAGTTCTGGGGTGTAAAAGGGCATCATCCAGGTTTTAATTCTGGAACGGTTTATCCTCCAGGTTTGTTTTTATTGGATAATCCACCGGTTAAGGTACGCTTTGGGTGGACACAACCACCAAATAAATATTGTGTCTCTCCTAATAAAACATAATCCAACATCTTACTCTGCAAAAAGCCCCTCTTCATCTCTATCTACTTCCTTCATTCCTTCCTTCCTTCATCTCTATCCTATTCCTGCCCTTTCCTCGTTTGCCTAATATTCTCCCCTCTATCACAATGTTCAACGTCCTACCGCCGATCAATATGCTTTGCATCCACTTTCCCTGCCTCCTTATGATTTCTCCCAACAATCTCCTCTCTTCCCCCACCGTAGCTAGAAATTCCTCAATTGTTTTCTTTTCTATCAACTTCGCCTTCTCCAACCTTTTCCACACTCACATTCCAAAAGCCTCCAATCTACGTCAATCATAATCCCCGGGATACTAGGTGTCGCATAGCATCTTTGATTCCTTCAGGCAGAAAGCGGAAGTTCCATTAACTCGATTCTCTGTGCCATTTAAATTCTTACTAAGGCGACCGATTATACATTTTGAAAGACAACTTTACAGTGAGCTAATTTTTGACGCGATTGCCTAAATTAAAAGTGTGAGTGATGTGCAGAAAAGCCTTCTTTCTGAATGGTGAAAGAGGACCTCCCTTCGAAAAGTGCTAGTGGAATACGGAGTGCGTGAACTTCCGCGGGGCACCAAGTCAAACCCATCCTCGGACGCTCTCCTCTCCCCCGCCGTTCCTAACCTCCCTGCCAACCTTGCCCCGACCGCTACATCACTCCCTCTCGCCCCATTCCCTCCTTCCCTCCCTTTACTTTCTTCCCCTCCACATGCCTCACTCAAACAGGCTGACTTTCTGGGGAACGCGATTTGGGGGTTTCATGCTTTGCAAGTGCTCGTTGGGAGACGTTTCTCGAATTGTCAGTGAAGTATTACGCTTTATCAATCGTCCAAGTCATTTCCGAACGGTGACCTTTCATTCAATTGATTCATATGGCTCATTTTAAATTTATTTTCCACCAATTCTATAGCTGGATGCGGATACTGAATATTGGAGTGATGAAGTAAGAAGTAGCGACGAAGGAAACGGGAGCGGAGGAAAGGACAGCGATGGCAGAAAAGAACCAGTTGGATTGGACCCACCATGAGGTGGCAGAATGGATTAGTCCTCGATTCCGGCGAGGGTACTTTATCCGAACAGAATGTTTAAGGTACCTACCTACTACGCCGAACGATCCGGAGTCCGGTAAGAATGGAACCTAGATTCTCTTTCCGCGAGGCGTCAAGAATTCAAGATTTGTGAGTGGATTGAGACCTGGTCTAACTTGAGGAATAGGGTCAAATTGAGATTTCATAATCTAGCTCTAGGTAATGTTTGAACTGGCCTTCGAAAATAGATGTTCTTTTTTGCTTCATCTTAAATCAAATCGTATGGAATGTTACGTTTGCACTTTTATACTTTTAATGCCTTAATTTGGATCTATTTTCAGCCTCAGAGGATTGGTTCGAATCCTGTGGGTAGTAGGTTTTTAAGGGGCTTCCGATTGATATTTAGACACCGTCTGTGGGTAGATCTTTAAAGCGGTGATTAGTCCTCAAGATGGGAAGTTAAACCATTGACTCCTTGCCTCACTTCATAAGCAAATTCATGCTAATGTCGGGTTTTCTATACAACCTTTCACTCTGTTCAATTCTACTTAACTCAGTGAAAATTAAACACCACCATAATGGCGGAATTGCAGTTAACTTTCATTTATTAATTCATTTAGACCGGTTGCGATCCGGATTCGTATTTTTTCCTTATAAAATGGCCAAGATTTCTCTAATATAATACTGTAGGCCAGGAGAGACACTAATGGGAACCTTGTTCATTTGGCGTGGATCTGAGTTATAGGTTTGAAACGGCAAGTAAAAGTCGTAGATAACGATTGGTTATCGGTTTTTTTAGAATTTTACGGAAATATCGCTGATGTTTTTTCGTTTCTTTGATCTAGTATTAAGCATATTATTCATTCTTGCGAAGTTTGTTCTTTCGGTATCTAGTTTCCGGTTAGATGCACGGTTATACTAAATGCTTCTGGAATCACTGTGATAAATAAAAATCAGCTGACGTGGTGGTGGGAAAATGGGAGATGGATGGTTTTAAGAGTTCGTTGGAATCGATTGGGGATGGAAAGTAAAGGCGTTCGGAGGAATATCATCACATTCCCTATTGATTTCACATTTTACGCTGCTCCGTAAAGCTTCACTAATGATATAAAATTCTGCTAGGGAGAATTTCTAGCGAATAAAAATAAGTATTAAATTTAGTATGGAGATGTTGGAAATGATGAAAGGACAAGATAATTCTTTTCCGACATTATTTATCTTTGAGAAGTTACCAACTACATGCGGCCAACATACACGGAGCCAATTTAAGGAATGCATTTGCTAAGTAATTCATTTTTTAGGGTTTCAAAAGGAAATATCTTGTATCTTGCAACTTACCTGTACAAACATTATTATTTGTCCTTTTTTATCAACTATTGGACGTAGTAGTCCATTGTATTTATTATTTCCGCTTAATTTGCAAAATCTTTCGAGTTTCCAAAGTTACTGATGGAAGTAAAGTAAAACATGGCCTGCTTGTTGATTAAATAGGTTTTCGCAATATCTGGCTTTAACATTTCCTTTCCTTCAATTGGTTAAGTAGAATGATACATACTGTCTCAGCCCATAAGATCACCGGTGTAATACGCATCCTGATCTTTTTGGGTTAGTTTTTTCCAACAACAGTTAGTTAATTAGTTTTTTGTAATTATTTTGATATTATAGAAATTCATGTTGAAAGCAACAATTTTCTTTGCTTTTATGACTCTCATACTAGGCTGAATGCCTGTAGACCCAGAGCTATTCAATCTAGAGTCAATAGATTTGAATGAATGCAGAGTACCAACGATTTGATTCTGAATTACGAAGTTTAAGTCATCAATATCTTTGTCCTCAGCCGCCGAATTTTCTCGCTCGCGCAACCATTTGTGATTTTTGTGGTTATCAATGATGATCGAGAACACTGTGTTGATGAACTCATCTTTTGATGAAACGAAATTGCAAAAATTCGAGGAAATGAAATCAATCCGCTCGATTCGTCGACAGGAACACGGCCATTACCGATAGTCAACAATTTCTTGGAGAAATCGTCTGCAGATGGATCGGTTAGCAATTCAACTCTCATGTTTGTAGTCAGTTGAAGTTTCTTCACATTGTGCCACGGATTTGATGATTTGAGGCAAGCATTTATTTCATCGGCAGCAGTCGATATTGGAATGACCGGGAGTGTTTGGCGGAAATCGTCAGACAGTAAAATCATTGCGCCACCAAAGCATCTCGAGTCATTGCGCAGATCTTTCAATGTTCGGTCAAGTGCTGCCAATGTATGTTCGTGCGCCATCGTGCATTCGTTCCACATAATGATTTTGGATGCTACTAAAATTTTTGCCATTGCGGACTGTTTCGAAACGTTACATGTCATTTGGTCCGAATAGTAGGTTTAACGGCAACTTTAACACTGAATGAGCCTTACGGCATCCTTCCAACAAGTTGACCGCTATGCCAGAAGAAGGAACTTCAAAGTCCGATTCACACTAACAGTGTTCACAAGCGATGGTATGAGGAATGTCTTCCCAGTTCCACCAGGGGCATCCAGGAAAGATAAGCCACCATTTCCATCATCAATTGCCTTCATTAATGCATCATATTCTTCCTTCTGTTGCGGGTTCAGCTGGGGTATATTCGTTTGAACTGATTGGTCAAATTCATGGCGATCATATTCACGAACACGTTCCAATTCTCGATTAAACGCGTCTTTCATTCCACGATCTTGTGCGGCATTCCTAACTTCGCTAATAAACTACCGCACACGAGGTAACAAATGTCTTCAATCAACAGCAAAGTCTGGTTATGCATCTCCTAATTTACCTCAGCATCGAGATTTCTTGAACTTACCCGAATTCGATGTAAAATATCTTATGACGTGTTATCTTTGTATTTGTTCCACAGGTCACGTGGATTGGATGGGAAGCATGTCGAATGGATGATAGCAAATAATTTGCGTATCTGACTTGGAGATGCAGAAATAGTTGCTCCAGCCATTGTCGTGTCCCGATGATTATCGTTTTCAAGCAAATTGAGCTCTTCACATGCAGTACGAAATGTTGGGTCCACTTTACCATTAACAGATCGTAGTGATTCGAACGATATTGGCCCTCGAACATTCACCAATAACAATCGCAAATAGAAGCGTTCAGCATTCTTCGGGTGAACTGTATAAATATGGTAAACAGCATCAGTAGAACGCACATCCGGATGACCGGGAACCACGTCCCCTTGCTATCGACGCTGAAATTTCTTCGATGAAGCGAAACGATACGATATTTTACGATACAGAATTATGATACGATATTACGATTCGATAATCCTACGATACTTCAATGGGTATTCTACAATTCTGGGCTTCGACGAATCCAAAAAACCAAATATCTTTAAAATCGACGATACGATATCACAATGCGAAACTTCTACGATATTTCAATGGTTCTCCTGCTATTCTTGGCTGAGTGTTTGAATGTATATATACAAATATACATTAAAATATATATACTACCTTGATCAAAAAGTTCCCGGAATAACCACCGTGTGCCGCTCCCATCGTTCCGATTTGAGTTCTGTTTTTTTTGTTAAATTGGTACATCTGTTGTTGATATTCCCTTTAAATCTTAGTGTCATAATTTGACATTTGCAAAAGTTACGTAGCCAAGAGTACATCTATCTCTGTGTGTGTTGGCGATTTTTTACAATTGCAGAAATGGATTTAAATTTGCAACAACGAACTTGTATTAAATTTTGCGTAAAAAACGGATTTAGTGGCGCACGGACGTTGGAGAATGGGGGACCTGAACTGGTTGGAGACCTGTTGGAGGTTGGAGGGAGAATTGGGAGACCTGATCACCTGGATTCGGAACGTTGGAGACGGAGGATAGACCATCAGACCTGGATATACCTACAGAAATTTCGACGTACGCCTCCCTTGGAATATTCTACTGGATACTTCTAACCCTGGTTGCTGACATCATTAAATAATCGAGGGACAGCGAAGCAAGGCGCCGGTGGCGCCCAATATGGACATCGTGCCGCTGCCAGCGGACACTATAAGGACTCCTCTCGACCAGCAGCTGGAAAATACTTCTTCAAACCCTGTTCATACTGCCGGCGCTCTAAATATGGACGTTTCCATGCATCAGAACGGGCCGTCTGCCCCTGCCGCGAAATTCAACGACGACTGGCGACACGTCAAGGATCCCAGAGGAGCCGGGAAGCGTAGCGCACCATTCCTTTCCATTGAAGAAGCAACTAATAAGCGCCCGGTAAGTACGAGTAATAAATTCTCACCGCTCGTCACGGATCCGGACACGGACAACTCTTCTGCTCCCGTGGCGATGGAGGCTGAAAATTCATCTGCACCATCTGGATCCCCGGCAAGCCGAAAAAAGGAACCACGCCCCCCGGCACTCATCATATACGATGTAGTAGACCACGCGGCCTTGCTGAAACTTGTCCGATCCAAGGCAACGGACAAGTCCTTTACTGCAATCCATACAACCGACTCGACGAGACTTCAACTAAAGACTGCGGCTGATTATGCGGCCATAAAGCAGCTGTTGGTGCAGTCAAATGCACAATTCTCGACCTGGGGCCCGAAATCCCTACGAGCCAATTTCTACGCGGTTCGTGGACTTCCGTGCACCTACCCAGTTGAGCTACTGAAAGAAGATATGGACGCCATGGGGATTCCGGTGGAACGAGTGCATCTGGTGCGGCAGGGAACCTTCTTCCTTGTCGTTGTCAAGGAAAACCCTGAATGGCAAACAAAAGAAATGCTTGCCATAAGATACATCGGCAATTCCCGTGTCAGGGTGGCAAAATATCAGCACAGGGAGCCACAAATGTGTTACCGGTGCACCCGATTCGGACACGCATCTTCCAACTGCACGGCAGCCCCGCGATGCTACAAGTGTGCTGGTGCACATGAAGGCATCCAATGTCCGGATACGGAAAGGAAGAAGACTTGTTGCTGTAACTGCGGAGGAAACCATCCTGCATTTTTCAGGACCTGCCCTGTCTACGCCAAACAGAAGGAGATGAAGATGGCTAGCCTCCGGAGGAAAGGCGCACCAACCCAGGGGGCGAAGAACACCGCCGCTGAAACAGAGCTGCCTTCTCCTCAACAGAAGACGCTTGGTACCTTCAACGCGTCGAAGCCGGGAGACCCAACCAACGCAACCCAACGTCTGACCATGTGCAAGCATCTTGACTTTCCTCCACTCTCGACGCCGGCTCCGGTCGCCAGGGAGACAGCAGAAGAAATAAAAATTCCTCTTCTCCAGAAGAGGCGGGCTGCAGACTCGCAGATGCCGACTCCAACTTTGGCTACATCCCTCTCTTCCATCCTGGAAGCATTGACGTCCTCTGCTGCGCTATTGCAACAACAGCTGCAAGCTTTAACTGTCGCCCTTACCACTATTTTCCCAAACCAAAATGGACCATAGGCGAGAATTAAATAAATCTATCATCCTAGCCACATGGAATGTCGGCGGCGCATTGAAGCGAAAGACCCCTGAATTGCTTGCCTTTCTACGGAAGGCAAGAATCTCAATCGTCTGTCTGCAGGAGACTCATCTCCGTCCTGGAACTTCATACGGCGTTCCAGGCTATGCAGTTTACCGGGATGACCGGCAAACAAGAGGAGGGGGCACGGCGGTCCTCGTTTCGCTTGACCTGGCTGCGAGAAAAATTGACCTACCAGCTCGACTGCATCTAGAGGCGACAGCCATTGAAGTAGATACTTCGATCGGCTCTCTCACAGTGGGGTCACTCTATCTCCCCCCAAAACGACCTCTAGCCACACAGGATTTCGAAGTCATCTTCTCCGGGTCACGGCCGTCGCTTTTTCTCGGGGATCTAAATGCAAAGAATGCTGCATGGCATTCAATTACACCGAACCCTCGGGGTGAAGCGCTGCTCACATGGGCTCAGAACAACGGAGTACGCGTCGCGGGTCCACATGGGCCAACGCATCAGCATCACGGCAGGAGCGAAGACGTCTTAGATATTGCGCTGCACCGTAGGCTCACGAGTTCGCTTTCTCTCGTGGCGACACCGACGTTGGACAGCGACCACTACCCAGTCTGCGCCTATCTGGGATGCTGCCCAACGTTACTTCCCCCACGGCCGGTGCGATGCCTGGACAAAACAGACTGGACAGGGTACAGGCAGATCCTGTCCGACATTTTACCGGAACAGCCGCCATCACTGACGTCACAAGCTATGCTGGACGAATATGCTTCTGTCATAACAGCTGGCGTGGACCAAGCATTACAGAACACCGTGCCAATAAAACTGATCCGCCCTTCTGGACATCTGACGCTGCCTCATTCCATCCTTCGCCGCATCCGCGAAAGAAATCGGCTTCGACGACGATTTCAAAGAACCAAATGTCCCGCGGATGGGGCACGGTTTAGAAGAAAACGAGCCGAAGTGAGGCAGCTCATCCAGGACCACAGGCAGACGACGTGGGAAAGGAAGGTTGCTTCCCTCCGAACCGAAGATGGGAGCATCTGGAGAATGGCAGCTTCTCTTCGCCACAGCATTCGGATCGACCCACCGATCGACTCACCTGGTGGCCCTCTTATCACGGAAGACGAAAAGGCTGAATTTGCAGCAACTACGCTGGAGGCCACTTTCACGTCGACTCCGGATCCACTGGTACCGGATGATCCTAGCGACTTTCCTGAAGAGGATGAAAAACGGAGGAGGGCACCATGACGGTAACGAAGGTTACCGAAAACGACCTGAGAGCAGCCCTTGGACGACTACGCTGCAAGAAAGCACCAGGAGAGGACAACATCCCGAACGAGGCCCTTCGACAGATGCCTGTCTCGCTCGCAACTCACCTGATTACGCTCTTTACGGCCTGCTTCTCCATGGGACATTTTCCGGCCATCTGGAAATCGGCAAAAGTCATCCTATTGCCGAAGCCGCCGAAGTCCGCTAGGAACGTAGAGAACTACCGCCCGATCGCCCTGCTAGCGACCCTGGGAAAGCTGCTTGAGAGGGTACTGCTGCCACATCTCCTGAAGCACATCGCGGCCTACTCAATCTTGCCGGCATCACAGTACGGTTTTCGAGAGGAACACTCCACCACACACCAGCTCGTCCGTCTCGTGGAACAGGTGACGGCCGGATTCAATCGGCGATGCTGCTCAACGGCGGCGTTCTTTGACATCAGGAAAGCCTTCGACCGGGTATGGCACGCTGGTCTCAGGCGAAAACTTGCAATACAGCGGTTTCCAAATTGGCAGCGCCGCTTGCTAACATCATACCTGACAGGAAGGACTTTCCGTGTCGCCTGGGGACGCGCGCTGTCACAGCCGAAACAGGTCCACGCAGGTGTGCCGCAAGGATCGGTGCTCGGACCGATACTTTTTAATCTATATACGGCGGACCTCCCGGTAGACCTTGGACGACATACCATGGTTGCCCTGTATGCGGATGACGCAGCAATAGTGACCACTTCGCGGAGAGCACACATGGCGGCAACATACCTACAGCGAGCAGTAGACAAACTGCTGGAGTGGTACGCCCTGTGGCGAATCAGCGTCAACAGCGCAAAGACACAGACGATTCTTTTTTCACCTGGAGGACTGCGAGAACCAGGAGAAATCCTCGTGGGCACCGAGGAGGCGCCATGGAAGGAAGAGGTGACCTATCTAGGCGTGATACTGGATAAAAGACTGACATTCAAAAGTCACGCCCTCGCTGCCACCAGGAAGGCAAGAGGAAGACGACTACAACTCTCGCCGCTGCTGCGTTCACCGTCCCTCTCTATCAAGACAAAGACGTATCTGTACGTGGCGGCAATTCGCCCAATCTTGATGTACGCTTCACCGGCATGGAGTGGCAGAATGACTCAGACGGCCTTCCACCACTTGGAGGTAACGGAAAGAGGGGCACTCAACAGTGTACTTGGGCTTGGCTGGAACTATGCCGCAGAAATTCTCCACGCCTTAACTGAAACTGCGCCCATTGGAGATGTCATCAAGACTCGCGCGACGGCCTTTTACGAGGAGCTTGAAGGCAAAAAAGAAGAGCACTTGCGGTCGATCGGCGGCTTAAAACCTGTCTCCTGGGAAAGGCACAAACGCCCAAGAGCAGCAACGGGACGGGACGACGACCAACCACCATTGAAAAGGAAAAGGAGTTGATTGGACCTTCCTTCATCGACGGGCTAAGAAGCCGCAAACACAGCAGCTGAATGATTAAATCATCGGGCAGCTGCAAGCCAAGCGTCAAGAGGGAACGTTTTGGCAAAAAAGAAGACGAGGACGGACGTTGGAAATGTTGGAAAAGTGTTTCGGCAACGATTCTCTAAAAAAAACGGTCGTTTACCAGTGGCACGAGCGGTTCAGAAGTGGTCGTGAGTCAATCGAAGATGATGAACGCAGTGGCAGACCATCGACATCGAAAGTCGGTGAAAAAATTGATAAAGTAAAAGAAATGTTGGTCAATAACCGCAAATTAACCATCAGAGAAATAGCGGAGGACTTGAACATTGCCTATGGATCCGCCCAAGACATTGTGGTTAATGATTTGGGTTTCCGTCGTGTAGCAGCAAAGTTGGTGCCAAAAGACCTCAATTTCATGCAAAAAAGAGACCGTGTTGACGTCGCAAAAGACATGATTTGCGAGGCTGAATCCGATCCCACATTCATCAAAAGGATCATTACTGGAGACGAGACGTGGGTTTATGAGTACGACACGCAATCCAGACATCAGGCAAGTGAATGGCGTTCACCAAATGAGCCGAGACCAAAAAAACCACGTCGTTTTCAGTCAAAAAAGAAGGCAATGCTGACGGTTTTCATGGATTACAACGGTGTAGTGCATCATGAATTTTTGCCAGAAGGCCAGACAGTAAACAAAGAGTATTATTTGGGCGTTATGAGACGTTTGCGTGAAGCAATTCGCCGAAAGAGACCAGAAATGTGGGCAGAAAACTCGTGGATTTTGCACCATGATAACGCACCGTCGCACAGTGCTATCATTATTCGTAATTTTTTGACGAAAAATGCAACAAATACCATCCAACAGCCACCGAATTCACCTGATTTGGCTCCCTGTGACTTCTTTCTGTTCAATCGAGTTAAAAAACCATTACGGGGAACGCGTTTTAGCAGCCGAGAGGAAGTAATGGAAAAATCGCAGGAAGCACTGATGGACATACCGAAAACCGAATATAAAAAATGTTTCGAGGATTGGATCAAGCGCTGGCATAAGTGTGTTGCAGTCGATGGGGATTACTTTGAAGGGGACAATATAGATTTAGATGAATAAACTTGTATTTTTAATTTTCTGAATAAATTCCGGGAAATTTTTGATCAAGGTAGTATATATATATATATATATCCCGGGGGTAGAGTGTTGGACTACTGACTGGAGGGCCCCGGGTTCGATTCCCGGGCAAGGCACTCTGGGCACCTGCAGCTCCACGCAAGCTATGTGAATTTTCGGGTATCAGATCTTCCTGGGAAACCAGAACCGGTACAGGGAAAGGAACTGCCCCCTACCCTGATGTGTGCATTTCACACGCCGTCGGGCTTAGTACTGGGTGAACTCTGTCATCACCTACCAAACCGACCTTCGGGTTGATTACTGTGTTTATGGTTTATATATATATATATAATTTTAATTATAAATAAAGTTTATTTATTATATATATATATAGAATAAAGACAAACAATTATATCTCTTGTGTTTGTTACTGTGTGTTCGTGGGATTCGCTAGTAGTTTATAGTTTACCGATTTCATAGAACTCGTTTTTAAAAATATTTTCCATATAAATAGAGACAAATTTTGTGGAAAACATGAAATTATAAAATCCTTATATGTTGATGTAAAGCTGGTTAGAGTAATTACCTTCGCCCAACATAGTATAGCATTTGTTGAAGGGTCTCTTAATGAAATGTGTCTTAAAAGCTGATCTTTTAAAAGTTTTTAACCCGTACCGATGTAAGAGTAAAATAAAATTCTCCTGAAGATAGAATTTGAAATATTGCATAAATCGTGATAGTTGAACTTGGATTTTATATAATAAATGTCATATGTTTTAAGAAGAAAATTTTCATTTAGAATTTCATGAAAATTTATGAATTTCCCAACTAGATAAATATGGAATATGCCCTTCCTCAATCAACATCTTGGCTTGTAAACTTCCTTGCGGGGTAATTATTGACGAACACTTTAATGAATTAGATTTATTAAAGTGTTCGTCAATAATTACCCCGGGACTAATTATTAAGGAACTATAGCTTCCACGACTTATCCTAAACTTTTTGTACGCGAGGAACAAACTCGAATGAAGTGTTGCGAGAGAAGGGGTACTTGCGGCCAGCCAAACAACACCCTTAGGCTAGAAGATAAGCAAATATTATGTGTCGGCCTAGCGACAAAATAATTTAGTAGACCCCTCGACGTGTTTGCTTCCCCCAATACACCCGCCTCTCATCAAGGTCCGGGGAGATAGGCATGGCGTGCATGGAAACGCGCTCTCCCATCGAGCGGATGAGAGCGATTGAAGTTCAAATGCGACCCTCTCGCGCGAGCCCAGTAAAATGAATGCAATTGGCTCGCGGTGAGTGAATTTGGTGACCCTGGAGTATTGAATTTTAGGCGGGACGAAAACTCGCACTTGGCAGATTATCTCGGTGAAGTCATATCGCTGAAAAAGTCCAGCACTCTCAAGAGGTCGGGGAGAGCCTTTGGCCCAGGGAAGCCAGAGCGAGGGATAGATCGCCAGAGCCTTACCGGCCAACTCCTGGCTCGCCTCAGTCAAATTCCGTAAAATTCTGGTCCCGAATTTTCAAGGATAAAACGATTTTTTTTCGAATTGGTAAAATTCAAATATATGTCTTTAGGGACTTCAATAGGAGATCGATGGACGTCGGGAAAACCTTTAATCTTGATTATATTTTTCCGAGAAAATGTTCCCGATTTTTCCAGCCGCCAGCCCGCCCGGCGGAAAAATCTGGGCAAATTTCAGAAAAAAATAAATAAATGAAAGGTTTTACCGACGACCCGCGATCCCCCCTACCTACTATTGAAATCTCTCTTGTTGCTCACGTGGGTAATATTATTTGCAAAAATTAGTTCAAAATATGGCGAACAGATGGCAGAGGCGTTTACTCACCCAATTTCTGGCTTTTCACTGTGAGACCATGTACTTTCGTTTCTTCACAGATGAATCTACCTTTGAATGGAATACTTTTTGCAAATAAATTGCCGGCTATAAATTTTCCATAGCGCTTTCATCGGAACCAAACGCTACGAAGTTTATGAAGATTTAAGAAATTTCCACATAATAGTCCTGAACAAAAATTATCTTATACGAACAAAAAAATTCAGTATCAAATTAAATATTGATTTCACCAAACTTTTTAAATGTACTTACAGAGGGTCACACGCAGCGGACTGCTCGCCATTGGGGAAGAAAGCGAAGCCCCCTCCCATCGTAATCTACGGCGGCTCGGAGGTCCAGAACCTGATCGACGCCTTTGGAGGCTTCCTTGGAAGGTGGTTTGGTTTGGAGGTCCGCCGGACCTCTATCAAACTCATCAACACCACCAGGGAGCAACACGCGACAGGAAAATGCACTACCACGCTCAGCCCAGCGAGCGAGTGCCAGGGATGACACTCTTCATCAAGGGCGTCTCTCAATGGATTGCGGTGGAGAAGGCATCCGAGACTGCTTCAATGCTTCTTGTGGGGGATACTTGCATTAAAATTTGAAAATGTAAACTCAACAACTAACGATGTAATTATTCACCTTTATCATTAATGTGGGAACATCTCAGTATGTAATGAAGTTACTCTCGCAGAGAAAAATGATTAAAACATGCATTCATCTCTCATACAAAATGTAACGACTAATTTAGCACACATGAGCTCATAACTGCAATATCCCTCGAGTCTTCTCAAGTACGTTCACGCGTTGAACATGTTCGTGGGGAGAGAGAAGGTTACTTGTATGTTCGATACGGCAATTAAGTGGCCTGTATGCATGTGCCACCTCATTACCACCCATAATTCGGAGAACACCCATGTCCATAACGTTTTGAACCTCTTCGGGTAGTAAATTCTAGTCTAATCCACAACGCAGGAAACCGACATGCATTCCCCCGCACGACACTCTCTCACTGGGATTAGCACTGTGTGACGTACTTTCAGGAAATGCAAGGCTCTCGCAATCTCTTGAAATAACGACGAAAATATTTGGACTAATGCCCGACGATTAAACTTGAAATTAAATGATGAGAGGTAGAGATGATGTAGTGAAGATACATCTCGTTACCACCATGTAAATATCCTTATTCCACCAACTGAGTTTCAATAAGGTGGCTCCGCTCTCATTTCAATCAATCTTCGCAGACGATAATGCTATAATATTTAATAGCACCAAATGGGAAAGATGTGATGAAAGTGCCCTTTTATTCAGCCTTAACAGATCGTATAGAAACTTGAACATCATCTGTGTTCAGAGACAGAGGATACTTACCAAAGGTATAGTTATAAAAACTGAACGAAATTATGCAAAACTGGTACAATTAAATTTATAATCTACAAATAATTGTTTCTAAAATAATCCGAGGATATAAAGGCATTGAAATCATTAATATGTCATAAAACTGTAGGATTTTTAAAATGTTTACAGCTAGAAGTAATGAAAAAATGATCATTATTACTAAAAATATTTACTGTCGTAAATTAATCAAAAAAAAATATTATCTAAAACTCATGTTATTAAGATTAATTGATGCTTGAAAATATTCAGTATTTCACTCTTATTTACCCCAATCAGGCTATAGAAACCATAAAATTTTACTAATTAATCTATAACTGGATATTAATTAAAAATAATCAGCTCACTTCTTACTTCATGTCCTTACATGAAGATTACACGTCCCATAATCATTGGCTACAAATGATTTAATTGTTTACCGGCACTCCAAATGCAGCTGCACGGAGACAAAGATTACCCAAGGATGCCGAGGAATTGGATGGGAATTTTCTGCGAAATACTTAAGTTCCATCCTTCCGATGAATCCCATAACCATAAGATATTACTATATACATAAACAAAAGGTAAGACCTTACAAGCAAAAATTTTACGCGACTCTCATCTTGATATTATTTCAGGATATTGGCTCCATTGATCAAAACAAAGATTACGGAATACCCACAGTTCAGTATATGCACCAAAATACCACAAATGACTAATGATACCTTTGATTATTTTGTTATCAATATGATAAAAGGTAATATTACATCACTAGTCAATATACATATGCGTCAAGATAGAAAACAGATAAAATAAAGAACTGGAAAAATACATTGTGTTCTTCATTTAACGAATGCAAGCTGACGTGAAGAGTTCTTCTCAGAAGGTTCGTACATACCATTCATGTGGGGGAAGGGGTGGGTGAGAGAGGGGGTTCATTCAGGGGGGGTTCAAGGAGAGGAGAGATATTCACTTAGTGAACATGAACTTCCACAAAGTTGAGCCAGAAACAATCGAATACAAAAAACAATAATTTATTGAAACCTTTTCCAGGCGACAAAATTATATTCAATGTATAGCATAAATATAGTTATACAACTGTACGCTCAAATTAAGTCATAGGAGATTCATGAAATAGGAGAGTCATGTATGAAATCATAGAATCAACTTTTTGTAAATAAAAAATCAATATTTGTATAAAAGTTTATATTGTTCATAAAAAATTAATTCCCTCGTAATATTCATAATCTTTACAGCCCATAAATCGTTACATGTTTACGAAAATTCATTTTTTTTGTGTATTTCCTTATATGATTCACACATTCGTATTCACACACGTGATTGTAACTATGTCTTAAATACGGCTTGCCCCTCTCTTGGCAAATTAATATTATTTTTATTTACTCATTCAAATAAGTCTCAATTTTCAATGAAATCTCTCTGGTATATGTTTTTATTTGTTCCAAAATGTCTCAACTGTCCCCGTCGCCTGGTTGAACACCTTAAATAAATTAATGAATCAATGTAAATTTAAACTCATAACCCCGGTGTCCCCTTTCCACGAGCTGCAGACTTGACTTGGTGGAACTTCCTCAGACCTGACTCGTTCGCTTCCAGCACGACTGTTAATCGGGCCGGGTTTTGCCATGCAGTGAGATACAGAGGTGCATTCCCATTTTCGCTTCATGCACGTCGATACGCTTCGTTTCCTCTCCGATTGTCCCGTCAACGGCGTCAACTCTCATCGAATCTCTCCTGACGCGGCCCTGCAACAAGCATGTACAGTCGCATTAATCGCGCCAAGCACTCTAGCCCAAAGGCTTAAGCGGTTTAAGGGTGCACCAAATGCTTCGAAACGATGATGCAGGAAGAGAACGGTAATCATATGCGCTAGCACTTCACGGAGCTTGAAGCGAGAATTGGAACGTACCGCAACAGAAGTACGGGTTCCTGAGAATTGGCTACTGATAAAACGATAAGTATATTCCTGTTATTAACAAAACTTTATCAGACAGACAACACACAAAGCTTTATCGGTTCTTTTTATAGGCATCATTTCAATTTATTGAAATATGCTAACTATATTAATTCCAATTATTCTTTACCTGACTACATTTACATGTAAAATTATCCAGCCACCCCGCATCTAAATATATGAGTGAAATGGTGAATGTGTGCAACTATTTAAAGATATAAAAATGTAGAGTGTATTTATAAATAATTTTCACAGCCTGTCAGCGAAAAGATGATCGGGGGGGCCTTACGATCTTGACGTGGTGGAAAGGCTTGCGCGCATAGTTGAGCCCTGTCACTTGAGTTGAGTACTGTCAGGGACAATGACAAATTTTCCTGGTATAGTCAACATTTCCGGCTGTTTGGAGAGTGTAAGCATTTCGTAAAAATATAGCTATCAGAATGAATACAACTGGGTAGCCATATTTTGTCCGTTAAAACCTTTGAGAAAGGAGTCACTGTTTCACTACGTAAACCCACGAAGTAATAAAACCAGCAAAAATGAAAAAGCAACGACAAGTACTAATTGTAGGATAAACATTTAGCTGATCCCAAGCCTAACGTTAAAATGTTTGGATTAAGCAAATGAATTTTGTGTAGGGTCTCAGAAACAATTATGTGGTGATAAGAGAATAACTAACAACTACTCCCTCTTTATATTTTCAAACGATGGGGGAAAATGAAAAGAAAATGTTATTAAATAACCTAAAAAGTCACATAGAGCATTACATTTCATCAGATTGTTCGGAAAGTTGACATATATACTCTCTACAATATAAATTTAAAAGAATAATCTCCAATTCTGTGATACAGACGAAGGAAACCGCTAAAATTCCGAGTTTTCCGAGATTTGTATCCGGCGAATATAATACGCTAGGAGGTATCCTCGTAGAAGGCTCCACTTAACTAGCGACTGGCTCCACTTGACCACTGAGGGAATTGCCTCACACCACTCCACCAGTCCCAGGCGGCCTATTGGCCCTTTGGTCAAGTAGGTGGGTCCTCGACCCTCCTCAGGGAAAACTGGCCAATCATATTTTTTTCCGCTATCCCAAATGAGGAGGGGAAGATATACTTGCATTGGCTGATGCCCTTTTATATTTTCTGTCAACTCCGCCTCCCAGTTTTTTCGGCCAATGGGGTACCACCAGACGTGGAGAATTTTCCCGCGGTGGCAGGAGTGTGAGTTAAGTGGGACCTTCTACGAGGATACCTCCTGTCATATTATGTTTGCCGGATACCAAGTTTCCGAAACGCCGGATATTCAGCGTTTGCGGCGCTCCGCTGCTTTTTGTTGCCGTCGTCGACCTGTCCTTTTCGTGTTTAAGTTCATATTAACCGCTAGATGTGCAATTATTCTTTGATATTAAATGATAGATTACATCTTTCATAATATTCATCCTTGGTATATTTCGTGAAATAAAAAGTTAATTATAAGTTTTAACTTCTCATTAATTTGAAATCATTCGCTTTAAGAATATTTTATAAATAAACTCTCGTATAAAATTTGCTTTAAAATGCAAGTCCTAACACATTGTATTTCATTTAGTGTTAATTATACATTACGAAAATATGGTCTTAAGTGTGTAACTTAAGCTCCTACAGGTCGAGTTCAAGCGGAAAATTTTCTTTCGCAAACAATCTTTCAAAGAAAATTCATCATTAGGATATCGAATTACGACTTTAAAAATATTTTTTAAACATCGTAATCCATGGGTAATAATTGTCTTGAATGAGAAACTATTGGATTTTGAGGAGAGATTCAGAAAAATATAAATAAAGCATCGTTCATTAAAACTCGTTACAAAACAATAGTTCTCGCATTGAAAATTAAAGGGATAAAAATCCAAAAGATCAGAAGAATATTTAAAAATTCGGCGATAAATACGAAAGAACACTGGGAAGCTGGGAGGGCGAAGGCGTTGAAACGTTGAAGAATGTTGAAAACCGAGATTTTCTGAGATTTGTATCCGGCAAACATAATACGCGAGGAGGTATCCTCATACATTCATATAGAAGTCCACTTGACTCCTGCTCCTGATACTGCGGAAATTACCTCACACCACTCCACCAGTCCCAGGCGGCCTATTGGCCCCTTTGGTCAAGTGGGTGTGTCCTCGACCCTCCTCAGGGAAAACTGGCCTATCATAATTTTTTCCGCTCTCCGGAATGAGAAGGGGGATATATAATTTCATTGGCTGATGCCCTTTTATATTTTCTGTCAACTCCGCCTCCCAGTTTTTTCTGCCAATGGGGCACCACCGGACGTGGGCGAGGTGGGGAGAATTTTCCCGCGGTGGCAGGAGTGTGAGGTAAGTGGAACCTTCTACGAGGATACCTCCTGGCATATTATGTTCGCCGGATACCAAGTTCCTGTAACGCCGGATATTCAGCGTTTACGGTTGCCTCCGCTACTTTTTGCTGTCGCCGCACTTCATCATTTTCGTGTATCAGTTAATATTAGCCGCATGATTTGCGATTATTCCTTTGCACCACGTGATATATTACATTCTTCTTAATATTCGTTCCTGGTATATGAAATATTTCATGAAATGAAAGGTTATATAACAATGTATTTATTACACAGTGACGGTTGACGTCGTCGCCCGTCTATGCTATGCCGTCTTATCTGTATCTCCCAAATGCCTACAGCCTCACCAGATCGGTTGCATTTCCAATATTTTCAAATAATTGGTGCATTACATTGATTTGCATTTCATTTTTTGACTAATCGCAATTTCAAATCATTTTGAAAGTTATAAAAAGATTGATTGTCATCGCCAAATACTTTTTGGTATGGATCATGGGCGCACATGACGACCATATTTGCTAAAATGTTTCGTTGGTTGCTTTAATATACAGAAACTGAGTGGCAAGAACAGATAGTTAATGAGTTAATGTTTACACTCTCGTAATTTATATTTCATATGTCAATCGTGATCAATTTTCATTCGCTCATCTAAGCGCCGGTTGGCAGCTGCTTAAGCTCGTGGTATTTTTAAAACCTGATATTTTTCTTCCGATGAGTAGGTACGACAAAGATGCGCTTATTTAAATAAATGTCTTGTTTATTTTCTTTTTTTTCCAACACGCTTTCACATTGTCATTTGTTCGTCGTTTAATTTCTTTATAAAGTTTTGGAATATCATTCTGTGGGTGTCGGAGACAAAATTGCTTAGCATTTGGTAAATTCTGCTGCGTGGACTCTTAATGCGTTATAATCTAAAGATCTCTAACAGAAAAGCACCTAAGCATTATATTCTTGCGTGCGTACGTCTTTTGAAACGGATATTCTGCTATTGTTGACATTTCTTATTTTAAATGTGCAGATTGTACGGTAATGATGTGCAAATGTTTACTCCTAACAAATTTACTCGGATACTTATACACTGGAACAGTTAATGCATTTAGAACTTTCCATTCTTTATTCATCTTAACTTCAGTTGGTGATTTTAATCTCAGCAAATTATTTTGCTACTGATAAAATTCAATAAGATTTATTCATTATTTAAGCATAAATTACGCTGATTGCCATTTTCATAACCTTGGTTTGAATTAATCACGAGTCTTTAAATTAAAATCAGTTCGTGGTCCCTATACACATTTTATATCGTGGATTAGACAATAGAAACAATTGTTTTTGCTACCCAGTACCTTTGATTTTGAAGTGTATTTTTCTCACACATTTTTGCGAATCTTAAGGAAGATAAGGAAGAATTTCTTTTTAAGTTTTGAAGTAGTAACACTTTTGCATGCTGGTCCTCTTTGTAATATGCATTGTACTGTATATTCATGCAAAGATTTCTCTAAATCCAGAATCATTACACATTATTGATGCATTTCCAGCCTAATTACCACCTCATCCTTAGGTGAGAATCCAAGTCTATAAAATTCTCTGGCAGTTGCTTACAAACTAGGACAAAACTTACATTTTCACTGTTATTCTTCAATTATTGTCAGTTTTTTGCAGAATTTTATAATGTCCAAATACTGCATGAGAATATTGCATATTGGCTACGATTACTACCTTTGCCAGCATATTTTAAGTTAAAAAATACAGGCATTTGCCCTACAAAAAGAGGTTGAGAATGAGAAAATTTTGATGCTATTAGACAGGCATGTATCCAAAGCACTATAGTGTGACCACATCCACATTGGTGAATGATACATGAAAAAATAAAGGGATTTCAAAATGGAAGGTTGTTGCTTTCTGAGAATGTGCCCTCCATGCCTGGAATGCTGTCTCTACTGCCAGGAGTTTTGTCGAAAAATGTTAGATGGAATTAATAAATATATATATATATATATATATATATATTTAATGTCAACTTGCATTCAGAGAGCACTATTTCCCAGTAAAGGTTCAACTATGATTGTCATAGTCACTGTTCAAGGACATGCAATAACCAACACCACCTATTTGTTATAACAGGCAATACTGCTCATAGCGACAACCCAACAACTTATGTTATAGTTCCTTTTAGAAATTACATTTCAGAAAAGCCAAATACATGGCACCATCATTGATGTAATGGGTAAAGAGAAACCACTCCATTAAGGATCCTCATGGATATCTTATATTTGTGCAGCCATAGAAAACAGATCGTGGATTGTATACAAAGGAATATTACTGATCATGGGCTTCGGAACCCAAGATCCAGCAGGAACAGGGCTTCTCAGGTTATCATCCAGCAACAAAAAGAGGAAGGAAAGTATCATAATAGGATCCTGTAATGTGAGAACATTACCGCAGTCAGGTAAATTAGAATAAATAAAGAAAGGCAAGACATTACATATATATATACTGGTGATATGTGAAACCGGGTGTATTGGTAATTGAAAATGCAGTAATGATGCTTTCAAAGTATAATACCTAATATATATCAGAGGTGAGAAGAGGGGAAATAATTGGTTGCACTAATTCTACATTCCAAGGGGACAAAACAAATATCTAGCTCATTTATGGTAAATGGCAGACTAATGATGATTAAATTATTAAGCATACCTAATGATTTGGTGATTATACAAGCATACTTCCCAACATCAATTTCAGAAGATGATGACATTTTAAGAATGTACAGGGATATTAATGAGTTGATTAGGATGACAAAAGACAATGATAATACAATTATAATGGGAAATTTTAATACTGTTGTGGGATCTAACAATAACATGAATACTACAGGGAAATTTGGTCCAGAAAACATTAACATTAGAGGAGAACGGCTGCTTGAATTCTGCCCTCAACACAACCTGGCCGACCCAAATACATTGTTTTAAGTACCATTTAGAAGAAGGAACACTTGGAGAGAACCTGGAAAATTAAAAGGTATCAGATTACATCATCATTGAAGAATGGTTTAGGAATCAAATAAAATCCAGCCACAGTTACCCAGGTCCGGATGTTGACAGTGATCATAAATTAGTTATGACAAAGTGCAACCTAAAGCTCAGAAAAATTAGAGGACTAGTTAAGAATAAATGACCACTGAAAAAACTGAAGGAGGAAGAAACAAGGTGGAAGTTTGAAGAGAAGTAAAATGAAATAGCTGAGAACTGGGAAGATAGTATAAAGTATAATGAAATGAAACAGGGAATAGAAGAAGAGATGGATCAAGTCCTGGGTAGGAAGAAGCTTGAAGCTTGGAAACCTTTGATGACAGAGGAAATTTTAAACCTAATTGAGAAGACAAATAAGCTAAGAGCCCAGAATGATGTTGAAGAATGTATGAGAGTAAAGAATAAGATGAGACAAATGTAGAGAAGAAAAGAAGGGGAGGACATATAAGGGTGAAGGAAATAGAAGAACAATTAGGCAAACAAGATCTAGCCTATTGGAAAATCATAGCCCTACATTATCAACCAAGAATAAGGTCAACAGTGATTAATAATGGAGAGAAGGTTGTTAGTAGATAATGAAGAAGTGTGTGAATGATGGAAAGAACATATGGAGGAGTTACACCATGGCAAAGGTATAGCTATAGGAGAAAATAATATTGAAGGTAGAGAAAAAGTAGGAACAGAAAGTGGGCCCCCAATCATAAGGAGAGAATTTGAGCATGCCCTCTAAAACCTAAACGCTAGAAAAATTATCGGTATGGATAATGTACCAACTGAGAAATTAAAAGCCTTCAAAATAAAATAAAAGAAAGACTTAAAAATAGTGCATGAATGTTATAAAAATGGCGAGATACCTGAAGACTTTGTTAAAAGCAAAATTATTTTGATACCAAAAGCAGGGAAAGCAATTAAATGCATGAACTACAGAACAATCACTATTCTGTCACATGCTTTCAAGGTTCTTGTACGTACGATGGGGAAAAGAATCAAAAAGAAAGGAGGAAAATGTAGAAGAAGATCAATTTTGCTTCCAGGAAGGTAAAGGAACAAGAGACGTTATACTGGCATTGCTCTTCATCCTAGAGAGAAGGCTAGAAATGAACAGGAACGTTTTCCTTGCCTCCAAAGATTTGGAAAAAGCCTTTGATACTGTAGATTGGAAATTTATGTTTGAAACTATGAGGAGAAAAAGAATTGACTACAAAGAGAGGAAGCTAATATTTCAGCTCTACTATAAGGAAAACACTTTTGTAGAAGTAAAAGGATGTGAGATAGAAGCAAAGATTAGAAAAGGAGTAAGACAAGGATGTCCACTTTTGCCATATCTATTTAACTCATATATTGAAGAGGCTATAAGACAATCAAGGAGAAAACAAATGGTATTAATATAAATGGAAGGAAGATACACTACATTAGGTTTCCAGAAGATATTGTGACCCTGGCAGAATCAGTCAAAGATAGGAATAGAATGCTCAAAACCCTATCCACAGCTTTGAAAACATGGAAACTAAAAATAAATGCGAAGAAAACCAAACCTATGATATATTATAGAGACAGGACAGAACCTCCTGTAAATTTAATGATAGGGGAATCACTGATGAGCCAATTAGAATAGTGCTGCGACTGCTACCATGGGAGTGTAATTAAAAGAGAACATGGATGCACCTCTGCAGTGAAAACAGGATAGCCTTGGTGAAGAAGGCATATGAAAATAAAAGAATCTATTAGGAAACAAACACATGAAATTGGAAATTAGAAAAACCTTTGGAAATATGTTTATTTGGAGTATTTATATGGATGCAAAACTTTGATGTTGGGAAATAGGGAAAAGCTTGGTTCGAAACAATGGAAATGAAGAATTGGAGAGGAATAACAAGAACAAAATGGACTGACAAGAAAAGCTACATAGAAGTATGGAGATAAAGTAAAGATGAAAGGAATTTAATAAAAGAGGTGGAGAAGAGGAAAATTAAATTTTGGCATGTTCTCAGACATAAACTCCTGGAAAATATAATGGAGGGGAAAATAATAGGAAAAAAAGGAAGAAGAAAGGCAAGAAAGAAATTTATGGATGACATAAAAAGTAATATGAGAGTAACAACATACTATGTACAGAAAAGAACAACAATGGAGAGAGACCAATGGCTACAATGACAAGGCTCAGCCTTTTGAAGATGATGATGAATTCTGGAAAAAAGGTGCAGGTAACACACTATCAAATACAGGAAGTACATGGTATTTCCTTGTGGGTAAGAATTGGATCACTTAACGTAGCTACTTATTCATTTTTTATCATTTCCATCCAGAATCACCTACCTGAATTGCAGCTATTGCATAGCACTACTCACAATAATGTAAACATTTGAGAGACAGTCTTATGACAAATACATACCTTAATTACCTGTAAAAGGATTGGGGAACAAGACTATGACAATCAGAAAATGAGAGAAATGTGAGCGACACTGCACTGTTTATGTGCTTGTAAGAATTTAAATTCAGATTGAATAAGTAATAACAAATTCAATAAGAAAAATGAACTCCGTGCTGAAATGGATGTTCACAAAGATGATAATATCTATTAAGACAACTATTTACCTTATCCTAGAAAATATTCTTTCCAAATGTTATTAAAGTCTGTGCCACTTAAGACTACTCTGCATAATGTTTTATAATTTCATTATTCTAATTTATCTTTTTTAATGTTCTCTTTTGTTTTCGTTCAATTTTTCAAATCAAAATACACAAGTCCCATTACAATAGAACATTGACAGTAAATTTCATTAGGCCATTATTTTAGAAAAACATCAAAAGTGGTACCAATTGATATTATATAATTAACAAAGAGCGAGTGAGTGAGTAACATAAGCAAACTTGCAATGAAATACTTACAATGATGGAGGAGATGAGTCTATTGGTGTTCTGATGTCTTCAATCAAATCAGGCTTACCTTGCAGATGATATGCAGCACATGTGGTCCAGCTATGAATAAGCTAGCATATACTTTTAAGGCAATTAGTTAGAAAATATATAGATGAAAGAGGGTAAGAATTATTCTATTTCTCATTAAATTCATCTCACAATGTGCAGTTGTATTTATAACCCATCCCTGAGAGCAATGATATAGTATTTGAACAAAATAGATAGAAAAGTTTCTCAGTTCATGAAAATTGCCAAAAAATATACAAAAGCACACACTTCACAACTACTAAATTATCTGGCAAGCAAGACTAAACCCTTTACCGAGTAAAACATATTTGGTGTACACAGTATTTATTTGGTGGCATTGTAATGTAATGCATTCAGTGGTTGAACAAAAGATTGAATTATTACAGAGGTTGATATTAAACAATTACACTTCAAGGAAAAGTTGGAGACAGTAGGTCATAATATAATAAGTTCACCATAAAGTCAAACATACAAATTTAAGTTTTGTTTAATTTCTGATGACTGCCATAAACTCTTGTAGGTTGATGCAGCTAATTTCCTCCACATTACTAGATGTAGATTTTACAGTAAGTAAGCAGTACACAACAGATATTACAATACTAGTTCATTTGAAAATTACATTAAACACATCATTTTGGAGATCTAAGCATTATGTCATTCCATTAAGTGCAATATTAAGAGTTAGGCATATGTGTATGTATGTAAGTAATCACTTATTTCTCACCTTATTTAAATCAGAAAAACTTTTGTAATAAATGGAATAAAAATTAACTTTACATGAACATAACACATTACCTCATATCTTAACATTTTAGGAAGGCAAATACTCGTATAATGGCAGAAAAGCATTAATAAATCAGATTTTTATCTGAAATCAATTTTTAACAAGTACCATGACATAATATAAGTGATAAAATTAGCTCAGATATACTTACAAAAATATATTATTAAACCATACAGAAATGTCATTGACAATGTTTACACTGAGGTAAATCATTGGAACATTATTAACATTATGAACAATATGTAAGTATGAGAAAATAATTAGAAACTTACAGCCACAGGATATTGCAGGAGATATAGAAACACTTGTTTCTTAGATTGATATAAAAATTAGTTCGGCTTCCAATTACAACAAATGTTTTTCCAACCTCACTTTGAATGATACCAAACAATGTTCAATATTAGGCAAGTATATATCAAAGACCATCACAGAGCCAAGTAAATGAATCACATGAACATAAAATTAAAATCTCAAAAACTTGCTACTGCGATAAACTAAGAATATACATATGTATACTATATATGTGTGTGTGTATATATATATACTATACATGCAAAAATTAAGAATATACATATGCAAATGAAGTCTTAGAAGGGATTTTCTCAAGATGACATTTCAGATATGCAATCATTGAATTACTCTTCAAACATAGCTTCCTTAAAAACCCTCCATATAGAGATACTTTAGCATGGTGCATTCTTAGAGATCCTCTTCATTTGTCCCATTATTTTACAAACAATTCACACATATTTTCATTGTAATCCTCTTCATGTTTGCCTTCAGTGAAATCCTCTTCATATATGCCTTCTTTAAATTCCTCTTCATATATGCCTTCAGTGAAATCCTCTTCATATATGCCTTCAGTGAAATCCTCTTCATATATGTCTTCTGTGAAATCCTCTTCATATATGCCTTCTGTGGAATCCTCTTCATATATGCCTTCTTTAAATTCCTCTTCATATATGCCTTCAGTGAAATCCTCTTCATATATGCCTTCAGTGAAATCCTCTTCATATATGTCTTCTGTGAAATCCTCTTCATATATGCCTTCTGTGGAATCCTCTTCATATATGCCTTCTTTAAATTCCTCTTCATATATGCCTTCAGTGAAATCCTCTTCATATATGCCTTCAGTGAAATCCTCTTCATATATGTCTTCTGTGAAATCCTCTTCATATATGCCTTCTGTGGAATCCTCTTCATATATGCCTTCTTTAAATTCCTCTTCATATATGCCTTCAGTGAAATCCTCTTCGTATATGCCTTCAGTGAAATCCTCTTCATATATGCCTTCTGTGGAATCCTCTTCATATATGCCTTCTTTAAATTCCTCTTCACATATACCTTCTTCAAATTCCTCTTCATATATGCCTTCTGTGAAATCCTCTTCATATATGTCTTCTGTGAAATCCTCTTCATATATGTCTTCTGTGAAATCCTCTTCATATATGCCTTCTTTGTAATTCCGCTCTTGTATATCTTCTTTAATATTCTCTTCATATACTCCTTTGAAATTCTCTTCATTTGTGCCTCGTTATAAATTCTAATAATATATTCCTTCATTGATAACCATAAATAGAAATCAACCCGAAGGTCGGTTTGGTAGGTGATGGTAGAGTTCACCCAGTACTAAACCCAACAGCAGGCAAAATTCGCACATCAGGGTAGGAGGGCGAGTTATTTTCCCTGCACCAGTCATGGTTTTCCAGGAAGATTTGGTACCTGAAAAAATCAGACCTTGGGTTTAGCTGCTGAAAAAATAGACCCAGAGAGGCTTGCCTGGGAATTGAACCCAGGCCCTCAGTCAGTAGTCCAACGCTCTACCCCTTCATCAATATACTTTTCCTATATTCCTTCTTTCAGATTCTCTTCTATAAGCCTTTTTTGAAATCATATATTTGACTTAAAACCTATGCATGTGCCTTTTTGTTAAAACAAGCTCTTCATAAACCCTCTTTGAATTTTCCCCAGATAACCATATAATGATTTTGAACATATAAATCCAAAGCCTGAAATTAACTGAAAATTGTATTTTTAATGAATAATGTTTTCATAAGATCTTTCAGAAGAATTATTTGCCCATCTACGGAGAATTTGAAATGCTAAGGGATAACTGATTCTTAAATCGAGTTTTCCAATGGTGTTATCTGAAATGCAGAAATTTCACAAGGTAAAAAATCATGTTTTCACCAAGATTCATTCTCAGATTCATCAAAATCTGGCGGTGCATTAGTTCAGTTACCAAGGCAAACTTTTACAAAGAGAATTTTTTAGTGTTTTATAGGAATACAATATTCCTGCAACTGTAATAAGTTCATCCTTTTAGATGACCATATTTTGTTGCACTTCCTATTGGACATTGAGAAAGACTGTTACGGTCTTCAAGTCGGGTTGGTTAATTACTGGTAAATATAAATTTTTGAAATTACCAGACTAATAATTTACAACATGATTCACATGCCATCTAGCCTTTCGTAGTAGCGTTTTTAGAATCACAATTCAATGTTTTACCCACCATTTGGTGACAGCCTTCCTCCTTGGAAATGTTTCCACTCAGCATAAAAGGGCAAAGATTACCTCAGAAATCCAAATAAGGAGATTGCTTTTCTTATGCTGGCTCATTTCACATGTGTAAATTAGTCAGCAAGCCACCATCAGTCATGACTTTATTTCTTCTTGCATTTGGCAGGTAGTCTGGAAAAGGCAAAAGCACATACTAGTCTTCATAAAATTATCTTAAATGTTATACTTTAAAGAAAATAGAGTAGGTATCATAAATATATGCATCATATAGTTGCCAGTTTGGTCATGTGACACCTCAATAATCAGAAGTTATTAATGAAAAATCAGCATGGTTTCCGAAAGAGTAGATCCCCCAAGATTTAACTAGCACTTTTTGTTCATGATATTCTTACTCTGGGAGAGAGCAATGTTGCAGTGGATGCCATTTTTCTAGATTTTTAGGAAGCCTTCGACAAAGTACCTCACAGTAAACTTACAAAGCTAGAAACATACGACTTTGATAAAAATATGAAGGGGTTGGATAAAAGACTTTTAGAATGATCAGGTACAAAAAGTAGTGATAGACAGAGTTAGTTCAATTGCTATAGAAGGAACTTCAGGTGCTCCCCAGACAAGTGCCATTGGACCTCTTTTATTCCTACTTTATGCTAACAACTGACTCAGTAGTCACAAGTTATGTTTATTTGCAGATGATGCAATTGTTTACTGTGATATCCGTAATCCTGAGGAAACAGCAGCTTTATCAGATGACCTAAATGCTATGCAATGCTGGTGCAACCTTTGTCAATTAGAATTAAACTTTAAAAAAGTGCATTGTGATGAATTTTTGGAAAAACTGCAATTCCCTCCGGAATACCTACTGTATTGGGAACACCAAAATTGAATGTGTACTTAATAAAATACATAGGCTTTACCCTGACTCACGACCTCTGCTAGGTGAAACACATATGGGGAATATCTGGACGAGCTAACAAAAAATTAGAATTTATTAGAAAAGTTCGAGGTAAATGTGATGAAAAGTCCAAAGAGAAATATTATATTTCAGTGGTTAAGCCTCATTTAGAATATGGTACTGGTACATGGGATCCTTATGAAGTTGAATTGATTGCCGAATTGGATTGCATGCAGCGAAGAGGAGCTAGCTTTGTAACACGTTGTTATGATAAACTTAGTAGTGTATCCAAAATATTAGAGGAGCTAGGCCAGGAATCACTCACGGAGAGAAGGTTAAATTACAGATTAAATCCTATGCATAAATTGTAAGGAAGTCTCTGTAGCAGTGATATTGAAAATGTATTATGCTATGGTAGGAGATTCCATGTCAATAAAATTAAGAGAGATTAAGGGTAGAACGGATAGATTTAAGATGTCATTATTCCATAAACAATAAGGGATCAGAGTAACATCATCTGACCATGGTTGAGTCATATTCGGGTTAAATAAGGGTCAAAATTAGTCTAGCGTTTATTCACCTTCTGCCAGACATGCTAGCAGTGGCTTGCAGGATACATAAATAAATTACAAGGGAAAATTCATTTTTGAACTTCTATAACAGTATGATCAGATTTTTTATGATATTTTATATTGAGCCAATATAAAAATGTGCATTGGGATTATTTATCATGGGCCAATTAGAAGCTTCAAGTTGTCCTACCCTCTGCCACTACTTATTTCAGAAGAATGGCAATTAAAATGCAACTTTTGACCAAATTTTATATGTAACTGCTCCAAAAATTCACACAATATAATTCCTACCCTAGGAGAATGCTCAGGTCATAAAGCTAGGAGTGCATTAAGAAAGTATACTTATAGTTTTATAGATGACATAATGTATAAATATACACAATGATGTATTAAGAAGAGGCTAGAGGGGATCGAGATGGTGCAAGGGCTAACGTACTGGCTTCCCACGCAGAGGGCCCAGGTTCAAATTCCGGCGATGTTGAATATTTTTCAGAGGTATCTTGATCCCTACTTGAGGTGCTTTGTGGAGGGCACTTTGAGTGAGTACACCATCCGTCGGATGGGACGTTAAGCTGCGGACCCCTTGGTGCCTTCCACAAAGAGTAGGCTAATGCCGACCCCGGGTTTCACTCCTCCCTTCATCCTTTCCTGTCCATCCCCTATGGCACAAATGACCTCGGCTGTCGGTCGCCTCCACTAAATACTACTACTACTAAGAGGCTAGATTCCAAAATGTTATCGCATAAAAAGTCTAATTCATTCTTATAAGAATTTAGAAAATACATAAAATTTGTAAAAACTACAATATATATATAGGAAATTATCTTAAAGGTAATGTTTTAATAAATGGTCCACTATTAATAGGCCATACTCTTTGCAATAAGTTTTGTTCAGGGAGAGATGACTTACCTGAAGAAGTAATTACATTTTCTATCCTTTAAATTGCTAAACCCCATGTGTATATCCGCAATGTCTTTGTGAGAAGGTATTTCTCCATCATGCCTGAAGTAAAGCAAAGTTATACCACTAGACAAAAAGGGCGATGTAAACAATGTCGGTAACTACAGACCAGTACGTTTAATTCCGGTTTCTTCTAAAATTCTTGTGAAGGTTATGCTAAAACGTGTAGTAAATTTCCTAGAAAAACAATTTTTTCCAATCAAATACATGGTTTTAAGAAAGGTAAATCAATGTCTACAGCACTCCATGAATTCATTACAAATGTACTACCCCAGGGGATATGCCTTGATCATGAGGCTTTTGACACTGTAAATAATGAAATTTTGCTAGGGAAATTAAAAAAATATGGTATTTTAAGCACCAGCATCACCAACAGCATTAATTCCTAGGGTGTTCAAATTGAATTATCCTTAACGTGGCCCTTATAATATTGTTATATCATTGTTTTAAGTCTGATATAAAGGCCAAAGAGCTGTTTTCGGACTAATGCAAAATACATGAATAAATATATAGTTAACTTAAAATCTAAACTTTATAAAACTCTCTTTCAGCTAAGATATTTGTTTATTAGTACTAGCTTAAATATCCTAAATTTTCTTTATCATTCCAATTTTCAATGTCGATTATCACATGGCGTTAATTTCTGGGGTGGCTCAAGTTATAGCCAAAATATTTGTCAAGTTCAGAAACAGGTCCTTAGAGCTATCTTAAACTTACCTTCCAGACACTCCTCCGGGCCCCAGTTTCATCATCTGCAAATTTTTGACACTGGCTGCTCTTTATATAGACGATCTTATCTTATTTGTTTAGGATAACATGCATGTAAACAAACAAATCCTAAATATCCATCATCATGATACAAGTACTAAGCTTGCCATACACATTGAGTCAAGATCGTCTAATTTGAGTGGTGTGGGACCATACCTTCAAGGAGTCAATTTTTTAACCTGCTTCCTCCAAATTTGAAAGAATCCCTTAAATACTTTCAAGTCTATTCTTAAAGCATACCTTTTTATTAATCCTTTGAACTCAGTGGATTGTTGTGTGCTTTTTGTAAAGAAAAGTCAAACTGTGGTTTCGTTAAATATCCCTATGCAAGGTAAATAAAGTTTTATCATGTTATGTATAACAAGAAATTTTATGTACATTTTTTTGCTTTGTGACGAAACCATGCTGCAATGGCCTATGGTGATTAAAAAATCATCATAATTTCAAAAAAATAGGTTAAAGAGAATTAACTTCAGCATCAAAGCTACTGTGCAACAAATGCATTTACATTTTTATCTTTTATTTACTGATTTACAATATACTGTTTCCTTATAAAATGTCTACATGGCCCAGGAACTGATTTTTATTTAGAGAACCAATATTGATTAATTGATACTAAAGATATTTAACTAGCAGTTATATTAGTTAAACCCTAGCCAATAAAAGTTTACTCATTTTTGTAATGATGACAGTACTTCTGCCTGAATTTAACTTGAGAAAAATAATTTTCTACATTTTCGAATTTGAAGTAAAATAAAATGGTACTTGTTGAAACCATCAACTTGAAGGTAAAATTAAGACGCATTTAGGAAGGAAAGTTGTCACTGACTTAATGATCCCTTTGCAAAAATGTGTTTCTTAACTGTAGTCTTCTGTAACATTTGCACATCACTATCGTGGACTATCTACAAATATTAAATGTCAACCATAGTAGAAGTCCGTTTCAAGAGATAAGATAAACATAAACGTCGGCAAACCTTTAAACAGCCGCGTAGATGTTAACAATCCTTTGATTATAACATAAAGAGAAATTACTTCAAACTCAACCATGTCCCGAAATCATGGATTAAAAAGTTCTCAAACTCTTAGAAGTGTTTACTTTTTCACGCATCGAATCAATGGCTAATCAAAAAGCCATCATCGCCAACGCAGTAGAATTAACAATATTCGGTGCAGTTTTCCTCTCCACTATCCACTGAATAAGATCACATAGGGTGTTAAAAGAAAATAACGAACAAATGACAAATTTAGGCGTGTTGAATCGAACGGATAACAATAGGCAAGAGGCTAGACATTTTTTTAAACTAATTCTCTTGTTCTGATCGTGGTTTATCTCTTCGGGAGCTTGATCCTGCGTTCAATTAAATGAGCCACTCAAGTGAGTGTGATGATTGGAGTGATTACGAACGAGATAAACGTCTCGTGGGAACGCGCGAGTGTGTGTACGAAGGTTCATACATTGACAGTGGGAATAAGTGTTATTCGCACGGCGCCACTTTTGTTTAAAATATCCACTCACGTGCACAGATGTACAAAGCAGGAAATTTAAAATTACTTATCATTTATTAATTAGATAAAAGAAAACCTTTAAATATATTGCAGTGCATAACATCTTTCTAAACATAACTTCTATACTACGTTCAAATCTTATAAAAATTTCCGAAAATTGTGTGAAGATTAAATAATAAATTACCTATATTAAAAATAACTATGTTAATAAAAATCTACCAGCGGTATTTTTTAGGAATTCACCTTCCTATCAATGCTAACGTCCTGGCAGATTTTATTTCTTACGATATTGTAAGAACAAAACAAGTCAAATCCTGTTCAATTTACAAATCGTGTTCCTCGCGTCATAACATCAATTAAGTCCTCGAAGTGACGCCCGAGACTCAATTTTTTTTCATAAAATACGGCAAAATTCACTGTCACCAGTAACCGTATTTACTGCTATATTCATACACCTGGTATGGACGTATATGGATACTTTAAGCATCAGAAGTTGGCCAGCAAACAGACAAAGAAAGTCTCTCAAATGACACATGGGAAGGACCTTAGGCAAATAATTCGTCTCACAATTAACAAGCCGTGGGAATTCGCAACCTTGCGCACCATGGTAAATTTCCCTGCTCGATATCGCATGTTGCCGGCTTTCACAAATATGCACATTTATATAAAATGGTAACACGCTATCGTGATCGTCCCTCTGCTTCACTTTCTCTTCTCGGAATCGGTGAACTTGCCGAGATGTTTACCCCAGTCTACTGTCGCAAACCCTCAACGAAGTTGGTCCGAGATCACGCTCTAGGAAGCGTGCGCATTTTCCTCCACCTCACAAGTGTATGGGCCGTAATTCTGCTCTCTTCGGCCGCTGGTTGGATTTATAATATGGGGAAGTGGCTGGGGTGAACGGGGAGATTCATTTTGCGGAACGTCTGGAGGGGAGAGATAGAACTTTAGAGGCAACGTTCGCATTTGCACAGAATTGACCCACAACACACATTATGACCATGTCCTCTAGGATTCATATAAATAATTAGTATATAAACTTTTGCCGCTTATATATAATTTTTCTTCTCGCAACTCCCATATTTCGATGTTTTTTTCAGGCTCAAATTAATGATATGATGGGCAAAAATTGTGCACAACAAATGTTTCATGAATCATAAGCTTATTCGTTTCCATGAACGGTAGTATGCTGCGATTCAACTTATCCCACTGACGAATTTTCTCTTAAGTATCTATTCTATATAGCATGTATCTAAATTATCATTTTTTGGGAGTTGCATTCTTATTTTGATTGAATAAAAGCGCAATTCCGTCATTTGGAAAGCATAATGCCAGTAAAATACAATTCATTTCCACATAGCATCTATAACAGATATTAAATCGTCGCAGGCTAAAAGGGAACACAATGTAGTTTCGCTTTCCTGTCTTGATTTTATAGCTTACTATTGAGACAAATATAGTTCCATCGAAGCCGAGCTGTCGAATTCCGACAGCTCGCCCTAACCACGCGAAGGCTCCCCTCCAATCTTAAGCTTCGAACACCGGCCCCTGAGATACTTATGTCGAAAAACCAAATTGCAGTTTGAATGAATTTCCGGCAACAATTTCATTCAATCAGTGACTTTGTCAGTGTGTTTAATTTTTTGAGACATTCAAGGCCTAGCAATGGATGATATTCCATTCATTGATCAACAACTTATTTCAGCCTATGTATGAGCGAATAGATTGTGAATACTATATGTCATATGTAATATCACTGGCGTGATATTTAAAATTAAATCATTACTATTCCCTCAAAGTCTAAGAATATGATTTAACTGGGGTACACAATACTGATAAATATTTAGGAACCATCTTTTTGACTAAAATTCCTCTCGTAACTGATAAGATATCATTAATTCCGCTTGGGTCACTGCAGCCATAAAGGCAATTCCTGGCTGATCCAAAGAATGATGGTTTGCGCACTCTTCAAGTGTGGTTGGTTGTGTGACCTCGAGGCCGAGTCCTTGGCAACCTGCGACATCATACATAGTCACCCGCCTGCTTTCACAGCAATCAACCTTGAAATTGTTTAGAAAAATTGCAGGCAGTGTTTACGTCAAACCACCAGGCCTCAAGGGGTGCGATAATCAAACTGATGACAGAAGGGCAATTCCTTTCCTTGCAATGACTTTGATTTAGCAGAAATTTGTGGTAAAAAATAACATGACTTGGATGTTACCAACCCTCCGGTTTATCAAAAAGTTGTAGTAGGTACCAGAAAACTTTGATTTAAATGAAAATACTCATGGTCATCACTTAGTATTTGAACCCTCTCCTCAATAAATTGCTGAAATCTCCGCCTATTAAGCTAACAAATCCACCACTCTTGATCAGTTGAAAATAAGTCAATACAGAAAAAAAAACACTCAAAATCTTATATTTACATTTTGACTTCTTCCCAATTTTTTTCCTCAGGGCCTCAGGTCAAAAAAGCAAAAGCTTTGCTGAATTCTCTCCAGAAACTCATACCTCCACGCAGCTCAAACCGTCTGTTTGGTAATGAAAATGATAGGTGTTAACTGGCAACCTATACGGCACACTTTGCCTGCTAGTGGGAGGGACCCTTTCAGTAAGGTATGATACATCAGTTTGTGTGCTCCCAGGAAAACTCAAGCATAGCTTTCCAATTCCTCTGATGGGAGATTCCTCAGATGCGGAGCCAACAAGAATCTGGCCCAAAATCACTGATGAAAAATCCTGAAACGTGGATACAAATTACAGACTTACTTCTATGAACTGTGTAATTTATGTTTGCAAATTTTAGCTGTCCCAACTTATGGGAAACATAAAATAATTGTACCTTTGCATAAGAGGAAGTAAGATGGGATATAATAATTGAAGGAATTGGCCTTTTGAGTGTATCGGAAGAGAGCTTACTCCATGTGTTATTGAAAGATAACAACTTTGGTGGAAACTGGAGGAGCACACTGTGGTCTAACTCCTGATCAGGGATATGTGGATCATGTTCATACTTCACTAAGCACTGGACAAACAAATGGATGCATGAAAGGAAGTAAATCATAAAATGTCAACTGGGAGGCACACAATAGGGTAGGCAGCCTCATAAAAAATATGAAGGTAGGCACAATATAAGCAATTAAAACAATATGAGGGGAAAATGATATCACATCATCACAGTGATAATAGGATGCTTGTTACCCATCACCATTAATTATCAGCCAGACTATACGAGCTTACACACTATTTATATTCACCTCCTATTTATTAAAAATAAAATAATGCACTAGTTATATATTTAATCTTAGTTTTCACAAATATTTTTGCACTACTGATACGATAGATCCCCATCACTATTAATTTAAGATTTCTTTAATATTTGTAAGGGTGTGACCTAACTTCAATTCCAATTATCACAGCAAGATATTCTATTCTTTTCATTTCTAACAACACAGGGGTGATTCAAACGACCGCCTACAGCAAACTGCTGGATGGAATGGCTGGCTTGCAATTTCACAGTGTGTACTCACAGTTGTGCCAAAATGAGAAAAAAAATCATGCTAATACTGATGCCACCTATGGGTGAGGCCAATAGCTTTTCAGAAAACCTTTGAAAATGTCAAGCTATTTTCAACTGAGTCACAGTTCAAGTATAAACCATAACCATAAACACAGTAATCAACCCGAAGGTTGGTTTGGTAGGTGATGGTAGAGTTCACCCAGTACTAAGCCCGACGGCGTGTGAAATTCACACATCAGGGTAGGGGGGCCAGCTCCTTTCCCTGTGCCGGTTATGGTTTCCCAGGAAGATCTGGTACCCAAAAATCACATAGCTTGGGTGGAGCTGCAGGTGCCCAGAGTGCCTTGCCGGAATCGAACCCAGGCCCCTACGGTCAGCAGTCCAATGCTCTGCCCCCTGGACTACCGCAACTCACAGTTAAAGTATAATCAATAGAAATTCAACATGTGAAACCTAAAAAAAAATTGCACCCAAATTACACTTTCATTATCAGCCTACTTTTTCTCTACCACCATTACAGAATTAAAATCCAAGAATTAATGTACTTTAGTCAGGAAGCAAGAAAGAACCAATTTCATGGTGTATGAGCCAGCATTCATCTTTATTGATGTTTTTCAATAATTAATCACTCTCACGATTGCATTTTACTGAACATGAAATGTTCATAAAATAGATCAAATTTCAATACATATTCTTTTAAATAAATCATAATGGTAAATGGTTACTAGTTCTCTTGTTAAATGGTTTCCGTAAAACATTTTCACAGTCCTGATTTTAATAAAACCAGTAGGAAATTTTAAATAACTATTAAATTGATACCAGTGGTAATATTTAATCATTTAAATAGTCCATAGGTAAAAACTGCCATTTAAACTTGAGCCAACACACAACTCCGCAAATAAATTTCATATTTTCATATGCATCTCTGCCAAAATTTGTAGTAATGTTTAATGCACAATTCAATAGTCCCTCCTGCACCTTCAGTCCATCACTGCTCCACTATACAAATTTGTTCGGTCTCTCTGAACCAATTAGCATATAACCATTCTTTGCTTTTTTCAAATGTAAGGGCCATCTCAAAAAAGGTTACATGAGATAAATGAACAGCATGATGCATATATTTTCCTTGAGCTCTGCAAATTTGGGGAATTCCATGCACCAACTTCAGTACAAAATATTCTATCATATTCCACTAGTGTTATAAATTAATCAACCTCACAAACAACACTGGAAATCATTATCACTCATCCGACTCATGAGAAAGTACCCCCCTTCCATCTAGAAAAAAATCACACACTCCATTCAATGTTTGTAACAAAGCACAAACATTGATGGTGCACTTGGCTATCAACATCAGGAGTTGGCTTTTACTTGGGAGGAGATGCTGATCCATTTATTTCAGCTGAAACTTCTTTAGGATTTTCTGTAGCGACCTCAGATTCTTTAGTATCATCCTTTGGCTTATGACCATCTTCTGGTTTCATGGCAGGGAACAACAGCACCTCCTAGAACATCAAATAGGAAGTATAGAAAGAAACAGGAAGTAACACAGTTGTTCATTCCTTTATACATTTTGTTATTTACATTTATTTATTAAAAATACTTTTTAAAGGAGAGCATTTTTTTCTGCATTGAATACACTCTTAAAATGAACAAGTATTTCATCATTTAGGGGTGCATTTTTTTATACCACACACTTATTTCCTAACATTTTGACTAGAAGTAAAACAATAATGGCAAATAAACCGGAAAGAAGATGCAGCTCAAAATTGTATCAAAAAGGAACTTGGGGTCTTCCTTACAGTTAATGTCATTTATGTTTCTGAGGAGAGTTACAGATAATTTGAAGTGAATTTTCTTCCAAAAGATGTACAAGACACTTATTAAAAATTTCGGTGCAAAAATGATTCAATTGCAATGCAATTACCACCGCCCAAACATGATACATAATATTCAAATGCTGGCATAAAACTATTCACTGTAGGAATACCAACATTGCAGCTAGCTTGAACAAGAAACTCTTCCAAACACAATTATGGGTAAAAAAAATGATCATTCAATATCTTACTTAAATGACAGAAACATTGGGTAAGGATGTTTTAGTGAAGAAGACATTTTAAAACTTTGAGATGGAGTATGGTTTTATAAGGTTTAGAAACAGGTTCATAAGGATAGTTTGGAGGCTTTAAAAACATGTGTGACGAAGGATGGAGAAGGTGAAAAGGACAGAAAGTAACACAAACGAGCTGTGCTATGCATGGTAGAGGAGAGACGATTGTTGGCAGAAATGCAAAGGATGCAAGAAAAACAAATTCACAGAATTTTGATTGGCAATGGAAATGTTGAAGACTGCGAAAGATGGGAGAACATTAAGCAAGTGAGGAAGATGGTAGAGAGGGTAAGAACAGGATAGGCAAGTTGGATGGAATGAAGGGAAGAAGGAGGTATGGAATTTTGGAAGGGTTTTTTATCATAGTATCAGTTGCCAAATTTTGGTGTTTTATGAGAGACCATGAAATTTATTGTTTTTCCAGCTGTGCTCATCCAAAACCTACCTTCTAAAGTAGAATACCGATAATAATCTAATTAAGGTCTCAATGAAGTTATGGCTGCAATGTGATATTACATGTATCCTGTTCAAGGTATTTAACAATATTTATGGCTCATAGAAAAACAGGTGGTGAAATAAGATGGGCAGAGCTGAAAGGACATCAGCAATCTTCAGTATGATAGCTGTGAATAAACTATTAAACCAGGAGTGGTTTCATAGATTATTATTATCAATATAATCATCCTGTCCTGATGTCTCCAAAAAATTCCCATTGTTTTCTGAACCATCCAATGTCTATAGAATAAAAGCACAACAGATGGATCTCACTTTCTCTCAACTCTTTTCCAACAACTTTGGTTATACACCTAATGGTGAAGAACGAGTAGCTCACTTTTCAGCCATAGATTTAACATACTACTAATTTATGTGATTTCTTTTAAGGTCTTTGAATTTCAGCAATTGTCAACAGAGGAGGTGGCTGCAGATTTTCTGAGAATGGGGGAAGGGTGGAGAGAAATATTGTCAGAATAAGCCTACTCAAAGTTATTTCCCCATTTTGCCAAAATTGGGATTACGATACCTCTGGAAATTTCAGCCACTACATCAACCAGATATTATCCCATGAATTACAATATCAACACTATTATAAATTTTATACAACTTTATCCCATTATTTAAACTAAAAAAATTCTTAAATCAAAACATTATTCCACTTCTCAAATATTCATAGCCCATACAGACCTTAATGTTGTTTGTGTCCGTTAAGAGCATAGTCAGCCTATCGATTCCCATTCCCCATCCTGCAGTTGGAGGCAATCCATACTCAAGAGCTGTGACAAAGTTCTCATCAACTACTTGAGCTTCATCATCCCCAGCAGCTTTGTCCTGTAAAAAATACAAATATTTAGGTTATTTTACAAGTCTACTGAGTGCATGCAGTCTAAAATTAAAAGTAAACACAAACATGTAGATAAAGAGGGAGCAAAAATATAAGAGCATTGAACCTTTCAAAAGGATTTCAAGACATTCTAGAAATTTAGACACCAGAGATACTTTTTTCAATCCTGTTCATCAAGGCAAGTGAATTACAGTAAACACTTATAAGGTAGACAAATGCTGAAAAAGACCTTAAAAAAACAAAGCCAACTTTGCTAAAATTTAATATGATTAAGAAAAATTATATCAATAGCTTATGCTAAGTTATACACACACACAGAAAATCAAAGTGCATTTGATTGTATCCCTTTAATGTAATTAAATAATATTTAAACGAAAACGTGACAACATTTTCACAGGCACATGTTTAAACTGTAGGTTAAACTTTAAATCATCAAGCAGTATGTAATATTTTAGAAAAATCTACCTAATCATGGTAATAACATTAGCTCCCAAAATATTTACATGTGCTAGCCTTTCAAATGACAGTGACATGACCAATCAACAGTTCTTCATCATATGTTTATGTCAGTAACTTACAAATCAAATGCAATCAAAATCAGAAATCAGAGCTATCTTCACTGTGTGAAGGGGATGACAAATAACCTACAAAAAAGTAGCACATTCAACCAGGCATGCAATTGTCTTTTACACGCCTTAGGAAACAGCATAATGGCAAAAAAGGGTTGTGCCGTGTTTCAGGTAGCAGTCTAATAGTTATAAAAATTTTATTTTTTAAAATATTTTCCTAATATCCTTTACTATCTTATAGCCTACAAATTATTTTAAATGAAGAAATGGCCTAATAATGAAATCTATCAAACATTATAAGGAGAAAAATGACAATGCAGATTGATGCAAATTCCAGAGTAATGCAAAAAAGATGCACCATACTGCCCAGATTGCAAGAAACAACAATTTCGATTAGAATGTATTCAGAAAACACATAGTTAGAATTATGATTCCATTACAATATGAATTTGGATAAAAATTATGCAATAATTTTACTGCAATACTATTTTTACCCTATAAAAGACGCACACAACCCAAAATTTAATGAATTTCACCCATCCTCATTTCATAATATCTAGATCAATAATGCAATTATCTTATAATTGAAATAGAAATACAAAAATTTAACTACCTAACTGGAGGGGGAAAAGTCATTTCATCTAACAGAATGGCTCCATTCAAACATCAAACATGAATATAAGGACAATAGGACCTATCAGTAGGTCATTCTGCCCTGTGGCAATAGCAATTGTGATCCATACCTGGTTGAACATGTAAATATACTTGAAAATGGCACCAAGGAAATGAAACTAATAAGATCAAATAATGCAGACAGTAATACCAACTTATTAAATTCCAACAGCTGTTCCATCATATAATTCACCATAAATTATTATTTTTCTTGAATTGCTAATCTGAAGTAAGTAAAATATCATTGCACACATACCTCTAAGTAGCAAATTATTTTGGGTTAATATACACATCTCATGCGACAATTCATTACTCAACTCTATATTCATTTAAGTAAAAACAGAAAATAAATGACTATTTACTGCATTACAAAAGCAGTCTTACACATACTTTCCCTTTTTGAACATAGATTTTTTAAATTAAACATACATAAAACCTTTGCTGTGATATCTTGCAGCAATTATGAAAGAGTGGAAAAACCACCAAGGAATACTAATCTTACAACAAAATATTTTCCATAATATGTAAAGGCCAAACAAATGAAACTTCTTGTTCACCGACTTGTGGTGTCATCCATCATTATTATCTTATGGCTGAAACAGAGAAATAAATTGATGCACATGGACCAGCATCATCATCATCAGATGATACTAACCTTAGCTTGCTGTTCAAAACGCCTCCTCTGCTCAACCGGGTCATTCAATTCCGTATAAGCATTGGCAACTTCTCTGCACATAACAAAGAGTTCAAATCTCTCTGTGAGACCAGGTATGGACCGATGCCACTTAGCCAGAGGGCTCATAGCTTGCGGGTGATCACAGATAAATGTTGGACTGATGCATTTTTCTTCAAGAAAGTGTCCCACCAGCTGTAATAGACAATGACTTATTCACGAGGACACCAAACAAAAAATCATAACTAGTCACTTGCAAGTGATTTTAATGAGAAACAGTTTTGTTTCAGCCAGTTTTTCAAAATTTTTGCCCAATCCAATCATGAATTGTTCCATAGTTAAGCATATATTAAATTTATCTACTGGAAATATTTGTAATGAAAACATTACCGAGTCAAAAATTTCAATTATTCCCTTTAAATTCATAAAATAAAACATTTTATAACTAGTACCATTGCGAAATTGATATTAAATTTAGATTAATAGTAAGATGATAACAGATTTTCTCAGGAGCACCCAAAAAAAGATGAAATTAATGTTGCCACATTAACACTAAGCGGAATGCCAAAATTTGTAAGGTTTTCTAGAGCAAAAAGATCAGCTTTCAAGAAATTATTTACAGTATATGAATGAGCATTATTAATGCCATAAAACAATGTATTGGGTATTAATTCAGGAAAATTAGGGGTAAAATAGACAGACAAATAATGGAAACAAATTTCAAAAATCATTTTTCCAATTGGAGTTTTGGCACACACGCACAGAATTTAGCACATCAAATATTATCTAGATATGACTTAGAATGGTAGACCTTTTAAGCACTTCCTCACACCTACTTGGCTATGCTTATTGTCAAAGATTAAGAATTTGAAATATGGTCAGACCTGACTTTTACCTCTCCAAAAATCATACCCTCTCGATTTCATAAAATTTCATAAGATTTACAATGAATGGCCATAGGAAGGTACTGGGGGGTACACAAATCAAAGCAGGCTTAGAATAAGAAATTGCATCCTAAATTAGGCCTTAACATTCTATAGGTCAATGAATTATTTAAATTTTCAAAATTGCTTGTTTCATGGCAATTAGTCCTGCCTTTAAGTAAACATGGCATCAAAGAATAATATAATATAAGTATCAGCATCCTAGCCGTAGCCAAACACCATTTTTGTAATTACTTGTGAAAGGGCATTTAATATAACTGACATTTCCTAAGCTACACTGAAAGAATAAATTAGTTATATGCATAGAGCAAATATCAAAATGCATACACGTCAAGGAGTCAGCCCTCAGTACATTACCCAATCAGCATGCAGGTTATTATGAAAACATGGATGTTCACGTTTTAATTGAACACGACTATTGAATTTTATCATGACGAAAATTTTTTTTACATCTGTCAGATGAAATACAGGTACATATGACAATTAAACAAGTTAAAGCAACCAATATCTTTACGTTGAAATTAAATTAAACTGAGTTAGAGTGCCTAAATAATCCTTCAATGAGAACATTTGTAAATGTACTTTAATGAAATATATAGCTATTTGATACTGTACCAATGATGCCGTAAGATTATTTACCTTGTCCAAAAGCCTGGCAGGGGTCCTAGGAGGTGGACATTCTATGCCATGCTTTTCACAGAGAGCAGATAATATTTTCACTGAGCCGGCAGGATCTGAGGTCAATTTGGATGGGCTGGGAAGCAATTCCTTCCCATTACTGCTGCCACCACTAGCCTTAGCCAGTGCCTGTTCCAGAGCAGGAAACATCGAAATTCTTCGGAAAGGAGGGGTGAAATCAATTTCAACTGCCTTCCCTTCAGGTCCATCTGGGTGATACTCAATCTTATATGTGCCAAATAAACTCCAAACCATTCCTAATATGAAGAAAAACCAAATGGATGACTGAGATTATAGTAATAGTAGGGTCAACTTTTAAGGGGGCATCAAATACAATGATTTTGCACCACTCGAACTTTAATCCTAATTATGTTAATTATGGAATAAATAATATGGTCTTAATATCATCATCATCAAATCAACCAACTAAATTTCAAACTGTGGCAGCTATATACCCCAGTAGTCCAGTTGCATTTAAGACCTCTATTCATTTGTTTAGATAATCAAGGTCATTTGGTAGAGCATATTCTAATTACAGTTCTTTGCATCTATCCTGACCTCTCATTACAATCCAACAAATAATGTCACAGTAAAAGCTGATGGTAATTGTCACCATAAGGTTGCATCTTCTCTTCTGTGAAGATGTACGAGTGAGTCAGGGTTCAGTGTCCAATCCTCACGCAATTACAACTTATTCAATCTGCATTTTCCTGATAGAAGAGGTTTATGCTGATGTTGAAAATTTATGTTATACACTTCATTGCTGCTTAAAGAAGACTATGAATCCCACTGCCTGAGTTAACGCTTTGTGACGCTAAAAAATCATTTTAAAAAAGTTGCATGAACGTATACTCTAACCCTAAATAGGGAATGATTTATTCATACCGTCAGAAAAAATATTAAGGTTTATCACCAGTTTGAAAGTGTGCCATTACAAGAAAAGTGCTTTGGAGACACTGACATCAAATGCAACCATGGGAGCAATTTACATGAGGAGCAACTAAGGACCTCCATTCAAGAAAATTCGAGTCCGCAAAAATAATGGTGGGAATGTATTTAAAATAAACATTAAGGGGTGTTGACGTTTCACATTATTTCAAACCTTACCTTGAATTCGGGTAGAGTATTTAGGAATCTGCACTTAAGAATCTTAACTTTTGAGTTGAACAAGATATAGAAGAAAATTATGGGTTTCATGAATGGAAAGGATCACATTACACCCGCTTGATGGGATTAAAATGCCAGGTAATACAAGTCAATAAGTGAAATAAACAAAACAGTGAAAGACATTGAAGATTGCTCAAGAATTGTTAGCCCAAAAGTTATAAAATTTGATTCATTCAAAATTTTTGCCAGCTTCTTATTGGATTTTTTTCAGAAATTTTAAAAATTTGAATGATATGCCACCTTCCATATACCTTTAAGTAAGATTTGGCAATTAGTTACCTGATAACATGGTCTCTGTAAGCTTGATAAGATCATTGTAATCAGCATAAGCCATGTAGAACTCACACGTCGTGAACTCTGGATTGTGGGTTAGATCAATTCCCTCGTTCCTAAACTGCCTTCCGATTTCATACACTCGGTCAAGCCCACCAACAACAAGCATCTGTAATGGAAATTAAACATGTTTCATACTGGTCCCCACAGCATAATTTAACCAAAAACTACATACAAACGAAATTAAATTACCTTCAGATACAGTTCTGGAGCAATACGCATGAATAAATCCATTCCCAGCTCATGATGGTGGGTAATAAAAGGTTTAGCTGTAGCTCCTCCGGCAATAGTATTCATCATTGGAGTCTCCACTTCCAAGAACCCCAGCTTATCAAAAAACTGCCGCACATAAGAAACAACCCGGGACCGAATTTCAAAAGTCTTTCTGACCTTCTCATTCAGCATTAAATCAAGGTATCGCTGTCGAAATCTGGTCTCCTGCAAGGAAAAAAATTCTAATGAGCTAAAATTCACCACCTATGGAGCACCACTGTTTAACATTTAGGCATAAATTTGTTGAAGTGGAGCATATAAATGATCCATGTTTTGATGTGCTACATAATCTCCTCGTAATAACCTGGAAATGCTGTAGAACTTTGATCTGGTCAGTAATAAAATTTTTCTATTGGAAAAGTGCTCTTATTTGGTCATTTGGAGAAGTTTCTATAAGACAATTGTAAAAATAATAATGGGACTAACAAATATTTTAAAAAACTACCACTTGTCCTTTGTCATTTAGTACCTGGTTCTTAAGTGACACAAATAATGTGCAAACTTGCTAATTAAATGAGACAATTGCAATGATCATCATCGGGGTATTTAGATTATCAGTAAGCAATTGTCAGGAACAACTAGCTAGACACAATGTGCATTAGATTCATAATCTAACTAAAGTACAAGACATCCTTAAATTCAATAACAACTACATAAAACTTTTTGGTCTCCGGACCTATTAATTTTCCAAACATTCCCTGCAACAAATATAAGTTTTATATGAATGAGATTTTTTCAAAATATTAGTATTGTCATTAAAGATAAACTACTATATACTGGTTTGAGCATGCCTGTGAATCATATACACCAAGGCAAAACTTTTAAGCTTATATTTTGGATTAATTGTATAAATGGGTTAAAATTTCTATCAAAGGATTATTCAGCAAATATTTGCTTCCTTTATTTTGTCCAAGTATTTCACCTCATATATGCCACAAGAATTTCATTATTTATGCTTATTAACCATTATTTTCCAAATCGTGAAACTTTAGATTTTTCATTTTGAAACAAGATCATTAAAATAAATACTCAGTTCAATAAAAGTGGACTAAAATGATTTCTTTCCATTGTTAGTTTTTTTAATTCTCTTTATGTCTTTCTTTTTATGAATTTTTCTTCAGGATCAATTTTATAACTATGCACAAAATATTATTTAACTTTGGACAAAAAATTACTAATAATATGTAAGAACACAAGTTTGGAAAATTGTGTAACCACTAACAACCCAAAGATTTTGGCAGAAAGAGCACTAGGGATAAAATGCAGTAGCAAGAGTACAATGAATCAAGGAATTCCCCTCTCCTCGCCAATTATTAAGCGGAGTCTCATGTTAAGCAAGTTTTTTTCGAGAATTATCCAAATTACTCACTATGCAAGGTGTTCATTAAGCGAGGTTCCACTGTATTTACATTCAACGAGATCTCTATCCCACTGAAGTGTCCTATACAAGATGTTTCAGGCGTGATATGGTGGAATATCATACTTAAATTGGCAATATTTTCCACAAAATAAAATTTATTAATGCCAATTAATAAATTTTATTTAGGAGGATAATATTGCCAATTTTTAATTTGATATATTATTATTACAGTAATGACTGTGACACCCCTGACCAACACAAGAGGTTTCCAAATATATATATAATGTAAAAATCACCGATACATATGCACATTGAGCGATTTTTCCAGGCGAATGCACTGATGACTTAAGAAGGTAGAGGGTTTGGGAAAGTGTATATACATGCAAGTATTATTTTGACAGAAAGGCCTATCTAGTGCAATGAAAATTGAATAAACTGTATTAATATAATTCCTCACTGCTACCAACTGTACACTGCCTATACAATTTAAGACTAGAGTGGTAAATCAATATCGCAGCCTTGTTTACTAAATAAGAAAACAAGCAAGGCAAATGAGGATCTGCTGGGAGAATGTGAGAACAGAATGTATACATAAAGCACACATTAGACCACATACTTTGACTAAATTTCCAGCATGAACTAAAATTTGAGATTAAATCTTTCCTTGTTGACTCCTGTAATGATGAGTGGCATATTAAAATACTAACCTTATCCTTTAGTCCAAAGTGTAGATGGGGTAGCATGCGCAAACAAGGAGAAAGCATGACCACCCTGGTTGGAATGATTGAAAGTTCTCCTTTTTGAGTTTTTCCTGGTCTCCCAACAGCTCCAATTACATCCCCCCGTCGTAGCCTGCCCAGATCAGATATAAACAGCTCCTCTGATTCATATAATCGTGCATTAGCCATCACTTGCAGTTTCACACCTTCCCCACGAACATCAAGGAAGATTAGCTTTGATCCTGACTCCCGGATGGCATGAATGCGACCTAAAAATGGAATTGTCATGTCAATAAACCAAATAAAAAGCATGGAGAAGTAAATTGTGAAGAGAGCGTCAGGTTGATTTGGGGAGTATGAGTGACAATAGTACTGTCTTGGACAAGCAAAGGGGTGAATATTCCCCACCTATTTGATAAAATTACAAATTACAATCCATTTTCTTATATATCTATAGCCTCAGCACATCCATTTGTCAAATTGGGAACCAAATCTGGGCTTCTTCATGCACACCAAATTTTGTATAAAAATCATGACAATGTGATTCAACGTTTGCAAAAGGAAGCATTCAAAATTGGCCATTATGTTAGTTTGACAAATAAATTCAGCTGCTTCATTCATCCATTAATATACATCTCAATTCAATATTACATTCTAGTTTAGAGTTGTGAATGAGGACTTGCATTAAACGCTAGCAAATTTTTCATAAGAAAAGGGTTTCAAATGAAAAAATTCGCAGGTGGATTATTGATAGATGGCAAGATAGTCCATTTGTTCTTGGTTTTCTATCAAGTAACATAGGTTTTGGATGACACAAAACTGAAAAATGATACATTCCCTGCTTCTCATAACAAAACCTAACCCGACATCTGACACTACAATAAGCCTTCCTTCAATTCCACATACTTATTTCTCCCTTAATTCCATCAACATGCCTATCCTACTTCTACCCCTTTCTTGCCTGCCTGATGTTCCCTGTGTATCAGCCTTCAGTATCTCATCGCCAATCAGAAAGCTCTGCATCTACACTTCCTGCCCCCTTTCGATTTCTGCCAACCCTTGTTCTTTCCTTGTTTGTTTTCATTTCTATTTCACCTTTTTCATCCTTCACAGCCACAATTCAAAAACCTCTATCTACTATAGTAATTTGTGTATCACTTTTTAAAAGCATTACATGATGCACTAGATGTTAAAACACCAGAAATGTCTACCGAAATCTGCCATTGAATAAATGGAAATTAAAATCATTCACATACAACTCCAGAACAAAAGCCACGACATCTCCAGGTTTTTCAAAGCAAATCTGAAATCTTTCTAGATTATTTTTTTATATACGAACACTAAAATAGCCCATAAGTTCATTGAAACTAAAATAAATACTACCTTGATCAAAAAGTTCCCGGAATAACCACCGTGTGGCGCTCCCATCGTTCCGATTTGAGTTCTGTTTTTTTTTGTTAAATTGGTACATCTGTTGTTGATATTCCCTTTAAATCTTAGTGTCATAACTTGACATTTGCAAAAGTTACGTAGCCAAGAGTACATCTATCTCTGTGTGTGTTGGCGATTTTTTACAATTGCAGAAATGGATTTAAATTTGCAACAACGAACTTGTATTAAATTTTGCGTAAAAAACGGATTTAGTGGCGCACGGACGTTGGAAATGTTGGAAAAGTGTTTCGGCAACGATTCTCTAAAAAAAACGCTCGTTTACCAGTGGCACGAGCGGTTCAGAAGTGGTCGTGAGTCAATCGAAGATGATGAACGCAGTGGCAGACCATCGACATCGAAAGTCGGTGAAAAAATTGATAAAGTAAAAGAAATGTTGGTCAATAACCGCAAATTAACCATCAGAGAAATAGCGGAGGACTTGAACATTGCCTATGGATCCGCCCAAGACATTGTGGTTAATGATTTGGGTTTCCGTCGTGTAGCAGCAAAGTTGGTGCCAAAAGACCTCAATTTCATGCAAAAAAGAGACCGTGTTGACGTCGCAAAAGACATGATTTGCGAGACTGAATCCGATCCCACATTCATCAAAAGGATAATTACTGGAGACGAGACGTGGGTTTATGAGTACGACACGCAATCCAGACATCAGGCAAGTGAATGGCGTTCACCAAATGAGCCGAGACCAAAAAAACCACGTCGTTTTCAGTCAAAAAAGAAGGCAATGCTGACGGTTTTCATGGATTACAACGGTGTAGTGCATCATGAATTTTTGCCAGAAGGCCAGACAGTAAACAAAGAGTATTATTTGGGCGTTATGAGACGTTTGCGTGAAGCAATTCGCCGAAAGAGACCAGAAATGTGGGCAGAAAACTCGTGGATTTTGCACCATGATAACGCACCGTCGCGCAGTGCTATCATTATTCGTAATTTTTTGACGAAAAATGCAACAAATACCATCCAACAGCCACCGAATTCACCTGATTTGGCTCCCTGTGACTTCTTTCTGTTCAATCGAGTTAAAAAACCATTACGGGGAACGCGTTTTAGCAGCCGAGAGGAAGTAATGGAAAAATCGCAGGAAGCACTGATGGACATACCGAAAACCGAATATAAAAAATGTTTCGAGGATTGGATCAAGCGCTGGCATAAGTGTGTTGCAGTCGATGGGGATTACTTTGAAGGGGACAATATAGATTTAGATGAATAAACTTGTATTTTTAATTTTCTGAATAAATTCCGGGAAATTTTTGATCAAGGTAGTATGTAAGCCTCTTTAAAATAGTCTTCTTCATACTGAGAACCACTTTCTTCATAAGAAAAAGCAGAATGCCTTTTTAAATTGAGGAAAGTTTCTTTCTATTATGAGAAATACAAGGAAAAACTATGAATTGAGGGAACTTAAAAGTACTAGCCTGAACATTGCCAGCAGGTTATTCAAACACAGAATAAGACATGTTACAGTTAATTTATAGGTAAATAAACTAGAACACATAATCACTGCTACAAAACATTCTAAAAGATTGCCAGATATTCTTGTGTGTCCCTTGATTTTGGGGGCAGGTCCAGATGAGCATCTAGTAAAATCGAGGAATGTTTTAATACCATCAAGTAGATAACAAGCCAATGATATTATGGCGGTTTTAACATTTGTGATTTCCATGTTAGATACTGTTTGAAAGAACTGCGTGCATACACTATATGTACTCCTATCAAAACTGTAAACAAACCATACAAAACAGTAGCTTCGATTAAAATGAATTTTTTTCATTTTCATTGAATAAGGTTAAACATTATTTCCTTGATTAATGTTGAAAAGATAGTGAACACTAAAAATTGGAAAATAAAAGCTCTCTGATTGTCTAATTGATTATTGATTTACTTTGGGTAGAATCTATTCAGCTTATATGGATATAAAATGCCCTAATATATAAAAGAACTAGTCATTTATAATTGCAATTAAAGATAAGAGGAAATTGTGCCATAAACATCAACAAAATAACTTTTTCAATTTCATGGATTTGATACCTTGAAATTTCACAGTAGTTATAGACTGGAGAAAATACAAATAATCTTGGACATTGAAGTTGCTTGAAAATATTTTAGAATTACCCAATTGAAAAATGGTAGTATATAAAATATGGAAATTGACAACAAAATTTCAAAATTGAATAGTGCCAGAATTCAGAGAAATGTCTTGTTATTTCTCCAATTGAAAAATCACATTCGAGTAAATTTAAAATCCAGAAAATTCCTGTTATATTGCTGTCCTGAAATAATGGAACAAAGTAATATGATACTAACTGTTGCCTTGCCCTAACTAATATGTCGATTTCCTAACTGAGGAGCTTCTTTCAAAGGTGGGCTAATGTTCACAGTGATGTAAAAAATAATGAAAACTATTGAGATAACACTATTCTAATTGTATAATTAAAACAAATGTTGTACAAGGTTTGCATAAAAAGTATCAGTAACAATTGTTTCCTGACATGTGCATGAAGTGCTGTATTCAAATGGTCGGTTGAGTGGGCACATGATCGCAGATTGTATTGGCATTGACAAGATGACAGTTCACACTATTATCACAGAAAATTTGACGATGCAAAAGATCTGCGCTTAATTCATCCCGAAGGTCTGGATGGACGAGCAAAACCAGAGTCAGGTGTCTAAAAGCAAAGACCTGCAATGGCACCACAACGATTCCCTAACCCTCTTTCAGTCCCAATTCTGCACCAGCAGAATATTTCCTGTTTCCAAAAGTTAAATCCTTCCTCCAAGGACAACACCATGGGACCCAAGGTGCCATCAAAGAGCTTGTATGCTTACACATAAGGACCTCCTGGGATCCACCTATCAGGAAGCCTTGGATGAGGAGTCCTGGAAAAGCTGTTGGCCAAAGTGCTTTGACACTCCGGGGATGTACTTTGAAGAATTTTGAGTAGTAGTAGTATCTAGGGGAGGCGACAGACAGCTGAGGTCATTTGCACCATTAGGAATGGACAGGAAAGGATGAAGGGTGGAGAGAAACCTGATGCTGGCATTAGCCTACTCCTCACTAAAGGCGCAAGGTGTCCGCAGCTTAATGTACCATTCGACGGATGGCGTACTCACTGCTTAAGTGCCCTCCATAAAGCACCTCAAGTAGGGATCGAGAATTTTGAGGCATTGTAGCAAAATCTGAAATCAATCTAGTTTTCCACAACTTTTCCTGATACTTTTTATACAAAACCATATACAAGAGAGCCTTGTTACCATATCAAATTTTTATACAATTGTTCAAAGTTTGACTTAAAAGGCCCAAGTTTGGTTTTCAGACTGATGCAAAACAAACAAAATAAATAAAGAAAATTTAGACCAATAAAGACATGGCTGAATGGCTATAGAGAATCAGGACAAGGTTTATTAGAGGTCTAAGGAACAGAAGAGAAAATATGACATGGCATACAATAGTGACAGAGGAAGCGTTTATGTGTAGAATGAAAATGGAGAACTTAGTACAGGAGTAATGTTCCTGGAGTAACCTAAAATCGGGCTTTTTCTGGGTTCAACTTTCCTGAAGGGGAGCAACACCAAGAGTATACATGTTAAATGAACATGATATATCTTACACAAATCAGATAATTATCTAAGTCTCCTTTAGAAGTTATACTGAATTGATGTTTATATTCCCGACCAACAATTTACTAGCACAATACATGTATTCCATCGATATAAACAGTTCAGTTTGAAATTAAAAAGTGTAACTTTCAAGTAAAATTACGAACAGCAAGTTCATCGCTAGGCATGTACGCAGTCCCATAATCTTGGAGGAACCTTTGGTGTTCCAGTTAAGAATAGTTCATAATGGGTGTATGGTCATATTTAAAGCATTTCCAGCATACACCACTAATTTCATTACGGAAAATAAACATGACCAAAGAAAACCACCATATATTCCTTTAAATTATCAAAACATATGTTTCCTCTCAAAATGGTAACAATTTGGAAATAACTGCACTTTTAACAGGATATTGACCAGGACTATATTCAAGCCTGCCTTAACAGAGCAATATACTTCTGAAAAATAAAAGTCTGGTATTATTAATACTTGCCTGCAATACTCTCCTCTTCATCGTCTATAATCTGCCCCTCGGGTAAACTTTTATACCTTTCAATGAAGTCTTCTAGAGAAATGGATACATGGAACTTGTGTGGATATGGCTGGGGGTTCACTTCACTTCCCGCAACACTTTTCATCTGAGTAATTGCTTGGGTACGTAACCTAAAATATTCCTGTAGTAATAAAGTGAATGCTTACTTCATGACGTCAATAGGAATTGCCACTTTAGAAAAGAATTTTTACTTTGCCATATGCACCATGTTAAGCTAATCCTATCAAAGAGGATGGTTTTCAAATCGAAGTATATTACTTTAAGCACAACTACCATAAACTAAAATTGATGATGCTTTTATATGATATGAATTTTTGTGAATAAAACTCTTAGGAGTATGCATTTCTGAGTTAATAAATTTTTCAAGTTTCCAAAACTTAATCGATCTGAAAATATCTTGGCGGTGGGGGAAAAATACTACTACAGACTAAAAACAGAAGGAACATACATTGGGACTAATTTCCTCTTCTTGGACCACATCACTTTTCTTTTTCGAAGACGTTGACTCTTTTTTAGCACCTTCCTGCTTTTCTTTTTCAGCCTTTTCTTTGGCTTTCTGCTCAGCTTTCATCCGCCGCTTGAGCTCACTGCAAGAGGCATAATACCCATTTCAATGAAGTTGAGATTATAATTAGATAAAGGCCATGGCTTTCGTGATAACTTTCTATCAAACATTTGGGTTCTTCAGTTATGAAATAAGTAGGACAAATAATGGCCTTCTTACATTTAACGTCATCTATTACAATTCTATAATACTACTTATTTCCACTACAAAGACGAACCTCTTGCCTTGGAGGGTGGCCGAGAGCCGATAGGAGCGAAATCCAAAAGCATAGCCTTCGTTGAGGAATGGAGCTAAGTGCACAGACTTCAACAAATGACTTTGGCCAACTACACGCACTATTGACAGCATGATGTCCTTCAATATGAAGGAAATTTCACATACTTCTCACTCGGCCATCCTCAGAAGGCTAAAATGATCTGCAATCATGCCATTACTCAGAGCAATGGCAGGCACAGGAATAACTACCATGACCGATAATAATCCAATAGCATATTTCGATGAAAGAAAGTGTAAAGGTATAGAATGGATCTGTTGAATAACTTGGGAATGCAACTTCTTAAAAATTCTAAAATCAATACGCTTCAATAAGTGTGATCAAGCATGAAGTTGCCACATGGTAGCCCGTGCATGCACGATCACTGCTAACAACAAACAATTTTAAATACTGCCTTGGTCTTAGAAATTTAGCACTCGGACAAATCAAATATACATACTTTTTCGATAACTTCTCACCCGCTACTTCAGACATCGTATCCACTCCGGCTATCTTGTTTCCGTGGCGTACTTGTGGTGCACCCTACAATTAGCTGAGGCAATGTTGGAAAGGCTGGCAGTAAGACACTTCATGTTTATTTACACTTTTTACACTTAATATTTCAGCCCCGAAGATAATATTTTTTTGCGGTTGATAACATTAAATGTTAAAATGTATTTATTTATTTTTATTTTATTCTCATTTATAGACGTTAACTACATGTGTGAAAATTGGCAATAATCTTGGCGGGTGAATTCAAAATGAGGTCGCTATGGTAACCTTAGTGCTGCCGCATCAACGTGCAATAAGTTGTCATAGATACTTATTTCGAGTAGTAAGTAAGAGATTTTGTATTTATTACGACAGGCCTTGGAAATAGAGAATGGATTACGATTCCATAAAAAGTTTAACAAAACTACTGAAAACCGAAGATGAGTCAGACAGTGAAGATGAGCTGCTAGCCGCTGGTCATTCAAGAATTGGCAAGTTATACTTAGAAACTATTTCATGGCATATAATGCAAATTGCTATGGCTACATGCTAAATTATATAGAGTACAGTTGATCATATTGCAAATTATTTTTGGTATGAGATGGGTACATAACTTACCTAATATTTAAATTTAGGTCCTGGCCATATTGGGCCGGTCAAGAGAACAAATAATGAAGAAGAATTAGAAAAAGACAGAAAAAGAGATCCAAAAGAAATATGGGATGATGAAGAAGTAGCTGAAATGCAATATGATGAACATAATGACCATCGCAAAAAACCAGAATATGATATAAAATATCGACAGTCTGTGACCCCAGAGGATATTTACCTTCAGGTAAGCAATTGAGTTGATATTTTAGTTATGTACCAAAATATATTAGAGCTTTTCTTTATTGATACATTCCTGAGATGGCATATAGGATATATGTACGTGCCGATGCCTTTTTTAATACAAAAAAGTCAATTTGGTGAGCCTATGTGAATGCTGCTTTCCAACCCTCATCAAATGCACCATTCCTTCACATAAAAAATGAGTTTTTAATCTGATGTAAAAGTTTCCATATTTCGTAAAAGTAGTTATAATTGACAGGAGTCATTTCGGTTTTTGCATGAGGAGTGAGGATAAATATATTTTAGGGAAGGTATTAATTAGTATATTGCTAGGCACATCTCTCTATCCCTCTGAAAGCTGAACATTACAATTTGTAATACATATCCAGTTTCAATGCATAGTTTTTTCTTCTTATCGTAATTTCAATGCCCCTACTTGATGTTAATATGACATAAGTATACATTTCTAGTGCAAAAATAAACTCAGGAAAAGGGAGACAGTCTCCTAACCCTGCCTTCCCTAATGACATCTCTGAATAGTCAAGTAAACTGACTAAAAACTTGGAAATGAGCATAACAGGGCAACTTAGTATATATTTTTATTTATTGCCCTGCTTTATTTGGTTTTTAAAATTCCTGTCTTCCTTGCAGAGTAGTATACTGCTTTAGACTTTTATGCTCAATATAAAGTATAGTAATATTTATGATTTTTGAGCTAATATGTTGAAAAGGCAGGACAAAACAAAACATGCATTTGGGCATTCCCATTACAGAATATTTTCATTCAATATCAATGTCAACATTCTTTGCATTTGAATAAAAATCATTTATTTTTGCTTTTGCCATTAAAAAACTTATTTCTTTAGAAATCCTAACATTTTGTAAATTTAAGTATCAAAATGACTGCATTGGTAGGATTTGAAGTTAGTTTAAACATTGGAAACTACCAAGCCTAATGAAAATAATAAATACAAAAAATTAACCTCTTCCTCTTTTGGTTTAACTTATCTTTTTATGTTTCTAAATATTGTAGTGATAATTTTGTCATAAAATATTTGTTTTTTCTCTTGCTTACATCATTAAAAAAATACTAGAATTAATGCTCTATTTTCTGTTTTTTTTTAATTTGTGAGACATATTTCATCTATTTAAGCCATTAGCAGCTGTAACTGTAACACAATATATAATGTACATCCTTGTTATCTTGAAACTAGACCCAAAAATAAATAGCATTATTATTATTGTCATCATCATTGAGTCATAGTCCTTCCGTAAATGTGCCTTCTTTGTGTTTGCCACTTGAAGACTATATGCAACTGTATTTTACCTATTGCTATCATAGATCATCAACTAAAACAAATGATTTTGGATGATAAGCTCTGTCTCTTACATCATACCTATCATAATATGTGAAACCTTAATGTTTACACAAGACAACAATAATCTACTGGCTTGTCCTATCAAACTTAGACTTAATTATTAAAGTGGTTCAAAATCTCTCATGTCTCTCTGATGATCTCTGGCTGACCAAAATAACATTATAGGAGCCTTTAAACTTCATTTTATTGGCAATAGGAATTAACCAAACTTTACTTTTTCCATTGTTTTTAACAAAACTGCATATATTAATTATTTATACCATGTAGTTAGGTAGGTAATCTAATATATTTTTTCATGTTCTAAAATTCTTATTGATACCATATTCATGAAATGTTAATCTGCTTCCTTTGAAAACTCTTTTACTTGTGGCACAGAGTTAGATTTTATAAATAATATAATGTAGTTATTTGTTCAGTAAACTCAGTGTGCAGTACTGAGAATGCATGACAGGTATAGGTACAGGATCTATATCCCATTGACGTGTCCTAGGACACATCAATGGGATATAGATCACATTATTCCCAAATAGAGTTATGACAGGAAACTATTATACACTTAAATTTCACATTAATATTCTTTTATACTATAATAGCACTCATCCACCAGATATGCATATAGATTCTTCATATACAGTGAAATTCTTATCTCACTTAAATGGTTAGGTAGATTGTTAAACAATTTTGTGTGCATTGATGTTGGTCCTTTTGCCGCCATTGGTTTGATGTTTTCTTATACACATCCACATAAGGTACAGTTCATATTCCCTATATCATTAAAAAGAGGTTGACAACGTGCATGATAAAAAAATGCACAAAATATTTCCATTGTTAAGTAAGAATAATGACAACCATAATTTTGAAATACTATGTACCTATTATCAAGATTTTACTGGGAGTTTAGTGTTTTAGAACAAGTAAATACCTAACTAAAATGAACCAATGACTGAGTGTCACTGTTTGGGTTTCATATTTAAACAAGCTTGTCACTTTAACAGGTTGGGTTCAAAACCCCTCTGTCCTCAAGCTGTGAAGACATGGTTGTGACTGTTGACTTAAAAGGAGAATCAAGTGACAGAATTGTTCTAAATGTTCAGCCGACTAGCATAGATATCCGATCTCCATTATACAGGTTAGTCTCTCCAGTTCTTTTTACTTAACTGGTTAACCAAGACATCACAGACAGATGAGCTCGCATTTTCGTTTAGTTTCAGCAATGCTTATCAAAATCCTCCCAAAAATCCATTTCATTTCCATGAACACCATAAAACTATTGAGATGTGAGTCATAGAATATCTGAAAATTAAAAATTATATCAGTAAGGCATTCAAACAGTATGTTGTACAGATAAAATGAATTTTCATAGAAATATAATTACACATTGTTTCTCATACAATATTGCAGCTGATTTTTTAAAGACTTTAATTATTAAATATTCTGTTTCCAGATTGGCCCTTCCTTTGCCTCATGAAGTGGATCCAAATTCTGGAAGTGCAAAGTGGGATGAAGAGAAATCCATGCTCACTATTACACTAAGGATCATCCGGGAACTTGATTTCATTAATTTCTGAAGCAGTGATGTATGTTGCTTTGGTGAACAATCTCAGCAGCTGTATCCTGATGCATACTTCATTATTTTCATTAAGCACCTAACTAAATGTATACTGTAGTTAATATGAGAATTCAAAGTGAAAATAAGATTTAATTTCCTTATGCAATGAAATACCATAGAAATAATTACCTTGTGAGCAGCATATCTAAATAATAACCTTATCAGTAGAGCTTTGCCTATGTACTGAAGGGTCCTGGGTGATCCATGAAGGATTCATGGTGATGCCTTCGCATACTTTTCCCAGAGAAAAATCAAAATTGTCATTTTCTAGATATTTGATATGTATTGGAAACAGCAAAAGGCAGATGGAAAGTAACTTGTTCCCTTTCCTTGAATTTCACATGCCAAAGCTCTAACATTGAATGAGCTATGCCTACTACTCATTTACAGAAAAATGCCAATGATGCTATCCTCAGACGTTGGTAAGATATGACGTTTCTCCAGTGATTAAGTTTTTGAACTGAGTGACACCAGTGAAGATATATCCCTGTTTTTGGCTTTAGGCATTCAGAAGATAACTTCTTTTCCTCTCAAGATGAGGAAATAAAAGCTTAACAGGAAAACCTGGGAAAGGAAGTCATGGCAATTGTGAAAGTTAATGTATTTTGGGGAAAATATCACATTACCTCAGGGAGTATAAATATTATCCATGGCTTCTTCATTCTCTGAGTGTAAACATTCCTCTTATTTCCTTTGCTGTTCTTTCTATCACATTTTTAAGCTCAAATCAACTTTCTCATTCTCTATCTCCATTTAGATATTTATTATGTTTTCTTGGTACTCCTTCCCTTTTACTTCCAATACAGTTTCAAGATTACTCATTCGCACTCTCCTTACCATTTTAAATTATAGATTGCAATACGTAAGTGAAACAGCTGAATTTGATTTGAGGATACTCATGAAGAGGGAAGTAAAGAAAATCACTTCAATGAACAGAAAGTCATTTTACTTCTTTCATCGTTTCACAAAACCCTGGAACCATGTCCATTGTATTCATATGCTCACTGGGAATAACTACTAAAAATGCCAAATTTTAATGGCAAATGCACTGAATTGATTTTTAGGGAATAATTACGGTTCTTATAAGAATATGGTCGTAAAAAGATAAAATCTAAACATCCAGAGGAACTGCCACCACCCATATTGTTACATTTTTAATAAACATAACCAGACATATTTGAGATCTATCTCTACATGTACTGCGATCACTGATAACCTTCAAGAGACGAGTGACATCTTTATCAGAACTCAAAGTTGCATCTCGATCTGAGCTTGAGTACTGCCTCTTCAGTGAGGAAAGGGTTTTGTGAAAATCATGGCACTTTGCATGCGTAACGGTGAGAGGCGTGATAAAATAACAGTAAGTTGGATTTTGGCATTCGAACTGTTGAAGGAACGAAAGTACGTGGTCTCACAGTGACAAGCAAGTGAATACCTTTGCCATCTGTTGGCCATATGGTGCACTAATTTTTACGTTATGTTAATACCCCTATGAGCAACAATAGGAACTTCAACAGGAGGTAGAAGGGAATCCTAAACTTTTGTAAAATTTTTCTGAAATTTGCCCAGATTATTTTCTGCCGGGTGCGCGAGCGGCTGGAAAAAGCGGGGTGTTTCTCGGAAAAATATAATCAAAATTAAAGGTTTTCCCGACGTCCCGTGATCTCCTCTACCTCCTCTTGAAGCCCCTACATCTTACATTATACCCCGCATGCTGCCGCTGGGGCGTGTGGCAGGGGGTGTTAGGTCACTACCCGTAAAATAAAAAATGACCCTCATGACATGTATTTGCAATTCCAAAATTCAAAACCAATTATATAAATCCTTCAAAAGTAGGGACCAGAATTTTATGAAATTTGACCAAGGCGACCCAGGACTCGGCCGGCAAGGCTCAAGTGATCCATGGTATCCCTAGGCCTTAGGCTCTTCCGGCCTCTTGAGAGCTCTGGACTTAAATTTTTCAGCGATATGGCTTCACACCGAGATTATCTACCTAGCCCCAGTTTTACTCCCGCCTCGGGCGAATGAGCTGTTATTCTTGTCTTTGGTGTTGAATCGAATGGTGAGGAATATTCTTTACAATTAATCAGTTAACGTTAAATAGTTCATAAAAAGTATATTACATCAAAATACAACATCCTCGCTTTCGCTGAATTACAAATATTAATGTTTCATTACAATATATATATTAAACAGAAGCGGATAGAGCTGACTCCCTTGCAGGATGCCCGCTCGAATTCGCCGCTTCGTGGAAGATGCGTGTCCCCGATGCGGAAGGTGTGGCCTTGGAGCCAGTATACAAAGAGTGCCCGTCCACCAGCGAGGGAGGCCGAAGAGATTTGCTTCCAAAGCAGGCCCTCGTGCCAGGCCCAATCGAACGCCTTGCTGATGTCAAAGAAGGCGCCGACGGTGGGATGCCGTCGGTTGAAACCTTCCGTGACGAAGTTCAGCAGACGAGCGACCCGATGCGACGTGGAGTGCTTTGGACTGCGAAGTCCAAACTGATTCGCCGGCAAGATATCCAAGTCCTCAGCAATGGCGACAATGGGACGAAGAAGGACCCGCTCGAATAGCTTTCCTAGGCCGTTGAGCAGCAAAATCGGTCGAAAGTCCCCCGTCTTGGGAATGCACACAACCCGTGCCTCTTTCCTCCGGATGGGAAATACCCGATGGCGAGACATGCATTGAAGATGCTCAGCAGCATCGTGGTAAGGGAAATCGGCATCTGGGCGATGATGGCGTTCATGATACCCTCCGGCCCGGCCGTCTTTCGCCATTAATCTCAGACTCATGGCCTGGGAAGTACAAATTGAAAGAGGGTGAATACCAGATTCCCTTGATGAATTCCTTTCAAATCTACACCATTCCCTCCTCAAACGAGGTTATCTTGAATTGCTCCTAAGCAAAAGAATATGTAGACATGCTTACACTCCCAAACCTTCCTCCACTGCAGAAACCCTCCCTCTTTCAATTTGCAACACGTACTTCCCTGACCTAGTCTCAGAGATCAATCCTAAAAGAACTCTACCCTATCCTCAAAAACCATAATTCCACCACCAACCTTTTTCTAAAATGCCCCTCTGTTACTTTCAAATGACCCACCAACTTATCATATCTCCTCAAATCAACCAATCCACTCCTTAAATCCTGCCCCATCCCAAAACCACTCCCATGCCTTGCAATAAACTTAGATGCAAAACATATCCTATTTTCAAAACCTGAATCCTATCCCTCTCCCACCCACTTTTTAACTCTCTCCCACTAATTCCCCACTCATGTACCTCCAGCAATATAGTTGACCTTTATAAGTGCCAACTATGCCCTGCCTTTTATATTGGACAGCGTGCAACACCCCTCAATATTAGAATCAATAACCAACCACTGGGCCTCATGCAAGAATTCTTCCCTGATTGGGATGCTCCTAATCCCAAAACATACCTTTGAACACAACACTCCCTTTGATAAATACTATAATGTATCCATTTTAGCATTCCTCCCACCCTCTGACCCTCCACTAAAACTCAAAACAATAGAGCACGCATTTATCTGGTACCTGGAATCACCTAAGTATCAATATTAGACATAAATTACTCCGATGTTCACATATTTTCATCCCCCTCTGCTCCGAACACCTTCCATATTATTCCAGCCCTTCTGTTATAACCTTTCCCGCAGTTCCTTCCTAAATTTCCCTGAGAAAGGTGGCTTGGACCACCAAAAATTTGAAAACTAGTGAGTTTATTTTCTCTTTTGTGCGTTTCTGTGTTTTTGTCTTTGTTCACTAGTGTTAACTTAATATACATTATTATTCACATAAGTTGTTTCATACCTATATATAATATAAGGCAAATACACAATGCATTTGGTAAATAATTGAAAGTTCAATAGTCACACTATACAAAGACGCACTGTAAAATGTTTCTTAAAATATCAAAGATGTATATAATTATAATTCACACATAAGTGTGGCACACAAAAACATCAAATTATGATTAACCAGAAGAGAACAATCCATCAAATTTGGCAAAGTAAAACAACATTAGGAGAATTCTAGAAATTCACATCAAAATGATACTCCCATCTAACTGTACAAGGAGAAAAGGACACCTATTTTGCCAAAGAGAAAGGAAGGTTGAAAAGTAAGTATTACACCAGAGGATTTTAAAAATCATAAAATACAATTTATGTACGCCGTATTCTTCATCAGAGCCACCACTCAAGGCAGCACAATATGAAGCAGGAGATGCAACTTATCCAAGTTATAGAGTACCTCCAATAGAATTTATCATTACTAAATTCAAGGAGTGGATCACAGCTATATGATTCAAAAGCCCCATTGCTGTGAAATGCTATCCTTCAATTAACAGTAAAATGGTCCATCAAAAATTTCTAGAGCACACCCTGTCAAATTTCTGTCATGATAAAATAAATCACTGATGATTCAAATATTCACTCGTCATTAGTTTTTTTAATTTTGGAGCTTTGGAGACTTTTTCCCAAACTACTTAAATATCCAGATTCCTTAATATGTACCTTGAACCTAAAATCTATGTCTTTTGGCCTTCCTATCAAGAGGCTATGATGCATGATATATGTATCACTCACGTAAGACCAGACATTTTAAATATAAACTACATCTGAACAATATGCTCTCACTACTCTTAAAAGACAAAGGGTTTGCTTTCCACTTTATTGTAAGCACATTTAAATTGTTGTCCTCCATACTGAAAAAAGTCTCTCGAATATAGGTGTTATTGACTTTCAACTTGATCACCAGCAAAATGGCCAGTGGTTAGTGTCATTTCAAGCCTCACCAAAGAAAGGAAAAAGTTGCATTACCATGGTTTGGTACCATTAAATGGGATTACCACATTAAATAGGGTTTGAATATAAGGAACATATTAACGACTACAAACCACAATTAGGGCATAGGGCTGGGGGAAGGGACAAGAAGGGATATTGGAAGGAACCCGCAAAACATTATAACTGCCCTAAGTGGGGCACCTTAAGTTAGGACTTAACTGCTTAAAACAATTTTAACTTGTAATAAATACAGTTATGATGCTGATCCAATCAATATGCTGCATTAAAATCAAAGATAAAAGCACATTTAAGAATTAATGAACTGTCTCCTACCAATGGAGAAAAAACTGATCAGAGTAACCCAATAAGTAACAGTTCATTAATATGTTACATAGGGTAGATAATTAATTGTATGGAAGATCAAGCTTTTTAATTGCATTAACATAAGATATTAGTATTTTAAACAAAACCACAGCAATCCAAAGTTTGTTTAGATAGGTGAGGAAAGAGCTTACCTCACACTGAGCCCTATAATGTGAGTGGAATTCATGCATCAGGGAGGGGGGGGGGAAGTTCCTTCCCACATGCCATCTGTGGTTTCCCAATAAGATCAGGTTCCCTAAATAATACTCAGCTTGGGTGAAGCTGAGGAGATCCATAGGTATACTCAGAAAAAACCTTGGGTAGTGCTCTACTGGTTGGACTTTCAAGTAAAGAAAAGAATTTGTTCGAAATGCAATGAAGAAAGATCCTGGATCACTGAAAAATGTAAGACCAGAAACCAAAGTACAGTTATCAACCACAAGGTTGGTAAGACTGGTGATATTAGAGTTCACCTAAGCCCAGCGGCATATGAAATTCACAACTAAGGGCACGGGTTACTTTTCTTGTGCCACCTATGGTTTCCCAGGGAGATCTGGTGCCTAAAAAAACACAGTTTGGTCATGCTGAGGGTGCCCATAGGCATGACTAGGCTCTCGGGTTAGTAGTCCAATGCTCTACCCACTGGACTACCAAATCCCCTTAATAAATACATTATTTTATGTAATGCAGTATAATGTGATTGTAATATATTTTGTAAATGAGAATAAAGGTGCTACTTAATGTAGTGGCATCACTTGTTTACATAAAAAGAGCCACATGCCTCTCATACAAACTGAATTATTTGAAAACATTATTAAGGGTGTGACTATTGAGTTGGTATAATGTCATTAATCTTCATTTAATTACACACTGGAATCCATGGAATTTAGATTTGAGAAAAAGGTCTATGCTATCTACAAAATTGAAAATAAAATATTATTTTTCATGTTTTAAAAATGTGGGGGTCAAATTAAAATCAATTAAATCCATCATTTTATCCGCAACTTATAAGGAGAACACATCCAATAAAAATACTCTCATTCAAATCATTTTTGTAATGAACCTTCACAACAAATGATCATATATATTTACATTGAAAATTGAAGACAGAAATTAACAAAAAATGATCATATATATTTACAATGAAAATTGAAGACAGAAATTAAGTCCAAGTCATGATTCAACATTTGAATATTATCATGTTTGGAAATGATCAGGGTGACAATAAAATGCATAAGAATTTCAAAGGAAATCAGACCATTGGTAAATACATTAAAAATATACGAAGTTCCTCAATATATCTTTCATTAGTCTGTAAACTGTAATCACCACAAATAAATAAACTTTAAGGGAAGTACACTAGAACAATTTTCAAAATTTGTTTCTTCAGGTTCACTATGTTAAGTTCATTTGTTTTCTTTGTCCAACCATATATATATTGGGAAAAATATTAACATGGTTCTCGAGATTCAATACTGACACACACTCTACCAAATAGAAACATTCCAAGAACATTTTGACTTGGTTATCCAACTTTCATGGGTGTTTATTGAACAAGGAATACATGCACGCTGAGCCGCCATGATGGTTGTCAACGTAGGGCAAATGATGGATATCATATGTGTAACATAATAATATTTACATTCAACATTTTCTAATGTCCAAAAAATTTTTTTAAATACTTAATTGCAAGAAATTAGTTGATTTTTTTGCCTAAAAAATCCTCATTTCACAATTAATTTTACTGACTTCTCCATAGATGATGTGGCAGTAGTATATTTAGATGAGGCGACGGACAGCTAAGGTCATTTGCACCATTGGGGATGGATGGGAAAGGAGGAATGATGGAGAGAAACCCACCATTGGCATTAGCCTATTGTTAAGGAAAGGCGCCATGGAGCTGTAGCTTAACGCCCCATCCAGTGGATGGCGTACTCACTTTAAGTGTTCTCCACAAAGCCCCAAGTATGGATCAGGATACCACTGAAAAAGACCTGCTGTCTCCAGGATTTGAACCCCGGCCCTCTGTGTGGGAAGCTAGATGATGTGATATAAGACAAATGCCTCATGGGAATATAACAGCATGAAATTTAAACTCTAATTGCCTGTCTGAGGTTGAGGCCCCCAAAATTCAGAATAAGGTACCAAGATTTAATAGGAATGGTGAGGTTGATTTCAATGATTGTGGACACTGTGTCTACAAAGTAATATTCAATTTCACAATAGTAATCATTACTACTGGTGTAATTTGCTAGAGCAGTTTCAAAGTCTGTAAATTAACTCCAATTCTGGTGAATCTTTACATTGTAGTACAGCAGACTCTTTTCGAGCAATTCTGATTATCATTTGCAAATGACAGCCAACTCAGATGCTGAGTAACTATCAAAAATATGCTTTATAAAATGTTTTAAACTTACTGTAGACCAGTTGACACATTGAATCAGCAAAAAGTAGCCAACCTCCCCACTAAGTAGAAATACAGCATCCCCTCAAGATATCTCTTCCAAGCAAAAGAATTTCTTATTGGTCCACTTAACAAATGTCTTGGAAATAGAAGGGCTCTTTTACATACAGTAGCAACTTATTTCTGAAGGCAATCTATCCCGTTCATGAAAGGTTAAGAATTTTACTTGGTAAGATTATATATCTTTCTTTAGCTTTTATCATGGTAGGTATGCAAAGATACATAAAAATTTAAAGTCTGAAAGAGAAATTAATTGAACAGTGAAAACTCTTTAGTCTTAGGAAGCAATCTTTTTATTTTTTATATAGCTGATGATTGTATTTTCCAAATTCCTGATCTCTCTCAGACATTTGTGAGAAAAGTTCTATGTAGCACTCTTTCTCACCACTCAAAAATAGCTACATAACAGTTGTCAAATATGCATGACTTAGGAAAAATATGGCGGTTTGGTGACATAAAACTGGAAAAAAATACAACCAATTGCACACACTATTTCTTTCAAAGAATTGCCAACGTTGACAACTGCATTATGACAGTCCCATGCATGGAATGAGATGCGGCATATTTACGAAGACGTCTTCATAAGTTATTCAAATAACAATCATCCCAAGTGATGTTTCTTAATACAGGTACATCCAGATCAAATTATGAATACTGGTAAATTTAAAAGAAAAAATCACGGAAGAACTGCTCTCTCTGTTCGCTCGCCACCATTATGGTATGAACCATTTAGAGTCATAAACTTTTCAACCAAGTTTGTTTCATTATTCATGTCACAGGCCAAACTGCAAACTTTTCTTTGTGGTTTTCCTCACACCGAGAGGACATTTGTAACTTGGTCAATTACAGTCATTTTTTGAGATATTTTGTCCATTGATCATTTCAAGAATCTCACTTTCATAGTCGTTTCAAATGGGTAACCGTTATTATTCACAAAGAACCACCATCATGACAAGTTTTACCAAAACACTTCCAAACATATCTTGCTGAACTTCAATGAGTCATTTAAGGAGTACTGCAACCCTATAACTGTCAACAGCCATAAAATGATTAGATTCTTAACTCCTCCTAAAAACATCATAAAAATAAACATCACATGATGGAAGAAATATTTATAGAGTATGTAAGAGAAAGAAACAACAAGAAATGAAGAGAAAGCCACTCTCCCTTGGTGCTCAGAGACCCAAGACTCATAAGAAATTCATTGTAAAACCAGTCATATCAGTATCCATTGAGTTCTCATGCTCAACAACTTAAGAAGTCTTTAAAACCTGTGAAAAATGTTACTTGTGCCACCTGAATGAGAGCCATTTGAGTCAGAATCAAGGTCCAAATATGGAGGCAACACAGGAACAAACATGTCGAGCAGAGGAGAAGTTGACGCCATACCCTGCTGCGTTTGCATTGACATAGACGACTGTTGCTGGGGCATCCCCATGGATTGCTGCGTATGCATTGTCTGCATGGGGATGGTTGGTTGGGGCATTGACTGCTGCGGCATAGACTGCTGGGGTACAGACTGCATTGGCATCGTCTGCTGTGGCATCGTCTGCTGCGGCATGGTATGCTGAGGCATGGTGTGCTGTGACATAGCATGCTGGGACATGGTCTGTTGAGGCACTGACTGTTGGGGGATGGGGGGCTGGGGCATCGTATGCACGGGTAGCACCGATGACTGCTGGTAGTGGGGCGCCTGGTGCGTTTGGGGAGAGGGGATGGGCTGCAGCGACGGCGGGCAGTTGGGGTATGACACCAGGGCATCCAAGGGGGGTGAAGGCATGGGAGAAACGGAGGCTGAGGAGGACGACGAGGAGGAGGATGAAAAGATGACCTGGCGGTTCACGTTCCGAACACGCCGTGGCCTCAGGGCAGCATACAGGCCCGGGGACGACGAGGACGAAGAGGAGGAAGAGGAGGAGGATGGAGACGTTTGAGGGGGAAGGGCAGATGTGTATGGAGTGGGTGACGAGTTGGGAAAGATGGGAAGTGGGAGGGTGGGTAGGGCAGGAACCTGGGGGCTGGGTGCAGGGGGTGGGGAGGGACTGTCAAGAGTGATCACACTGGGGCTCACGTAACCTGAACTGCTCACAGATGACGGTCCGCCAGAGTTGCCGACACCGCTGCCACCACTTCTAGTGCAATGATGGCCAGCGCCTACCCCTTGGCTGCCACCGCCACCAATGCCACGACGCTCTGGGAACGTATGAACACCATCATGAGAAGCTCCTTTTTGTGGAATAATTTTCACTTCAGTTAAAATTGAATGTCTGACTTCATCAATACTTCATGCAAGACTATATGGTGTGATGAGCAATCCCATGAATGATTGCTTTGCATCTCAAGCCAATGAATGTTTTATGACTGGGTTAATACTTTTCTAAAGCTTTTTTCTGGAGCGCACATTCAATTTACACTCCCACAAAAGAAACAAAGGAACTAGTAAAATTTTTGGTAATATATTTGGTAATAATTTAAAGGCATTCATCATGAATGACTGTTACTATGCAGTAGAGAGAAAACATTATTTTCTATGCACTCCAGTTCTTAATATACTCCAATGTAGAATCATGAATCTTAAGTCATTAACTTAACTGGTGACACAATTTCCACAAAATATATCTGTAGAAAAAAATCTTGCCAAATCGGCATTAGCCATTCTTGCCAGTAAAAAAGTGTTTTCACTAATAAAAATCTATAAACAATTAAAAAAAACTCACTACAGTTAACAATGAATAATGACTATCTTTCTGCAAATAAAAACATTACTATACAATTTTCATCAGATGATACATCACATTCACAATGCTTGGATAACAAAACCAGCATTTTTCTTTCATACAAGTAGGTACAAGTCATCACAATAGAACATAATTATAGCATGTAATAAGTACATCATAAGCAATACAGTAATATATTCAATAACACATACTTTACGGCAGAAAACCATTCTCCCATTGAAAAGTTCTCTTGTATGGACCAAATATAGGTCACATATGAAGCCAAGTACACATGAACATCTAAAAAGATAGCAATTTGACTTATTTCACATTTTCAAATCACACAATCATATTTCCATGATCTAAAGTTAATAGATAGGAGATAACAAAGCACACACAACAGTGTGATTGACCTCCCATCTTTAATTGGCTACAAAGAAGTATTCACCTAATGCAGTCCTAACTGAATCTTGCTGTAACGAGATAAACAAAATTAATGCTAACTCTGCATGAAATATAAGCCAAAAATAAACACAAAATAAAATAATTTCCCACAAAGCTATTCTAGATTTATTATATTTATTCACAAACTGTGAGAGAGAATATGATAATTTCAAAGGTTTTACTTTTAACCCTTTGAGTGCCATTCATAGTTGCTTTATTTTGAGTGAAAATTGCCGCACTATTTAAAGAGAACTGTAGAAGTTATGAAAAATGCCTTTAAAACATTATTTAAAACAATTTTCTGAAATTAAATAAAGCATAATGAGGCACAAAAAAAAAGAAAAAAGCATGAATACAAGAATTATTCAATAGTGATATACATTTCTAAATATCAAGTCAAACCTAGGGCGACATTGGCATTTCTGCGAAGATTTGTCAGAATCACTCACAGTTAATTAGGAGTAATAAGGATTGAGTACAATCATCAAAATAATTTTTAGTATGCCAACTACAAAAAAAAACTCAACACCATATTCTATTTCAATCTCTCCATGAATTTATTTAAATGCCACAAACATATTAACTTCACCATGGAAATAGATATTAGGCAACATTTTTAATAAAAACCTACAGCTAATGTGGGAATCAAAAATGACTGTTTGAAGCTAGTCAGTTCTCCGAATGATTTTAGGAATAGTTGGCTCATTGACATTGGCTTGTGATTTTGTGTGTACGCTATTGCTTATTTGAAATATGATTCCATGAAATAGGCTAGAGTACTACTATTTACTGTATGGAGGGATGTTAAAGGCTCACCGAGAAGGGATAAACAAAATTTCTGTAATTTCCAATCCTCCTCATGCCTTCACTTTTATTGTCTTCAAATATCTTTGAGACCGGTCCTTTGTGTTTGATTGGAACCAATTGGATGGCACTGCTGCTAAGAGGTGGGGGGAGGGAGAGGAGGTACTGCTATGATTGACAGATGATACTCAACGTTGCCAAATACACTCTACTTTGGATACAGGTGGTGGTGGAGATTACCATTTGATTAGGTACTTTGTAACATTCCAAAGAGATTTCACGAGGAAGTAACTCCATGGCTAATATGAAGAATCATCTGGGATCGGCAGGTCGATTCCACAGTCACTAAACAATTGGGAGGAGGGCCTTGGTTTCTATGATTTTCATGGCAGGGGCACGTCTTAGAAATTAACGAATCATCATGAGTGTGAAGCTGTCTGGAAAAATTTCACAGTTGAGTCCCAATGGGACATTTGAAAAAAAAAAGAACTTTTCCCTGTTCAAAGGTGATTATTAAAATTTCATAAGCATGTTACTTCATATCCTGGCTGATTTTACACTGCAAGGTACTATCTATCAACAATTTTGTCTTGATAAACTTTTTGAAGAACCTTGATAAGCCCTCAAAGAAATATTATCATAAGAGAGGATGAAACGAATAATGATGGTGGAGATGACAAGTCGACAAGAAAGTTGGAAGGTTGCGGAGAAGCAAGGAAACTGGGAAAGGGAAGGATATCTACTGATAGGGTGAAGGAAGAACGTAAAATAGGATAAAGATTATAATTATTTAGTAATACAGTGTTTTAGGTAGGTTTTGGATGAACAGAAGACTAAACACAGCTATAATTCTTAGCCTTGCCTAACAAGACAACCTGACACCCCACACCATGTGCATATCATCACTAATCAAAGAGCTCTGCATCCAGTTTCCCTCCTTTGGATTTTTCCCAAAAATTCTCTCTGCTCACCCACCATTGAAATCACTTCCAATTTATTTGGCTGGGAAAAAGATTGCACCAAGGAAAAAAAAAGGAAAATTAGCAAATGAATGAAATTTTGGCAACACGGCATGCATATTCATAGCTTGAATGAACACAATGGAGGTCTGGGAGTGACTGAATTTCCCAGAGGTTACACCCTAGCATGATGTATCCTCATCCATCCCTTCAAAATCACATTCCATGCTTTACACAACCAATATAAATTGGATCAGCACCAATGATAATTGAAAACGGTAACAATTAATGATAAGTTTTACATAAATCCAACTATCAAAAAGATACATACATGGCATTCAAAGTTTAACTCACAAAACAACAAGTAAAGATTTTATGACCTCTCACAAAGCATTTACAATTATTTTTAGCAGTTTCCCAAACTTCAGTATTTCACATATCATTATAACCACTTTATTATACCACAAGTGCTAATATTATTATGTAATGATTTACTTCATGTTGACCTTCTTGAAAAAATTAATTTAAACAAATAAAATATTTGCATAAATACTATTTTCTGGAGGAAATATCAATAAATAATTTAAATAGTTATTGAAGAAAAATTATTTAGCTGTGTGTCAACTAAATCATCACCATGCATACCACAACCATATTCATACTACACTTTTGGAGACACTGCCTTAAAATATCAATTATAATTTCTGTCAAGATCTTTTAGGAAACATATATACAATATACCACACAAAACACAATTTTAACAAACAAGGCAACACTGTAGGTTACCAATTTCCTAATTATACATTTATGGACAGAGAAGAGGTTTACTGAATCACCCGTCATTTCACTAATGGTTCCTTAACCCATTTGGCCTGATGAAAGAATATCATGAGATACTAGATTTACACTTTCTACAGAAAAATGTACCTATATGCTACATATGCCTTGAAAATGTTCTATTTTGGTACTGTTTGCTCTTTAATTCTACAAACATATGCAAACTAAGTATCAAGAAGGACTTCTCTTCTACCGACACAAAATCTAAACTGAAATTTCTTCCACATGAAAATTTCAGGATTGCAAACATGGGGACAATTATATATACTACTTCCTTATCCCTATTGACCAAAAAATTGCACAATAGAATTTGAATAAAAAACATTTAGTCCATTAATAATAAAGAACAGAAGGTTGAGGTTTGGCTCTCAGCCAAATGGGCAATACCACACCATTAAAGCATAACAGAGGATAAAGCTTTATCCAATGGACACTGATTGCCATAATACCCAGAGGACCTGATAATTGATTGGCCAGAACAATTCCTTACTATCCACTGATAATAAACTACTATAAGTTTATCCCTACTGAAATAATCATGATATCTAAAATTTTAATTCATTTCTCAACAGCAATTTTATGAAGTTGGGTAGCAGAGGTAACAGAGATACATAATATCATCAAAACCACAAGACATACAAGATACAATGCACAAGGTATTAATACAAATCAAATTCCTTTAAAAAACATTTTGATATTTTTGTTCAATAAACAATTTAAGTTTGAAGTTTAATTTGCCAAGGATTTTCAGATGGCATTTTTTAGACCATACATAATGCATAAGAAATATTTCATTTCTTGCAAGATTGAGTTTTGGAAGACCACCCAACTTCACATACCAAAATGATTAATGTTGCTCCCATTTTTAGGAGCTTTTAATAAGGCTGGGTCCACTAAAAATGGGAGTATGATTAAGGGGTCTTTGAGACAAGAAAAAAATTGATGGCAGATTCTAATGAGATTCAATTATAGAGTGAGGAATTCAGTTGTTCAACCAAAATTCATTGAAAAATATCATTTGACCATTCTGATCCCAAATGTTAACAAAGAAGAAATGATATTACACCTGTTCAAATTTGCAAAGCAGAACAATTTTTTACTAAAATCTCAGTGGACTGGACAAAACTTTTTCCTCCATTTTCTTGGACATGAGATCATTCCATTCAAGATAAATGAGACAATTTGCAAAAAAGTGATTTTTTATTATCATTAAATATTATTTTCTCGGCTGTTTCATTCCCACAGGTATATCCCAATATTTTCAAGTCCAACATTATGTTCTTCCCATCCTGAAGTAAAATTCCATGACCAGGAAAACAATTGTAATGCATAATATATGGTTTAAACCATTCATAAGTAGCGTGGTATGGGTAGTGAGCAAAATTGAGGCATACGGTGTAATTTTATGAGTGGTATTAGCTGTCATGAGTTGCATTTGAAAATCCTCTAGTATAGAGCTACTGAATTTAATTCAAATCAATACCAATGGTAAACAAGGAACTACAACAAAATCATTGCTACTATTTAAAACATTACCAGGGGCAATGAAAATTCTTCTTTAAGAAATTTTTTGTTTATCTTAAATAGCTTACTGAACTAAGTTGACCACAAAATAAATGGAAGCTGTATATAGCAATAAATACATGCAAGGGTGTGACTTTCTCCAGTAAATGATTGCTAGAGGCAAAGATTTCTTGGACAAATGCAAAATCTATTCTCAAAACATAATTTATACCTGTTTAAATTCTCTGAGACTATGAGTAAAATGCCCACCCAAATGATTTAAAAATTCATTCATATACTGGCATTTATTACCGGCTGTGTTGTTCGCCTTTCCATTACAGATATTTTTCAAGTAATTAGATTATTCTGAAGCATTTTTGATACGTTTGAGGGAAAAAATTAAAGCTGATTATAAACAAGTGGTGACGATCAAAGATTCATTCAGAATTCACATGAATGGAGGATTGACTGAAAAATCGATAATAGACTTCAAAAGTCAACACTACGGGTTTCATACCAAAAGCAGATGACAAACAATTATTCCATTTTGAATTAAGGTAAGAATTATCACCAATTTAACTCCTAAATATTGGTTATATTTTTTCAAACCCATGTTCCTTCCCATTTACATGCACACATAAATTTAATGGAAGTCCATTGGAATATGATTTATGTCAGTATATAGTTTATATATATGCTACAATGCAATGGATTCAAACAAGCCTTACTTAATATGTTAAATTTTAGAGAAATATGCTTAAGAAAGCTGCAAATTTATTGTTAAACAGGTATAAGGTAAAGATTAGGCTAGTTTTAATCATGAGCATCACTGGCATTTGACTTTGGTTGCATTAGTAGTAGTTCTGCCAACTACGGCATTATGTATCTATAGCAATGTAAAAAACATAGCAGCTCATCCCCAATCATTCATTCATACAACTAAGTGCCTACTAATGGCCAGGTTAATTATTAGGGTCAGAAGCATTTTAATTATAGGCATGGAAGTTGGATTTATGAGTAATAATACTGATCACACCCTATGAAGCCTATTTCTCAAAAGCACCAGTTAAGAGATGACAGGTACTGAAAATTATTTACAGTCCTTTAAAAGGATTTGTGCATGAATGGCTAAAATGGCAAATGATAAAGAATTTTATTTTATTGCAGTATCATAAATTATGGTTTAAAATCAGTTTTCATTTTCTATTGGTAAAAGTTACATCCTCAAATTATTGAATTTGTATGAACAGTCATACATTTTGGAGAATTTACCAGCCATTTCAAAAGAAATGAATCAAATAAAGATAGCTTTTTATTTATCTTAATATGTTTCTATTCATAAATTATGATTGCCACCTTTCCAAACCATAAACAAATACCCCACCTAAGGATTATATAAATGAACTGAAATATCCTATACTCTTTCATTTGAAAGTTTGAGACTTTGAAAGGATTGACTTAATAAATACCAGAAAGTGTCAAGAGAGCATCATTATTAATTTTTATCAATTTTCATAAAATTTTGTTCTATTCATTGTAAGTATTTCAAATGGGTAATGGTACCAAAGTACCACAAGTCCCTGGAAACAAGTTTTTTGTGCATGCTAATGTATTATAATACTGAATCATTAATCTCCGGTCTTAAAAAGAGTCCTTCAAAGTTAAATTCACAATTCCTAATTTTAACTGCTCACTTGAAATATAACAACTAAATAATATGGGTAGCTGTGGCCAATTGGGAAAACCCAGCTAACAAATGAAAATAATCCCACACAGACTGACAGTATCCTTAAATATCTATTTTCAAGAAGCACTTAAATAAGGCCAGATACATATTCAGAACAACTGCCTGGGAGGGAGCGACTCGATACATGAAAATGGGAGTGTAAGGAACTGTAAAAGAGAAAATGCAAGTTTAAAATGAATAGTTTAATTTGCATATGGGTTGTGACAACATAAAATGAGCAAAGCATCAGAGAGCAAACTTATTAATTCTGCTCTACTTCAGGGCTGCAATTTTGTACTCAATACTTAGCATTTCCATTGGGGAGGAGATTTTGGTGGGGTCAAGCTCCTAATGACACCACCAAATCCTGAATATGCACCTGGCCTATGCCTCATTTCACCAACTTCTATAGTTATAGCAGCAAACAAAAAAATTAAGTATTTCACACTTAGTGTATGGCAAGCATTTTTATGCTTCGAATATCTCTACTTTTATTCTTGTCATTAAAATTCTTGTGTCGCCAAATGTTTCAATTAATCTCAGAGTTCTTTTAATGAGGAATAAATTTTCAATTCCTGGGGAGAGTGAGATGTCTATGTGCCCATTAAGGAGTTTCCATGCTAGGTTTAATAACTATTGAATTTGATTACACATAAGGATCACAGGAGAACATATAAAGCAGCTATCATTCAGCTATGAATGGGATGAGTCAAACAGAGGCTTCCATGTACATCTCATTAATTTCATTCATATTTAAAATGTATTCACTGTCAAAGTACTCAAGCAATTGTAACTTGTTCCTGAAGATTTATTTAGTACTTTTAAATTACTTTTCAACATAATAGTACCAGACAGTGATTGTTATGTTCCTAATTGGGCATGAATAGTGAATCTAGTTGTCTTTAAAGAGCTGAATGCACAAAGCTTCCTTTGTACCCACAAATCGTATTAGAGCTCTACACAGACAAATCTAAGTTCAATTGGTTAATTGCTTAAGGTGAGACTCTTATCAGGAGATTTAAGTTCTCTCTCTTTTCCTAAATTCATTCCTATATATTCCTTGCAATCAGCTTTATGGCCATTACATGTAAGTTCAATCAAGCCATGATACCCACCATCACATTACACTTTGATAAAACCTAGATAGTTTTATTCCAACATTGAGTTGTGACCATTTAACATCTCACCATTTTTACTATAATTTATTCCCAAAAAATGATCAACCAGCTATTTAATAGTGAAAATATTGTAAAAAGGTAAAAAATTATATACAAGGAATATAAAAGCTATTTCCATTGCTGGGGACAAAAGAAGATATCTTCAGCATGATCAGAAAAAATGGTCACCTCATCTAGATAATAAAGTATCATCTCAATACGTTTCATCGATAATAAAATTTGCAGTTAACCATTTTCTCTCAAAAAACTGTTGCTAAAACTTGCAAAAAGAAATTTTTTGCAATCAAGCCGATATTTTTGGGGCCCAAAATCTCCCTAATCTGATGGGCCTAATGGTAAAACTGCTTTAATAAGGAACGAGTTAATGAAATACTATTTTTTTAGAGCTACAGTGCACCTTATGGTGTAAGTTTCTAAAATTGAAGAAATTGAGAGCTTAAATTTGAGGCTATGGAAATAAAATACTATTTTAGTCAGATGAGTAAATGCATTATGATCACTTGACTCAATGGTGGAATAAAACTTGCCATTTTTTTAAAATATGAGGTGATGGTGTCAAAACAACTTTTTTGACGAAATGGACAGGGAACTATGCTCAAGAATTTTTCTTTTCCGGTCACAAATAGTAGTTTGAAAATGGCATACCTTTATCGTTTAATAATTTTCTCATGGATTGAACAATCTTAGGCAGCAGACAATTTGCATTCTTAAGTTAAATTCCAGATAAAGGAACAATCATTTATTTCATGAATGATATGCTTACTTAAGCTGCTTGTGCTCCATCATGTTATTCATCTGGAGGCCAAGAGCTAGGCACAGCATTAAAGATAACTATATTGGAACAAATTTTCTATCGATTTTAATGGCTAACGTATATTGTTTTAACTTCATATTCATTTACCTCCTCCCATCTCATCTGCTTTCATTAACAACACTAATTCCACTCAAGCTTGACGATCTCCCATATCTGGAAAACAGTTCATCTGCCAACCTTTCTGACTCAACATCAGTCATATAACTTCCTCCTCATACATTCTTTTCCACTGGATTTTTTTGTTGTAAGACAAACATGAAATTTTTGCTTGCTATGGTTATGGTAAAATTCAACTCTACTTTACACATGCTAACAAATGAAATCACAAAGTAAAACGAGTTTAGACAAAAGAAATTCCATGTTGGTGAAAATCATATTTCTTCAAGACTTCCAAGAATTAGTCACCAGAAAATGTATTAACCAAAAGTTTTCTTTGGGGTTTTTCAATAAAATGTCACTGAATATCCATTAATAATAATTTCAATTAATAACTTTAAAAAATATATAATGGATAGAGCATTTCACATCATTTAGAATAGTGGGTAAATCTGGGGAATAGATAGATAGATAGAGGTCTTTATTTGGGCGGGAATAGAGAATGTAGGAGATGAATTGAAAGAGATCAAGACAGCATTGGCTCTTCCTTAATTTCCATGATAAATGGCATGGAAATTAGGGTTAAAGCCAGGAAAAACTGAGGGTTCATTCTTATGCCCAACCTTACGCCAAATATGAAATTACATAGCCAGTCCTTAATTTATCTTGTTCTATCTTCCTTATTTCCAATTTTGCACATAAAAATTTATTGATTCTTTCATTTCCGTGACCTCACTTATTACATATGTGCTGCTTGCCTTGCCAACCTTTAATGATTATTCATCATGTAGAAGTACTGCTCAACAAGCAGAGAATGAAATCAGAGATAATAGAAGTTTGTACACACTTTTATTGAAAGAAATATTTTCAACATCAATATCTACCTCTGGAAAAATGAATACATAAATTTCATCTCTACATTGAAGAGCTTCTGTAAATGAATTCTTTGGCAACTTTTCATACGGGCTTCTGATTCCTGTTTTCATAAAAATAGCCCGACATTCAAGTGAGAACTGCCTGTAGCATGAAATTTTGTCAACAATATTTTGCATCCAGACATATGATATATTAATTAGAGTTCGTAGTCTTCCAATGCCAGGTGACTCACAACATCTTAAAGGAAAAATAAATGTACTAGTAGTTTACCAAATATTAAAAGTCAAATAAATTTGCAAAATATTATTTTTAAGTGTGTACATCCAAACATAAATGAGATAGTTTTCGCTAGGCACTGAGCATATTTACTGTTCCCTTTCCTTAAGTCATATATATATATATATATATATATATATATATATATATATATATATATATATATACATATACATATATATATATACATATAGATATACATATATATATACATATATATATATATACATATATATATATGCATATATATATACATATATATATACATATATATAAACATATATATATATACATATATATATACATATATATATATATACATATATATATATACATATATATATATATATATATATATATATATATATATATATATATATATATATATATATATATATATATATATATAGATACATATATATATACATATATATATACATATATATATCTATACATATATATATATACATATATATATACATATATATATATACACGCCATCTCTTGGCTAAAGAATCGGGGCGCTTGGCGACATATAAGACCCACGGATCTCAGGGTAAATTACATATCCTCGATAGCTCAAGTGGTTAAGAGCATCCGCCCGGCAAGTGGAAAGATCCGGTGTTCGAGTCCCGGTTGAGGAAATATTTTTACTCTTGTGATCCGTTCGATTCCGCCTTCCCCACCTCTATTGTGTTCGTCCTTTATACGTGTTCCTATCCCTTTTCCTTATATATGTTTCTGTATATATGAGTATTTATTCGCCGTTTGGCGGGATTTCGTGTTTGAATGTGTATATATATATACACATATATATATAGTATATATATGTATATATATATATGTGTATATATATGTGTGTGTATATATACACATACATACATATAAATATATATATATAATATGTACCTACACCATTTAAAATAAAATCCAGATTAGGGGGCTCATCTTTTTACAAGCCAGACATGCCTAAAATCTTACCTATGTTTTCAGAATTAGAAATGAGATCAATAAAATGGCATCTCATATTTTCATGGGAATATGTAAGAGACACTTTAGTTTGAAGCCTTAGCAACATAAAAAAACTTAAAATGCAAATTCCAAACATCTTTCTACAAGTTCATGAATTCTATTTGTTTAATTCAAAAAGACAGAATTAATAAAAGAGCATGAATCTATCTACCAAAGGTTTTCCTCAAGGGATCAAATGACAAATATTGAGAACATCTACACAACCTATAAAACCTACAACTGATGGGGCAACCCAAGGAAGTGACAGCATTAACTATGCAAAAAATCTCAACCCAATGTGTTTCAATCAGCCAATAACTATTCTCTCCTTTAGACTTTGAAAAATATGTCAGCCTTAGCACAATGTGACATGAATTTAAACTTTTCAGGCAAAACACCATCAGGGTTATTAGCATTTAAATAATTAGTAATTTTTGGTGCAATTTTTAATTTTTACTAACTGCACATTTAATGACTCAGTATCATTATCAGAATAAAAATACAACCACTTACATGTTTGATAATGATACAGCAACACCCTGGCATTGTGTCAGATATAATTGAAAAATATGAAAAATTACCAACAAATATTAACTCATTACAGTGTGATAAGCTGAGGCTGAATTTACAGCAAATATTATCATATAAAAGCAATAAGGATTTTCCTCATTTAAGATTGGATGTAACGTAAAGAGCAAATAGTCAGTTTATCAAGTCCTCAATTTAAGTTATCATCATTTGAATAATATTATTGATTTTGCCTTGCATTGGTCCCAGCAAGACAACACTGTTGCTGGAACTCCTTCATTGCACTATCAAATGAGTATCTACTTTAATTAATGGATACACCCACATATTAATATATTTTCTCTATGGCAAAGCTTCGATAAATGAATAAATAAATGGAGCAGTGATTCAATAATTTTTTACATGCTTAACCATGGCACAAAATTCAGTTTTGCTTTCAGTTGATGTTCAATTTAATATGAATATACTTTTAATTAAATTAAATAACTCTTTCCTTAAATTGAGGACTCACATGTTATTAATCTTGACTCTGAGATTTTTGACAGCAAGCCAAGATGGGTCTTGCTATAAAAATCATTAGACGAATACAATTGACTAAAACACTTAAGTTTGATAAAATTTCAAACATTTTATTTTTGTGCCACTCCATGCAGTTTAATAAACAAATAAATCAACATTTATTCAAGTTTTATTTCACAAACACACTTTGAAAAATGAAGTTGAATTTTAAAATCTTCTCATCATACACACAACCATGGATTGATACTCTTGAGAAATCATTCTTTACTTATTACTTACAGTTATAAAAACTAAAAAATACTGCTTAGTATTCAAAATAATTGCCAAAATACTTCTTACAAATTTCCCTTTCAAGAACTTGAGTTGCCATGGAAAAATAAGCAATGCAGTAAACAATGCTGACTAGGCTTTCAAAGACTACTTATAACTTTCAATGGGTTTAGAAAAATTTTATGAAGTTTTTATACACTGACTATCATCACCTCTCCAATCTCCACCATTGATTTAAAAAAAAGGAACCCTAATAATCAACGAATTCAACATAAAACAACTTCAAATCACTTTCAAGTTGATAAAGGTGAAATTAACCCTTATTCCTTGTCATTGAAAAATAGCTATTGTCGGCATTTTGAATGAATTGAAGCCTTGATGACCTACAATATATTATAAGAAATCTTTCCTGAATAAATAAATTTGAGCAACAGGAAAATAGAGAAATCTTATGATGAGATACATCTTATGGAGTTGACTTGACATTAAAAAGGACAAACTGACTAGTGATCAATGAAAGCAACTGAGAGGTCATGATAAGATCAACGGCAGAATCAAAGTAATATTAGACATTTTACGATTCTAATCGCTTTATGTCTTTGAATTATGCCATTTCTAGAGACAATTGACAAAAAGGACTAATTTTTCAGTCTTTTTTCTATGCAATCTGAAAGGACAAGTGAAAGGAGGGTACAAATCAACAGCAGAGGTAACAATTTTAAGTAACTTGCAGTGCCCACGTCTGATATGACACGACTGAGTATATTGACTGTAATGTGAATAAATAAGAAAGATCGAATTCCAAACAATCGTAAATTGATACCAACAATAATGCATCGGCCAAAAATGAAGACACTTCTGAATCATGAATCAACACACCTACACATCATGTAACATCAAATGATCCTTCTTAATATGATCTTATGATCCTTCCCCACCTAAACTCAAATAACATCTTTTGTCAACAGTATAAAAATACATTTAAATATCTTCACGATTAACAAAATTTAGAAAGTTGTCTTTATATCCTTGGATTTACACAATAACAGATACACTCACAGTCAAGCCTCAAATGAAGACTTTAACACTCAAACACATACCATCAGCTGGATATAATTCAGGGAAGTAGCTCTAGGAGGTCAAAGGAATTGAGAAATGCATGTTCCAGGAGGAGATAATATGTATTGTCTTGACCACTAATCACCTGCAAATTAGAATCTTCATTCACAGCAATCTTACAAAGCAGCTCAATGTCCCCCAAATCTTCACTCTAGTCAATGATCACTAACTCCAAGTCCTCATCAACCCGTGGTCGCTTATTTCTCCTCGACTTCTCATTCTCCCCACTTACATAGCCACTGTTGGTACTTTGCACTTCCTGCTCATTCCAGCCCACCTCTGGCCCCGATCTTGACTCACCTGAATGTGTCCTCGAGCTGTTTGACCCCGTACTATTTAACGGTGGGACGGTCGGAGGGACACTGTGAGTGGAGAGCTCCTGGATGGATGAGTCTGGAATGCTTGTAATGGCCATCTTCCCAGAGCCCTCGTCATCTGAATCACTGAGCGTCAAGTCAATGACAACTGGCTGCTTTTTAACTTCAGTAGCCACAACAATAGGAGTCTCTGCAGTGAAAAGGAGATTGTAAAAAAACTCAGGTGAAATGAATAAAAAAAAGAGCTAAAATCTATCACAGATAACATATTTAGATGGAGTAAACAGAAAATATGGATTGCAGAAGCCAACATTGAAATGTGTGGGTACCCACTATAATGCCATAACATAAACTCAAGTTAAAAAAAAGAGTTGCCTGGAAAAAAATTTGGCAACAGTGATGCAGCATAAATAATTATAATTCTACACAAATCAATTACAGCCAATAGCAGGTGTAAGAGAAAACTTATCAGGGAACATACATACATTAAGGAATGACTACAATTTATTGCTTAGGTGTTAATTTTTTATAATGGTAGTCTTTCTTGGGTAACACTTTATCACACAAACTTTTATTTCAAAGTTTCTCAACCCTATCTTTCTAGATAGTGCCTCTGACCAATGTAAAGGAAGTAGAACACAAAGAAGAAATTGTGTTATTTGAATCTAGTTTTACAATTGTGTCAAAACAAGTTTTGAATAAGTTTGTTTTCTAGAGATATTTGTGCCGAAGTTCATTCCATTTCATTATCAGTTTGGCAGCAAAGTAATGCATTCAGTATGAATGCATTACTTTTGTTCGGTTTTTATTTCAAGTAAAGCATAAAAAAATTCAATGACTGTGCATGCAATATTTAGAATTGTTGTAGCACTGAAATCAGAACATGAGAAATTGGTAGCTCATTTTTGATTCGCTTTCAGTGATAATGAAATTATGAGAACACAACAAGATAAAAAAAATTATTAAATGTAATAGAAAGAAAATCTATTATATCACCAGGCAGTTTAACCTCCTAATTAGTAATAAATTCAAAGGGTCATTAAATTGACTAAGAAAAACAAGCTTCTCAATGCCAATAGATGACACGTTTCTTGAAGCTTTTATGATCCATGGACAAAGGCCTCTAGATGCCACAGTATTTAAAATATTATTCACCTATTTTTTACACATATTTTACCATAAAAATTATGTGACCTTCAATGATATTTAAAATAAAAGTTTCTGGCATCACTTGGTGGAAAACCTTCATATTGAACTTAAAATTATACAGATTATATAATTATTATGAACCGATTATGGATTTATAATTAATATTGAACTTATTCACCATAACTCTAGGCACTGCTTCCCTAAAAAATTACCAGCCTTCCACGCCATGGTACACAGAGCATGTTCTCTCCCCATGTCTAGAGAGAACACTTAAAAACTCAGCATCATAAAACAGATTGCGGCGAACAATGGATATAGAGAAGTGTTAATTCATAAACTTTAAAACAATAAACTATCCCGTTTAGCCAAGTTAGCCTTGTATAGTTCTCCCACATCTGCAGAAAACCAACCACAGAGGTGGAGTTTCCATTTTCTTGGACACTTGTCAATAAAAGTACAAAGAATCATCCCAAAAGAAAAGGTGAGACCGGCCTTCTACATTAAAACAAAATTAATCAACCTGTTATGCCACACGAAGGACCAAGTTAAACCCATAAACAAGAGTGGGGTGTACAAACTCCTCTGTAAAGACTGCAACCGGATATACATAAGCCAGACGGGAAGGAGATTTGAGACGAGAATAAAGGAGCACTGAGCATGCCTTAGAAAAAACATCTCCACGTCACTCTTTGCCAAACACCGGAGATATTGAGGTAAAAGCAGCGATTTCATTCCCGAAATCCTGCACTTTGATAAGAAAGGTCACCGCCTCGATGCATTGGAGCAATTAGAAATACTTAAGCACATGGATTACTGAGAAGATGTTTTGACCAACAAATTTCTTTACCCTTCACGTTCCCCGTTATTTGTATTTTCCTCGCCCATCTGCCAACTAAACTGACACCGAACAAAACTTTTTTAACAATGTAGTAACCCCTCCCAGCCTGCAACTTCACCTAATCACCTAATTACCCAGTGTCGTTTGCATTACCCATTCCCCCAGTCCTCTGCCAACTAACCAATGCCAAGCAAAACTTTTTTCAACATTGCATTGATTCCTTCTCCCAGCCTGATAATTTATCAATATTACCAATCCTCCTCTTCCTACCTCAAACAATCTTTGCTTTCCTCCCTCCCTCCTCTTCCCCTCCGTCCAGAGCTATATATACTGTGTTTGACTTGTACTTTTAACTGATGATGTTATACCATAACGAAACCTAGGTAGTAAATTAAAATTTTTTCTATGTGGAAAAGCCAAATGGTTTAATTTCAACTTTAAATGATATTGTTTAAAATACACTAAATCAAGTTGTAGGCAGTAGTTCTAAGCAATACTCCGTAGAATACTGATTTCCTGAAGACTGAAATACATAATACTTTAATCACCAGAAAACACTTCATTCAGGTGAAATGTTAAATAAAAATGTCAATAAATACTGTCTTTCACTTTTGTGGATGGCAACTATATAATTTCACACTGTTCAGGAAAACTATGGCATTGATTGCATATGCACTGGATTGTATAATAATTTACCATTGTACATTAAAAGTGAATAAAAATTGACTGTTAAAAAAATTATTTTTGTACCTAGTTCAGGTGTTTTTATAGTGTTCAAGAATTTCCATACAGTGAGATAAAGGTAATTTGTAAGATACCTTCTGAATGATATTTTCCTGAAGTGCCCTATGCACTTTTCCTATGATTCTATCATTAGATATATTTAGATTTGATATATTGTACCTTCTGATCACATAAATATTACCAATACATATTTCTAAATTCAAATACTGGATTTTTTCATGACTGAAATTTTCCCTTTTCCCAATATTATCATCATTTATTTATTGTAAGTCATGAATCACTTCAATGCAGGTTTTAAGGTGTTCAGTCGCATCTATGAGAAAATACCAAATTGTTTTATTTGAATAACAAATGGTAAATGAAAAACCCATTCTATTGTACCTTTTTTTAGAATGTTTTTTGAAAATGAGATGCCAAGTTGATAACTATAGTTGTATTTTATTTCAATGTGCTCCCTTTTACATCAACAATTTCTCCAAACATGCTATTTTCTGTCTAATTCAGGGCTTACAATAAACAAGTACTAACCATGTGTGAAATTTCTTTAGTAATTTAGATTAAAGTACATTTACCTTCACCACATCACAACATTTTTTGATTAGCCTATCCATTTTAATGGTTTGAATGTAAAATAGAAAACTCAAAGGACCATGCTGTCTCTTAAAATAATGACACCCCTAATAAATGACAATTCTTAATGAAAGAAAATATTTAGATGCTCTGAACCCTGTTGTCACAAAAGTGATAACTCGGAACAAACATTTAACATATTGCAAGTGTTTGAATTAGCCTCACTCCATGAGGCATACTTCAATGGTGTTCTTGAATATTTTCTGGGGTTAAAAATTAAGTAACTTCACTTCCTTTCTTTTCACAATGTTTTTAAAGTTTTGGAGATTTTTTATTAAGTCTTTCATGCATATCTGCGTAAATATTGATGATACATTTTTAAAAAGTGTCTGAATGTGCCCCATACCATGGCATCCGTGACTTTATGGTTAGTAATAAGTAACAGCGTTCAGAATTGAGGATCAAAATTAGACACAAACAGTAAAAACTTTAAAAATACATTATAAGAGTATAGTAGCTTACTCATATTAAACTTTTCCGCTATATCATGTGGTAGAAATTGCAAAAATATATTGTTGTAGATTAAATGACACAAACAGATGCAACACAAGGCACACAGTTTTTTGGGATGCACACAGAATCATCTGCATCGATTACTTGCAAAAAGGATAAACGATAAATGGAGAGTAGTGTGTGTTGCTTTAACCCATTTGAGCAAAGAAATCAAGAAAATATGTCCCCATTTGGCAAAGACAAAAATTCTCTTCCATCAACACAATCAAGGACACAAATTATGGAATTTAAGTTCAAATTATTACGAAATCCACCATATTCACTAGATTTGGTCCCCAGTGAGGTTTTTTGTTTCCAATATTGAAAAAATGGCTGAGCATCAAATGGTTCACATCAAATGAGGAGGTCAACACCAACACAGATGCCTATGTTGAGGACCTTCTGAAATTCTACTATAATGTAGGCTTAACAAAGTTGGAGAGTTACTGGGAAAAGTGTATCGAGCTTAAAAGAGATTATGTTGAAATATTAAAAAAAAAACTACGAAAATATTTTTTTCTATTTTTTTTGTGAGGACTTATTGAATGACCTTCATATGATAAATGAACATGATATAGCTGGGAATTTTTTAATGCAACAGTACAATTTTCTTTGTATTAAATGTTGACATTAAAATAATTTGATTCTTCCATGTCTGATTCAAGTGTTTTCCTACTTGAATAATAACTATAAAACAAAATATATCTATCAAATAAGTTAAAACCTGAAAAATCGCAGTGCATCTTATGGGCCGAGAAATACAGTACCTACCTATCCCTAATGGCACAACAAACCACAAATGGCCTCTGTCAATCATGTCCCCATTATACAGGGTGCAGCAAGATAACTTCCTTTTTTATAAAGCAAAACACCTTTCAAAAAGGAAGTTATGTTGCCTCACCCTATAAATACTATTATACCGAGTTGATTTTTAATATGGACATTTTTGGAAGCCTAATTAAATATACGTGCATAAATTTTCATATTAATCCTCTGAATGCCAAGATTATTATTGACCCATATATATTTCTAACAATGAATGAGGTTATTGAAAAAGGATAAAAGCTACACAACTTTTTAAGATATATATGTATTAATTTTCCAAAATGATACCAGACAAGAACTGACAATTCCAAAATAAAAATTTCAAAACTTGAAGCAAAAAAAGAGCATTATATTGACGACCCATGCCCTTTTTCATGACTGTTCCAAATATGAATATTAACAGAAATACCATAAATCATACTACTTATTTTCACAAAGAACATTGTTATTGTCTATTTATGATACTTGCAAATGAAATGATTACACTTCTGGCAATTTGCAGAATACTTGCTGTCACTACAATGCAACAACTTCAAAGTGCAAAAATAATTCCCCTTGACTGGCTTTTGGACCCAGAGGTGCAACATCACATTTTCCCATATTCAGAATGTTTGAAGGTAGTTTAAAAGGTTCTCAGAATCATCACCAGATGTCAACGCTAGTGCAACAAGTTTCTCACTTAGTAATAGGTAATCCTTTATGAGTAAACACGTAACTCATCAGTGCTCTCAGAAGAGATCTTCCGTGCCGACGTCCCTCTGCTATTGTTCCCTTGTAGTGATTTGTGATGGTAAAAAAATTGAGATTCGAGCCATGATTAAATATTTCATAAAGATAGGCATGAGAGCAAAGGAAACTCCAACTTTCAGAACATCCTAGGGGACTTTGCTCTTTCATATTCAACTGTTGCCAAGTTGAAAAACGAGTTTGATCAGGGCAGCTTAGATGATGATGTGTGCAGTGGTCAGCCAAAATGTGCCACTACCCCCAAAACTGTAGATTAAATGCATAAAATGGCCATGGAGGATCGCCAACTGAATGCAGAAATTGCTGAAGCTGTACAGATGTCATCTGAATGGGCATATCACATTTTAACAGTAGAATTGGATATGAGAAGCTAGATGGGTACCATGACTTTTGATGCAGGATCACAAATTCATCAGAATGGAAATATCCAAACAATGTTTGGCCCATTTTAAGAGCAACCAACAAGATTTTCCGAGCTGGTTTATGACCACACATGAAACCTGGGTCCACTAGTATACCCCAGAGACAAAAGAGTATTTAAAGCAGTGGAAACATTTATTCAACACCACCAAAGAAAGCAAAGCCAATATGGTTGGCCAGAAAAGTTATGGCTTCAGTTTTCTGGGATGCAAAAGGGATTCTGCAGATACATTAACTTCAGACTGGTCAAACAATTACTGGACAATACTACACTAACCTACTTGATCAACTAGAGCAAAAGATACACGAGAAAAGGCCAGATTTGGCAAAGAAGGAAGCCACCTTTCATTAAGACAATGCATACCCACACACAAGTGTTGTTGCCATGGCAAAAATATATCAATTAAGATATACTAATTGTTGCCACATATGCCTAATCCACCTGATTTGACTGCATCAGATTTCCATCTCTTCCCCAAGCTCAAAATTTTCCCTGGTGGATGGTGATTCTCTTCAAAGAAAGAACTAATAGCTGGACTAGATATGTTTCACAGACCTGAAGGAATCTGATTTTCAAGATGGGATCAAGACATTGGAACATTGCTGGACCAATTGCATTACAGAGCAGGTGTACAGGGAGATTACATTGAAAAATAAAAAAGCTTCACTGAGGTGAGTCATTTATTTCTACTCCATTTTCATGGTACCAACATGTGTTAATTTCTTTTTTGGCAATTCTATGGCTAAAGAATTTCTGCGAATGTCCACTAAACGAAGTTACCTGCACTAATGTTTATACCAGAATTGCATCAGTTAAAAACAAATCTTTCACCACTCTTGCTCCTCGATTTGATTTACAAGTGTCAGCTGCAAGACCCAAGCGCACTTCAAAGCTACAGCAATAGTAAGTTTCAGTGCTACATTACATCCAAATTTTAATCCCGTACATTCTAGGCTTACTGGGCATGTACACTTTCAAAGAGCATCTTCCTTGGAAAACTGCTGTCAATGGTGTCAAGTCTTCAAAACTATTCCTCAATGGTTCCAAAATGCTTAGTACATGATTCTATATTTCTGAAAAAAGATGCCGGTAATCTTACCAATAGGTGCTAGTTTGCCAAGTTGCTTTCGGAAGTCTCTAGTATCAATGTCGTCAAATCTGATGCCTGACAACTGAGAATGAAATGTATTGTGACTCATAAGAGCTGCATACATGGAAAGAGATATGCCCTTATTTTCCTTCCATGAAACTTCCTTGTGCTCAAGTGATTCATAAACCGTCCAATCTACTTTTGCTTCTATCATCATGAACATCTGATTCAAGATTCTTCATACAAAATATTTTCAATGGTGCGCATATAGATCAATGGCCATTGTTATTTCTGCAATTTTCACCATTACAACAGAACGATATGTGAAGAGCATACACATGTCTGGCAAAATTGATGGCATCACAAGCATTACTTTGATTTATATTGATACCATATACAAACCTTTAAGTGTGGACCATTTGAAGAAGGTTATGACACTGTTTGTGTAGAAAACTATGTTCTTTCTATACAACATGTAACTCTAAAGCACACAAAATTACAAGATATGGTCAAAAAATCAAGCTCTATGTTTTCTAATTTATAAAATAAGAAATACCTGTATGAACTTCACTATTTTTCAAAAATGTTCTGCACACTTTTGTGAAGAATACATGAAATTTCATGCATGTGCATTATGTTTAATATACAAAAAATTTAAAATGCAGAACCCAAGGGTGATTTAGACGAGAAAATTCTGAAAGTTAATAGACATTTGCTACCAATTTCTAGGCTGACAAGTGGTGATTTTGTCAATTATTTATAAAAATAATGCATCCTATTATTAATCCATTTGAAATTTTTATTTATTAATGATAACCTATAACAGCACTAACTAGTAAGCTGTTTTTAGAATTTTTTAATCCAATATGGCTCATTAATTATAGATTTTAGGTGAGAACAATTTTCGATTAGAAAAATATTGATCAAATCCTAGAATTTTATTCAAAATTGTTTTCAAAACATTCTTATCTACTATTTTTTTCTTTCTACTGTCTCAAAGGAAATATTAGTGACAAATTATTTACTAAAAAAATTTCCTCGACTAGAAGATTCCCATTAAAAATGGACAACACCAATTTGCAATCTAAAAAAAACTGATATAGTCCACTGTTACATGTAGTATCTCATGGATGATGTTATGACCAGTTAACCAAGGAAATTACCATGGAGAGAAATCTATACCTCCCATCCTATGGAACAACAGCATTAGTATTGACATTAGCATAGCTTATTAAAACAATCGTAATTTAAAGAGATTGTTCCCAATAGCAAAATATCCCACTGTGAAAATTCATCTGAGTGGAGTTTACTGCCTTCAATGTGCTAATTGCAAGGGAAATAAGTCTTAAGGTACAAACAGAGGAACACCACCTAGATTTCACCAAAAGAATGGAAGTGTCACAATTTACAGTCCTCTTCTAAGCGAAGGCCACCAGGTTTAATCATACCATGGAGGGTGATAGATAAACAGATGAAATGGTTGCAAATGGACACCTGGATTAAACCAAGTGCCAATGCTGCTGTGGGCAATCATATGAAAGTTCATGGGCAAGCCCAAGAGCGAAAAGGAACAAACAATTTAGTATGTCGGTCTTTAATCTGATCAATGACAAATAGGAGACACCACTGATAAAATACTGATGAAGATCAATGAAGGCAACACATACTCTCCCAGCAATTCAGGGAAACGGTCTTTACATAGGCCAACTGATCATACTGCTGCAACAAGAGGCATACACCTATACAAATTTGACAGATATCACAGTCTAATACCTTCAACCTGAAGACTATGAACACACGGAGCAAATATTTTGTCAATGCAGAGCAACAATTATGGTGAGGATACAGAAATATGAAAAGATCAATAATGCCTATTTCTCATCCTTTACTATCCACCAAAGAGATACAGTGAAACCCCATATTTGCATCAATTTAATTTTTGCCTTCCTGCAATATTCAACATTTTTATCAGATCCCATACAATTTCCTATTTCCACAACATATGTCGAACCCCATATTTACATGATTTTCTTTTCACTTTTCCCGCTAATTGCATCGCTATGAGCTGAACTTTAAAATATTTCACATTCTAAAACAGTTACCCATGCCTTTATAAAAAAAATTAACTATGTTTCATACATATACACTTGAAAAAGGTGACTGAGAGCAGTATTGTGAAAAGTTTAACAGAAGAATTTTAAAATGGCAGGATGCACATTTTATCCTGCATGACTATAGAAAGACAAAGCAAAACAAGAACATTTGCAATTCAGCGAATCTCGACGGAAGATGTCAAAATTGAATAAAGTTCTTCATGGCTATAGCCCAAAAGATGTCCTCAATGCATATTAGAAGAGTGTATTATTGGTGCTCTCAGAAAAAAAAACACTGTGCTTCACAGGGGAACAACGTCATAGAGGGGTGCTGAGTAAACAAACACTGTCTTATAGATCACAAATTCAGATGGAAGTGCTTCAGCCATTTGTGGTTGGTACGAGGGTCATCCGGAAAGTAGTACCCGTTCGTGCCGCATGAAGTGCTGACGACGCGAGTAGCCGCTGGACGAGGTCAGATAGCTTCAGTGGCTTGTCTGCCTTCTCTGAGCCAAGTTGCGTGACGCTAGCATTGCCTGTGTTGTTTCTGTGATTGTTTACAATGTTTAAAAAAATTGAGAACGCCGCCAGTTGTGAAGTGAGGGCAGTGATTAAATTCCTCAATGCAAGAAACGTTCGCCCATGTGATATTCATCGCCAATTAAAGGTGTATGGAGACAATGTAATGGACGAGTCGTCTGTTCGGCGGTGGTGTCGCAACTTCAACATGGGGAGGGGGAACACACACGACGATGAGCGTTCGGGGAGACCGTCTGTCATTACAGACCAACTGGTGAGCTCAGTTGACGAATTCGTGAGGAACGATCGGCGCGTCACAATTGATGACATCTGTGAGCATTTTCCCAATGTTTCTCGAACAATTGTTCATGAAATTGTTAAACACCATCTGCATTATGCAAAAATTTGTGCAAGATGGGTCCCTCGCGTATCTCAATGAGCTGGCGGCGAAGGACTATGCAGCAGGAATACAGAAACTTGTCACACGTTATGACAAATGCCTTAATTTGCTTGGAGATTATGTTGAGAAGTAGTTTAAAGTATCCTCTTTCAAATAAAATTTTTTATGTTTGTTAATATTTACTTTTGTGTCTTTATTTCACGAACGGGTACTACTTTCCGGATGACCCTCGTAAATCAAAGAGTCCTAGGTGTTTCAATCATGTAAAAACATTGCTCACTTGACACACAGCAAATCACAAAGCATAAGCAAACTCAGAAATATTTGAGGATGAGCTTCATGATCTGGATGCTAAAACGGAATCTCTAAACAGAAATTTCTACTGCTTGTTGATTAGGGTTCAGCCCATCCACTGAATGTACACTTGGGTAATGTACAGTTACAATTTTTTCCTTTAAATTGTACTAGTGAGCTCCAACCACTAGATTTAGGTATAATACACTCATTTAAGGTGCATTATCAAAGACTGATAGTACAGAAATTCATACCTATACATGATTGTGGTAGTAATATAAAGCCAATCAAATTGAATGTACTAGATACTTTATATACATACCGTGGGCATGGATGAAAGTTAAGGATAGTAAAATATAACAATTCCTTAATAAGACAGGATTTTATGTTGATTGTAATGAGGAAATTCCAATTGAAGTTATTAGTGATGATGATGATACCACAGAAAATGACTTTAGTAATTTAGATGTAAAAGAGAAAATCCTCTATTTCCCACTATTTGTAGTTTCCAGCAATTCATTATTTTTTTCTGACATCCCTAGAAAGTGCATTTAAGTATTTTATTGTATTTGAATATTTTATAAGAACATAAGCCTCAGTGGCAGTGAATTTTAGTTTCACCAGCAATAGGGTGCATTATCCTCAAGCTGTGGATTAAATAAGATTCAGACTGTTGGGTATTAACTACTTCTGCAACATGACAGAAAATGATTAAAAGCTGTTTCTTTCCCGATTTCCAGCCATTAAACATCAATAAAATATTTTTCCTCTCTCATTCATTCAAAAATCCTGAAATGATTTTGATCCCTAATCTATTTTCAATGTCTTGCATTTTTCATTACAAATTTCTCTTTAATCTGGTCTCTCCTGCTGATTAAATTGTACACTAGCATTTCTAACTTACTATGACTGCAGCCTCCTGTTCAAAATGCATGATCACTCTTTATTACCCTGCCTTTGTTTGGCCAAAGTAATTCTACTTAAATGAGCATTACCAAAACTTGAAAAAGCAATTGAAATTTCACACATTCTCAAGACAACTGATGATAAAATAATGAAAATCTGAACTACAAATGCCATCCAGTTCAGCTATTTGATATTTGTGCTTGTCTGCACTTAACTGAGGAAACAAAAAGAAAGAATAGGGCTGATAATAAAATCAGCAAATTAATTATAATAATTTAAGATATTTTACTCAGTTACTTTAAAAATTAAAATTGACAAACTGAAAATTTAGATGCATTTTCATCATGTACAAGAAATTTACAATGAATTTGGGTCAATGTTGATAGTACAATACAATTTGAAACTTTTGCCCAATGCTTAGCCACTGAAGTTCTACTTAAGTTTGAGAATTGTTTCCTCAAAAGAGGGGTTTAAAATGAGATGAACCATATAAAACCTACACTCACCTGATTCATCTGACACAGTTTCTACTTGGGGTTCCACCTTTAAAGGCTGAAATAAAAACAAAATTTTGTTCAGCCTATTTCAACAAATGCCAGCTTTACAAAAACTATCATACATAATACAATATTTACCGTTTTCATATGATATCATTAAAATGAAACACCAATAAAAACTAATCTTTATTATTTTCTTATTTGGTCATTTCAAAGCAGACACAACCAAAAGTTGAAATTATTTTCATCTAGAGAGGGAAAACCTGCAGAATACCATTTAGCTGAGTAAATTCCATCAGCACATAGGATTGATACATTGATTACACAAATTAATTTGAGATATCCATTATTACAATTAATGTAAAATTCAAAGACAAGCAGCTTGAAACATTAGTCTAAAAACTATGAAATGCCATGCCGTCCAGTCACAACAGTGCACCACTCATCTGCATGGTAGCCATGTGTCCACGAGAATCTTCCCAGTCACATGACAAAGAAAGAGGCATTGACCAATTTGGCCGGAGGATTTTGCTACATCAGGGTCAGTTCTCACTCCAAAAAAGAATGCAGAATGTACAGAATATTATAAACTATCAAGGAAAATTACCACAGTAGCTACTTGGATAATTTTTAATCCATACTCAAAAACTAAGTATGATTACATAAAAACATCTTGACCTCTTATGATGAGGCAAGACTCACAAACTTCTCATATTAATCATGAGCATGAATAAGGTGGCAGGCAGTATCTGACATCTATCTATTAACCAATTAGTACTATTAGTATTTTTTCCAACTGCCTTTAACCAAATTACTATCACTCCTTATATGAATGAAATAGAAGGGATCATTCTCTTCAATGAGGAGTTATATTGGGGCAATAGATGAAACAAGGATGTTTGTATAATTTTGGATACCTACTTTGGAGATGTAAATTTAACATGATCACATTATAAAATAATCTTTTTAAACTGTAGACGTGTAAGGTTTCAGATTATTTTACAGATGGTTTCGTGATTTTGCAGATGTTATTCTATAATTTATCACTATCATTTAACAACTATGAAGAAATATATTTAGGACGTACTCATTCTTACATTTACTAAGTAAAAATTGTTTAATAAGTAATAAATTAGGTAAAACATGGAAAAGTGAAATTGATCTCCTTATGGCCTTTTCAAGAATGACCATATAAAACTATTCTTTAAGCCACAAGGGTTTCTTTAAAAATTATAACATAATCACATACTCTCATTTAACACCTTACTTTTTGATAATGGAATATAAATACAAGCAATCCAAATCAACTCTTTGCTTATCAGTGAAGTGACTGAACAAGTTTTTAGTGAACTAAAAAAAATAACACCATTATACCAAACAATATGGTCATAATTGAGATGAAAAGAATCGCACATTCAATTAAAAAGTCATTGATCCATATATGTTCTTCAAATATACAAAAACATCCTCAGAAAAACTTTCTTTCTGAAGTCCTTAATTGACAATCAAAAGAAAGAGTGGATTTTCGCTCTACACAAGAAGTTCCTATGCAGACCCATTTCATCTTATTGCACACCTTTGGTTAAGACATTAAACATAATCTTGAATCGTTCCTAGTTCTAAGTGAAATAGCACCCACCCATTAAAAATTAAGGTAACAAGTACAATTGACCACATGCAACCACAGTTCATAAATTACGCCTGGGTATATAATACAGGATTATTACTAAGCATATGCATCAATGTTATGAAATTAAGGGAAAGTAACAATGGAAGCAGCAATCAAACCACATTATTAGCAAAATTTCCAAGGATACACACAATTGTACTGCATGTATTCAATCGTAATGTAAGCTATGAGATTTTTCATAAATCAAGTTTACAGTGAATTTATCGTGAGATAAAGAAATTGTACGACAGGATCCCAGTGAATTTTGTAATCAAATAAAATTTTTCAATGATTACTGTTGTAACTTTTTGCTGATTTAAAGCATCTTTTTTTATAGCTGCTCTTCCCTGCAAAGTACTATTAAAGCTATCGATTGAACAGCTACCTTACAATTTAACTTGATGGCAAGCTAGGCAGTGCATCTGCAACTCTATAATAGCCCAGAAAAATGTATTTTTAGCACGTTACTTTACATATTAAAAGATTTTTTAATGAAAAATTACTCAATAATGTTTCATAATAACTATAAAGAGTATACCAGTGGTGCAATAAATCCCTTATGGACCTGTATTGATTTGCTATTTCAAGGTTCACGTTGGTTTGAAAATAAGTTATACTAACTTGCATGAGAAGGAGCCAGGGAAGATAAGACATTATATTGTATTTCTTTTAAACATTTAACTAAATGGTCTCGATTAGTGTCATCAATTTGCAAAGCTTCAAGGAATGAAATTTGTTGTGACTTTGTTACGTGATCAGAGATATTTGTTGAAGGAAGTAATATCTCATTTTGTCCATTATATTACAATCAATTATAGTAAATAATTACTTACTGCACACGGGACAACCAATGATGGATCTTTCTTCAAAACTGACGGTGACCAGGACCCATCCCTATGTAGCTGGATATCATTGCTGTCACTTGGAAATCTTCCAGACTGTAGAACCTCTTGAAAATAGCTGAAATTAAAAATGAAATGGAATAAAAGATTAGAGGACAGAAGGATTACAGAACTGAAGAATGATTTTTCAGGACACCAATTCAAAAAAGGCATGCATAACAGAAAATGAACCACATCAAATTCAAAATAAGGGCAAGAATCACTCCCAAAAATCCTTGGATTTTGTTTGAAACTGATAGATACAACATAAGATGACATTCATTTGCCTCAACAGTAGTGGGTAACACTGACAAAGCCTCAAAATATGTTTGTAGAACAGAGGTGCAGGATTGACTTCCTCAGAAAATGAAAACTTGAAGTAATGTTTCAAAATGAAATGCATACCTATTAGCAGAAAATTTCATTTAAATTTTCCGAAATACACTATCATGTTACTATTACTATCTAATTATTTCCAGAAAAAAAGTGAAAATGTGGATTACTTCATGAAAAAGGATGAGTTTAAATAATCAAATTTTTATAGTTAGAGATTTCATTTCTAGCTGGGAAAAGCATAATTATATTTTTTACATGGGCTACTCACACGATATGTAGACCAAAATGTGAAATCAACTTGAATGAATCGGTTCTTCCTATCATATCAACTGATCAAAATGTGAAGGCCAGGAAGTAATGCATTCCATTTTTTTTCTCAGAAAATATTACTTAATTCAAAATGTATAACTTATTCACAATTCAAATGGATATCTCCTTAAACAAACACTATTTTCTGCATAAGGTTTAAACTTGTATGACCTTACGCCACCATGCAAGAAGTGTGCACACACTTTCTTATTTTCGTTCTTGTGCTCTGCACAGTCTCGTTCTCTAAAAATGAATCATGTCTTTATCATCTTAAAACTTTGTCATGTAGAGTGCATCATTAAGTGGCTCAAAAAGATAGAAGCTGGGAGAGCCACATCGGGTCAAAAGGGTGGATGCAGCAGCACAGTCTAGCACAATTTGGCAATTGGCTTTCAGGTTGCCAGGCTTGTTTAAAGGTATGCATAGACATGATGGAACTATATTTCTGCTGGATTTTTGTGAGACTGAACTAAATTGAAACACTGCACTGAGTTTTCCCAAGCTCTAGACTTAGGCATGTGAATTAATGGTTGTACTTCTTGTAATAACGGCCACAAGAATCACTGCATCCCCGACAGCAAACATTACTAGTATGACTAGGTTTGATTCTTCCCATAACATTACTTTTCTGACCAAGGAAATGGCCCCAACTGCTTTAGCTGATGTGATTTCAGAAGATGCCCCTCAATTGATCAACTATCTATCTCCAACTCAAAATTGCGCACCAGTACTGTGACTACCCGGGACACTAAGACTTCACCATTGACAACGAAATGTTCCAACAAGTCACAGCAGTGATTTTTTCTTTGAACTCTATAATCAGTTATACGATTTCAAGGAACCTTAACAAACCTTGCCTTGTTTGTGCAATTTTAACTACAGTTCTACAGTGAAACCTCATAATACAAGCATAACCCATTCCACAATCTTTCTTGTAAATGGAAACAAGTTTTTGCAAATAAAGTCATCGAAAATACAGTAATGCATTCCTGCCTAGAAAAATAAATAATATTCAGATTATCCAAAGAAAATTATTTATAGATTGTTTAGGATGGTGTATCACATTCACCTTTTCTTCTATTGTGGAATGAAGCAACCGGGAATGTGGACTCGATTTGTGAGAGCAAGAAGGATTGAAATAAATAATTTATTTATGATATGTACCTAAATGAGACATTTGTTTTCACCAGCACTTCAAAATTTGGTAAAAATACGACCCAGAATGATCATTAAATAAATCTATGGGATACATTGCCACTGCCTCATTATGGCGATTTCTCAAATGCATGGTTGGGTGCAAACGATTGTTGTGACCTCCACATCTCACTTAGCATGCTGTTTTGGACTTAACACTTCTTGAAGACTCATGGAGTTTCTGGATGGTAAACAAGTAAGGGCTGGATTTTCAAACCTTCACACGCATTTTTCCAAAATAGCAAAGTGAGATGGCCTTTCATTGCTTTGTGGTCGGGCAATGCATTCTCTTCTACTGTTATTTTCACAAATATAGGTTCCCTTTAGCCTGTTCTTCCCAAAGAGAACCGTCTCATCACAATTAAAAACACTGTGTCAGTTTCGGGCACTTCAGTTACCTTTCCTCATTGCGGTACAGGACTAATGTTGGATCTAGTACACCTTAGCCAGTGTGTGTTTTGTTATTGTATGTTGGTTTAATTGTTTGTTCCATCCTAGCCCACTTTCATCGTCAATTTAATTGTTTTATTTTGTTTTTACCCCGAATATTTCCTCACCATGTCCTGTGCCCACCATTTAGAGTACGGCTGGGGTTGATCTTTCCCGTAATACTTATATGGCCACAGTTACTGTTCCTGTTAATTCACAATTTTTTATGGTATGTTGTAGCAAAAATCTCCGCTTATATTTAAGCAAGCAGCCATTATTTACCACCAACCCTCATAAATCTTAACTTTTCCAGGCCTCATAACATTCAAAGATGCACTAAATTTATTCAATTGTTCTTGGCTCCACTTGGTGGAAGTTCATGCTCATTAAATGACGAACACAATGTACCTTTCCACTGTTCTTTATTTACGTACTAGTTTCAACACCTAAGCGTCATCATCAGGTACCAGGTATGGTGACGTACCTGATGATAATGCATAAGTGTTGAAACTAGTTGTACGTAAATAAAGAACGATGGAAAGGTACATTGTGTTCTTCATTTAATGATACCTTAAGTTTACCAAAACTAAGATTTAATTTTTATGACTTCTTCTGGAATCTTAGTACCAAGCAGCAATCCTAAATGATGAACCTTTGCTTAGCAGCAGAGGTGGAAATTGCAAATTTTTTGTTTCGATTCATCCCTAATTCAGGTCTTGGCATAGGAAACTCTCCCTTTTTATTACCATTTACCAGAGAGCCTAGTAGTACAAAATTGATGAAGTGTTTACATTAAATTACAGATAGATTTAAATTTACTTGTACAAATATTCATTACCCATCAATCACAAGGTTGTCATAGACCGCAGGTTTGTCACAGACAGGACATATCCACATGGGCTTCTTCTCATTCATTTGCAAATAAAGAGATGCATCAAAACACTGCAGGTGATAGCAGGTTGATGCACGACATGGAGTTGTCATCCTCATTTTACCCAAGGGACAAACCAAAGATGCTTTCAAAGAGGTAGTGGCAATTTCATTATCTGCTTCCTCATTCAGCTTTTCTTTTACTGAAAGATTAAAAAAAAAAAAAAATTAGCAGAGCCAATGTTCCTACATTATAACTCTTATAGTAATGAAAAGAAATGAATTCAAGTGCAAATAATCTGGTTAAAAATACAATTATCAAGATTATGGACCTTACAACATGTGCACGTAATCATATTGATGATAATGCAACAGATAAATTTTTTCCAGCAATTTTATTGCCCCTTTTTCTAATTTATGATCCTTTCTTCTCAACAATGAGTTGTTTAATGGAAATTGTCACAGAGGGACTAGGAAAATGAATTTCAGGAAGGCAGTAATTCACATGCACATCTGACTGATGAGATTAACCTCTTAGGGCAAGGATGGCAATCTCAACCGTCATTCAGATCTTCATCAGCCAGAGAATTGGGTAAAAAAGCTAGCTAACTGTTTCCCGACATCTTTACCATTTTGCTGGAGGTGAATGGGGTGTCAACACCAAAGAAGTTCCTAACATCTCAGTAAGTTCTACCAATGACAATTTTTTAAACTAATTTGAAGCATTTATTCCCATTTTTTTAACCTAATGTAATTTTGTCTTTTCATCTGTTATTTTAGGTACTTAGCCAAATTTAGAGACCTTCTGAATACCTAGCTGTAGATGCAATTATTATGCTCTCCACATGTAATTTTCAAATGGTACATTCCACAGAAACACAGAATTTCAAATAAATATCCACGAACTGTGCAACTCTACAGGTTATACCTAAGATATGATTGTTTACCTTGGAAAAGAGTTATGAAACACAATGAAAGACATGACACACACATTTCTGAGTAATATTTGATTAAAAGTATAAAGAAAAGGATAACTTTTCCTTGTCTCAAATTTTTTGACATTTATAAGAAAATGAATTTTTGTGGGACAATAAGAACACATCACAGAGGCATAACAAAAGCCTTTCAGCATAAATGATTGAAATGGTAAGAATATAAAGGTGATAACCAGAGAGACACAACAGAGATTTCTTGAAGAGACGAAAGATTCTTACATGTGTTGACAAATGTAAATCAAGCAGTAAAATGTGTCTTTGATAAAGAAGGGAAGCAGCAAAACCTGCCATTGTAAAATACAATAAAAAAATATAGATATTACATTGGTCAAAGAGAGGGAACGATAAATATTCATTCAATCAGCAAAAGAATATGGAAATGGACAAAAAAGTTGTTCTTCCACCACCATCACTGACCATAATGAATTCATGGATTGCCTTTATATTTGATGGGCACATAGGGATTTTCAATTTGCTTGGGCTAGATAACTTTTGCATGGAGTTTAGGAAGATGGTCACCCTATTCATCACCCTCAAGGGTGGCCTTAAGCTGTATCAAAAACATTTTCCTTTGAGCAAGAGATAGTGCACAATGGATCTAAAGGGCCAGATACCACTTCCTTAAAAACAAGGAAATCCAAATGGTTTTTCAGCATTCAGCCACGATGGCCTCTGTGTGGACAAGTGCTTCAGAGATTACAAGAAAACTTATTCAAAATCAGTATCCAATTTTAGTAATTTGAAAAATCAAAAATCTAAGACATATTTCGAGGTTTGCTTATTTTCCTAAATAATTTTTCTGATAACTACAACAGATAACATTAAAACTAAATCACAATAGCTTTTATTCACTTTCATTTATTATTTTTTTCCTTAATTTCTCACAACCTCTGCATAGTCAATTTTAAATCCCCAGGTAGTTTCCAGCCAGCAAAAACTACTGTCAGAATTTAAATACCATCTCTAAAAGGTGAAAACACCAGCACACTGAAGTGAAATCACATTGAATGGGTCTTTAAAAATTATGAAACACCTCCAAGCAAATATGGGTGGTATGTAATTAAAAAATGTGAATAAAATTTAAACAAGTTTACAGGAAAATAAGTTCACTGACTGTTTTCAACAAGATGAAACCTAAGAGATTTATTTTTCATTTACCACATTTTTATGATAACAAAGCAAAATATTACTATAGAAGAACACTTACTTAATCCTCTCGTATAATCTGCATGCCTGAGACCCCTTGACTTAAGCCTTTGTAATAGGTCAGTTGAAGTCAATTTCCTGACAAGATAAATGCATGTTGCATAGTTCCGATTGAATTCTGGAGCCCAGGAAACAGATACTTGATTTGTCATGGCTGGGCATAATTTTGCCAGTGGTGTTATATTAACAGGCCTGGATGGCCTTTTGGGCTCAACTCCAGCCTTATTTGTTGGAATGGGATTCTGCAATAAATAGATTTGAAGAATATAATCAATAAATAGAATATACTGGGTGAAATTTTAAAATATTGAAGTCTCATCCTAATTAAGCCTATTCCTAGTAACTAGGATTGATTTCCAGTAAAAGTTTAAATCCATGCATGAGATTTCAAGTAATTCCAGGTCTTCTCTTGCAACGCATTGTAATACAATGTTTCTATTTGTGTTTTCATTAATGACTCAATTTTCAGCAAAACTTCTGGATAGTAATTTTCAATTGACAAAGTAATACATAGTTGACTGGGGGCAAGACTTTACTTCTAGAATACTACAACTGTAAATATTACTCAATACCTTCAGTCCAATTTTTACCTCCTGTCACGGATCAATGTGTAAAAAAGACTGAAAATGATCCTTCCACGCCATCACCAGCACTGAGGAGTTAAACTGATGGAATGCATTTCCATGCTTAAAAACAATTCAATGAAAACTTGCAAGTGGGGTAAATAAGTTAAATGAGGTATATATTTTTAAATATTCCCATATTCTTATTTCAGCACATTATATAACAGACTACAACTTAATTAAAATATTTTTTAAGGGTTCAATGTAAAATATCTAAAGATCGGGTTGTAAAGAGGTACCTACTACATAATTTTTATTTAAGTATAAGAAGACATCCATTCACATATCCCTCCTGTGTGATGAAAATTTCAGAACAGATTTCTTTCAAACTTGTGAATAAACTGGACTGAGCTCCTTTTTTTCTCTTTTATTCTAATTTTAGAATATAAAATGCATCATACTTTCACTTTTGAATTCTATTGCCTTCCCTTTCTCCCTGATTGACTAGGTCATTGTAAGGCATACCTTTTTATTATAATGACGAGTATTTTCAGGATATGCCAGCAAGAGGAGGTTGTGATGATACATCAGAGAATTGGGCAATGTGCCCTCACTCATGTGTATGTCTTCACGGAAGAGAAAGTAGAACCATGGTGTCAGGTCGGCAATTCTCTTCTGTTTGCCACCTTCTGACAATATGTAAATAACATGAGGCACAACACAATTCTCTAGATCTTAGGAGAGACTTCAACACTAGCCATGGTGTTATATGTCATGGCCTTAACCCTAAGCCGTATCCAGAGTAATTTTGTTTTTTAAAGAAGCAGACCTATTTTCGCTGGTGTAATACCATCTACTGTAGATTAAGGCATGAAATCTCATCGCAAAAGGAATTAGCAAATCTACACATTTTCATTCCCTGACTCTCCCATTCCCATTCTCTGCATGAACTAAATGATGAGGAAACAAAATTTACACTTGCACAAACATTACTGCCACTCTAATGGCATATCACTGAAGCGATACCAAGAGAAAAATATTTTTATGACAATGTTTTTATCAGGGATCAAGTTGTGGTTGTAATTTATGACACAAATATAGATTCTTGACTCCATGAATGGAAAGAAAAGTGTTGCATTCCTTGCATCTCTTGTGTGAGCAAGAATTTTCATTTCATACTAATCTCAGATTGGTAGGCATAAGAGTCGTTAACAGATTTCAGATCTTAAAGGATTCATGACTGATTGATGAGGCACCTCTTGATGTATCAGAATAATCTATCCTAATATTTTCCTTCAATCCATGTCACTAGTTAATAAGCCCAAATATTCAATCATGGATGATAGGTTCCAAAAGTCACAATGCAACAAAACCAAGATCATGAAATTAAAGCGTACAACTACTGTAGTCAGCATTTTACATCAGTACACTTACAGGGAGTGGACAAATTTTTCCATTGACTTTTAAGCATATGCCTGGAGGAAAGGCATCTTCCTGCTCACATGAGGTTTCCAACAAACAAAACCTCATCTGTACCTGAAAATACAGTTGTAAACCAAATGTTAGACACATGATGCATGTTACAGTTTTTAAATGTAATAATTTTCTTAACAAATGCTCTAACTTTAAGATTTTTTAAGGAAAGAAACAATACTTTAAAATACACATATTTTGATAAATATGACATTTTAAAATACATAATTACCTACAATTTTGCTTGAAGCAAAAAGATCTTTAACGGAGTTTCCTCATTAATAAACAAATAAAAAAATAAGTACATAAGAATGGATAAACGTAAATCATAATTACCTGTATAGCATAGTCAATTTTACTTCCAGGCAGAAGATCTCTACATGTAGCCACATCTGTCGCTTGTTGGGGAGTTAAGTGAAATACAAAATTGGCTTCTTGATACCTACCTGGTCCCTGTGGAACTGGAATTAAACATATTATTACATTTTAAACACACTGAACAAAAATAAAAACAACTGCATTACTAAGGGTGCATGAAGCTTAGTTATTATTCATTGTTTTCTCAGCAAAACAGCCACACATTTGAGCAGCATGAAGCAAGTCCTAAAATTGGCTAAAATGTGGGTTGGCATGCTTGCAAATTTACTCATCAAATTCAAGGACTAAACAGTTTTTAAGCATATGCTCATTTTTGTATACAAAATCAATACACAGGATTATGAATTCTATGACTACATCATACTATAATAATAATATAACCATAGTGTGACTATGGACAGCATTATACTTGCACTTACCAAGTGTAGAGGGCCTGAGAAGTTCAGTGATTTGTTCATAAAATGGCAGCCTCTTAAATCGGACATCAGGATGGATGGGGTACTGCACAGGAGGGGCAGCAGGTGCTTTTGGAGGGTACTGGTGGTACAAGTTAGCAGCAAAAACTGACCCTCGACTCTGAAATTACAATCAATGACCAGTTAAATCATAGTAACATTGCATAGAAAATTGCAATTAAATAACAAAATTTGTCCACAATGCTCAGGGCATTTATTAAAAACAACCCATTTTAAGAAGTGTAATTAACTCCTACATTTGGGAGAAATATTATTCACGTCAAAAAAAAGGTCTGTAAAAGCACATGTATATTGTATGGAAATTCGACTGCTTTTCTAACTTTATCATACAAATTCACACACACTACTAAAATGTTTGGACCAATATGAATATGAATGATCCACTGACTTTCAGAATAAGCACATTCCCATCCAGATTCATAAACTCTTTCATTCCAAGATATAATAAAAAATTCCATAAATTCACCTGATTAAAGCAATACATGCATCAATATTCCTTTTACATTGCTGATCACCGTAGAGGATTCCAATAATATTTTCTTTGATAACCATCCACAATATGATTTACAGAAAATTTAAATATGAAGCAATTGGTGTAGTACATAAATGCCATTTGAGATGGACTTCCAAATTAAATAAAAAGTGAGTTAGTGTGCAGAATACAAGTAGACTATACATGATTATATTCATTTAACATGAGTCTAAACAGTGCACTTGGAAAGTGCAACGGCTACCTCATATGTGCCAGCTTTAAAGTGTTAGCTGAGACTGGGAAGGAGGGAAAGAAATGATTGCACGAGCACCAGAGGGCAGTTGGTGGGGCACACATGTATTTGTGAGTGCCCTGCCCTCCTACAAGATTCATGAGACTGGCATCAAAATGTAAGCCTCCTTTGGATAAATAATATGGTCATCAAGCCACAGCCATGGAAGTTTCTTCAGCCTCCTCCATTTGGACTAACGATTGTGGGGAAGCATTAAATGGCATCTCATGTCAACTTTGATTCATCAGAAGAAAAGAAAACTGCAGAAATGCATGCCAAATTTACTATAGTGAAATCTAATAATTAAGAAATACCCTTGGTAAACACCTAGTTAGCAATGTGCACAGACCATATGAAACACAAATTGTAGTTGATCATTACAGTTTTAGGTAGAAGGGCTAAGGATATTTGAATAATGACCACATTGGGCGTGAATATTATCCAGAGCTTCTTTGTTCCCATGCAAAAATATTCCATGAAGTTAGCATAAGAGTTCCATACCACCAAAAATGATAGAGAGCTCTCAAAACTTGCCAACCTGCAATAACTTCCCTGAATTTCTACTTTGCATTCACTTCTGGTCTTATACACTTCATTAAGTTGCACAGCTTTTTTAACCTCAACGATCCAGATTTGGGATTTATCAGCAACAAGTAGAAATGATATTGTCTTATCAATAGACGAATGAATGGTTCTCATACAGTCTGCTCCATAAACTTCAGAGATTTTCACATTTGCTCTTTAAAAAATAATTCGGAATCTCCTTTCTCAGCATCTGTATTATTACAGTTCATGATCATGAATGTAAGTTTTCATGAGCTGAAGAACCACTTCTCTTTTAGGCACTTCATGAACCAAATAAGACCAGACTGCACCATGAGCTCAATTGATAGTTCAACCAAACATCCGCAACTACTAATCGCATATGCTATTTTCAGCTAGGTATACTATGTAGGCTCAATCAATATAAATGTCCAAGAAAGGTTTAAAGTTTAAAATACAGTGAGGGGGAATTTCCTGACCTAGACCCAATAAAAATTTTACTCAAAAAATTTATAAGAGTATCAAGAACTGTTTTCTTAAACATTTTAGGAGCAATTCAAACAGATACTCATAATTATGAAATCAAATGAAATATTTTGTTATTTATCATTTATGCGGACCCTTTCCATAATATGTAGTTTCCCAACAGTCCCATTTGAGAAATGGCAGATATATTGACAACCTACAATGTAAGCATCACTGCATGACATATGGTGCTAATGGAAGTTTGAAACCCAACTGAAATTTACAAAACTTTCTTACAAATAAAAGAAAGGCAGCATTTGCAACTAAAGAATGTATAAAACTCAAAACATTTGGCAAAACAATAACTGCCTCATTTTTAGGGATAGCTGAGCCAGATGCTTTTTGCAATTCCATCATAATGCACAAGGTAGTATCAAAATACACCGGGTTTCCACAGGATAGAATTTATTCTAAAATTTTATCCTGCGGAAACGCAAAGTATTTTGATTCTCCCTAGTGTATAATTGTCTCATTTTGAGAGTCTGTCAGCCAGATGGCAATCAATTTCACTTCACAGAGAATTCACTTGGACTCCATAATAACCAACTGCATTAGAGTATTTTACATAAAAGCACTTCATAAGTTTTTAAAAATATGTTTTAGTCGATGATTAGAATATTTGTGTACATGGTGATTTAGCCAGCTCAAAGAGAACAAAATTTTAACACGTCATCTATAGAAATCCACATCATAAATTGTACTCCATTCCTACACGTGATTGTGTTAAACAGTGGAAACAAAAATTGACTTAGGATTTAAACTTGCCACGCTCACCTGTAAGGTTCGATCCACTTGCTGTGTGCCATAGGTGGGATAAGGGATTCTGGAAAGGTGCTGCTGCTGTTGCTGCTGCTGCTGTTGGTGGTGGTGATGAACAGGATTGGAATGATGAGACATTGAGTGGTGGCCGTGATGCGCAAGAGACGGAACCTGTTGCGCATGCTGTGATGCCGCCTGCTGCTGTTGCTGCATAGTCATTTCCCTACTGAATGATGAAGATGAAAGGCTGTGCAGGCTTACCATGCCATGTCTGTGAATAAATCACATAGCCTCGGTCAGGGTTCTCCCTCCATCCCTGACTGGAACTATTTTTAACCTAAGAGCCTGCATATAGGTTAACTTAGAATTGCACCAGAGTTAAGTGATTTGAAATTTGTGCACCTTCAAATGGGTCCAATTTAAAACTATAGGCAAACAAAATGATATTTGACTGCATTATTACTCTGCACCAAATACAATTGAGAGGCTTCATGTATGAAGATTTAAATGGCTTGCACCAAAAACCAAATTTTTTACTCAAATAAATGATAAGCCAATTTCAATTGGTGTTTTCAGAAAGAAGAACCAAAATGCTGGGTAGCTCACTTACTTCCTCAGAATTATAAATACTGTGTGGTGGTGGTAGTTTGTACAAATTAACTACCAAAATAAACAGGAAACAATGATGGCTCTAATCAGCCTAATGCCACCTCCAAAAGAAAGTGCCCAAAAAACTAGAATGGAAGTGCATCCCTTGAAACAAAATACTCTCTTAAGTCATTTCATCACGACATGGCCTCTAATTCTAAATGACATCACAATGTTTCAAATTCATGCATTCACACTTCAACAAAATTGCATGCATTCTATGCTTTATTTGCTCATTGAAAGAAAGTGTCAGGTACAGACTTTTCACTAGGAGTCACTTAAAATCCATTTTGCAATTACACTCTTTGGTGGGCATCTTACTTACCAATTTCATACTTTTTCACAAACATTTTAAAGACCCTGTACAAGATTCAAATGACAGTTGCTCACTGCACAAAAACTTAATTCATGCAAACAGTTTGATGAATACAAAAACCACTATTACATGCACTAGTCAATGATGAATACGAACAGCAAAATAACATGCATCGATCAATCTTGTGACTCTCAACAAATAAAAAATTCAGAATTACTCACAAACCTGGGTATGATAGTATGTTTTAAATGCATTGAACATATTCTCATTCGTATCTCAAAGTTCAACATTAAGAAACAAACTTCCCGAAATAACCATGAGTTATTTAACCATGATGATTCACAAGATTATTATTAATAAAAAAAGAAGATTAGTACACTTGAAAAGAATCTATTACAATATACCTGACAGGAATGAATTATGGGTCATTAGTGGAAAGCTTTTTTCCAAATTCTAGCAAACAGTTACATACAACTTGTACTTACTTCAGACAACAAATACCTCTAAATAACCACCACAGGTATTTCATGCAGTTACAGGAAAATGTTCCACAAAGAAAGAAACCTGTCTCTAGTTAAGCAACAAGAAGCTACATTTGAGAGTGCAATAAAAGCCTACTTATTAATGAATGGGTAACAAAATCTAAATAATTGAAAACAATTCAAAGTGGAAGACAACAATGCACATTAGCCAACACTGTGACTCCAATGATTAATTTAATTACATGACAATCATACAAAGAGCAGTTATTTCAAAATATTAGCTTAATATCAGAATGGTTAATACAGAGATAATGAGAATGTATGGCTCATCATAACATGGCTATGTGAGTTAAGGAAGCCAGAATTAATTCTCCATCGTGCTGCCAATAATACAATGTTGCAGTCCAGAGATTCAGTTTGAAGTTCAGGAATTAAATTTCTCAGTTTCCACAACAACTTAAAGTGGAACTTCATCACTTTAACATCCTCATCAGCAAATGCTTAGCAATCGTATGAGGTTCTATAGAATAGTCATTTTACAAAAAAGGTAGCACTATACAAAAGAGAGTCGACAGATATTTAAATCATTAGCAAAGGAGACCAGGAAAGAATTGAGGCAGCATACAGTCTGACTTTGAAAAGGAGAACCAGATTAGTTGAGCATACCTCAAGATGTTAAGAATTTGTGGGAAACACAAAAAAAGGAAAATGATAAGGGAGGTTCCTTAAGGAAAGCCAAGAAACAACAAACATGAAGGCCAATTGAAGAGGGAGTTATATATAAGGTTTCAAAGTTAACATAGTTACAAAGAGAAAAATAAGACTTCAGGGTTCCAGTCAAACAATTTCAGAAATGAGCTCCAGAGATAAAAACCCAAAAGAATAATTTTTACATTCTATAATACAAAATGAAGATACAATGAAAGATAATAAACAAGAAATTTGCTTCCATCATTTAAATGGATATTTATAAAGTCCAATAAATATGAATCCCTAAATGCACACTGTAATCAACAACTTTTACTTCAACGATATCCTAAAATATAATTTTTCTTCATCTGATTCATCTTCTCAGTTGACAGCAACTAATCTATAGTGAAAACCTGACAATCAAAGATAAATTTAAATTACCTCTTCTGGCTAATTATGAAAAAAATAGTGGCATTCTAAGAAAATTCATGTCATACTAGTTACTTCACAAATACAATCTCTCATTTAATTTACATAGTTTAAAAATAATTACAGCCCTCTTTTTTATCACAAGTGATCTTAGCATGTTCCAATGCTACAAAAACAATGCTGATTACTGGCTACTAGTTTGGTGCTTCGAGGTAATACTTATTGATATTTCTTATGTGTATATTATGTAATGGTACATTTAAATCATGAATGCACAAATTCATTTTCTTACCTTTACTTACTAATTTTATAAAAAGAGAAGTTTCAGGTATGATATGGAGAAACATCATGATTAATTAAAAAATTGGCAATTTCCCACTAAACAGAAAACTTATTTTGAGGAAAATTACCAATTTTTTAATCAATATTAATTTTATGTGTGAGCATGGAAAGTGCAAACTGTTTAGCATCTGCATTTCAACCAATTATTTCCTGTGATTCTTTAAAATTATACTTCAATTCTGAAAATTTTAAGTTCATGTGAATGAATCCATTATTAGATAAAATCATTTCAACCGAAAAGAATCTTAGCAGGTATTTCTGTCACATCTGACACATTATTGCATACTTATTACCTGACAGTGAATATTACATCATTTTATACCTGTATTGTCTTCCCTATCTATTTATTATTCTCGATTCTTTGACTGTAGTAGCACTCAGGCAATCAAGCTAGTTCCACAATAAGTAGTCATATTTTTGGGTTACAGGTTGGATTAACTAGGAAAATCGCTTTCCTTTCATTAGTCTTCTTATATGCAACTATTCAGTTTTTATGCTGATTGATTGTGCCACCCATGTTAAATTTCATTTTGTTTCAAAGTAGTTAGATGCTCTTCAGTGACTGGATTTTTAAAAGCCACCAAAGTAGAGGCAATCCAACGGTTGATTAGGTTTTTAACTGTAGATCTTATTACTAGATCCTCTAGCATGTTTTTTTAGCACATCAGGGTACGAGGTTGTCTACTTTTTCTGTATCACCTATAGTTTCCCAGGAAAATCTAATGCCCAGAAAATTGGCCTTAGACAAAATGGAAATATCCAGAGGCATTGGCTACATTTAAAAGCAGACCCCCCCCCCCCCAATCCACAGACAATTACTCTACCAACTAACACTATTACATCAGCATATGTATTTTACTTTGCTGATGTATTCAATTAAGTATAAGAATTTACAACATTGTATTTAACTCACTTACTTTCATCAGAGTGGTATTTTTTTAAAATGTAACCTATTTCACATTCATAAAATAAGCCTGACTTAGAGAAGTTGTGCATAATGTTTGCTTGTGAAATATTAACAGTAGCATTACCATTTTGATTATTTAATTAAATATGCATTAAAAATTTAATGTTCAAATTAAACACCAAATAAAAAGCCACAGCTATCACCCTACACCTTCTAAGAGATAATACTACAGAAGTGAAACTACTTTTTAATATTTACTCCGAGATATGGAAAACTATATACACTGCTCAGTGCATATACTTGGGCTATATTGTAATCATAAGTCAAGGAAGAATAGGCAATAAATGCTAATTAACAAAGGGGAACGTACTTCTAAGCTAAGTGGTAAATTAAAAAAGTTTTATGGTAGAACAAGCTGGTGTACATGTCCCACAATATTTTAAAGCATATAAAAAAAGATTAATAATACAGAATGTATGTCATAGTCATATTAGCGTATGCATGCACATTCCCAGTCTTGTTATAAAAAATATACATACATAAGTGCCAACAATCTGACAGCATGAAACAATGTATGTGATAAGATTTAGCCTCCTCTCCTCATTTACTTACTGAATGGTTTTATAAAGCTCCTTAATTTTCATGGTAATAGGAGTAGAGCGTAACTTCAGCAAATCCAATGCTCTGGTTTGTAATTCTGTCTTTCTTCCAGTTTTGTTTCTTCCAGCAAAACCTAATAACATCTGAAGTTCGGAGACTCTAAAACTCAGCACCATATTCTAAAACAGAAATCACAAAGTTATGATTTCATTCACTACAGTCAACAGTTTGAGCACAATCCCTTAACTCATTGTCAGGAGCATGACTCTGACCTCACCATGGACAAAAACAATGCCACCATGGGCAAACCTCTATAAAGAACACTGTGGACAATCATGCAGGAAACAAAATCTTGACTATTCCCATGTAGTTCCAAATCATCACCATTTACCCACAAAGTCTACGGGAGAGATGAAGGGCCTATGTCTTGAGGTTCAACCCTTTCCTATGTTTACTACTTTTACAAGTAAAAAATATTCTGTTTTACACATGCAGAACCTGCTAAAAATATATGCCATTAAATCTTTAATGCCCTCGAAAGTGTGTTCACCTTTTCAGACTTCATTTCTACAAATTCATAAATGGGTATGTTCTGCGTTCCCAGGTTGTCACGAATTTTGGCAGCCTACATGTAATTAGTGGATTCAATTCAGTTGAAATAAATTCCCTCTACCAACAAATAATGCCCATTTTAAGATAATATTTAATACGAAATAATGTTACATGCCTAGGCAAATAAAATAATATGTAAATTAACATGGGCCACATCACTAGCTTGCTGGGTGAAACAGGAAAAATGTCAAAAGCAAAGCAGAAAATTAGCCATAATATGCAAGAAGACTGTCAATGCATAAAAAATTGTATAGCATCAGGGTTGCCACTCATTTTCTAGAATCTCATCCCTGATTTAACCTACAAATACACTATCTGTTCCTTATTTTCCTTCAGAGGACTTAAGGAATTTGATTCTATATTTTTAGTGGATCATTTGTCAAAGTTGTGCCTGCCACTTGTAACACTCAAGTTTATCCCACCATATTCAAGGCTTTAGTCACTGACTGTACACATTGCCTCAAACCATGCATAACTTGGTCACACAATTAAAATAGGCATCATTCTCATCTGAAATTCCAAGTTTGCATAACATATTCTCAATTATAAAAAAAATGCTTTCCTTGATTTTTTCAAAACTTCTAGAAATCATAAAATGTTCCCAAACACCCCTGATCATAAAAAAATTAGTTCTTCCATTACTCAGCCTCTGAACTGCCTTAAAAGATCCTGCTGATCCATGCCGAGGGCACATTTTTTTCAAGCGCTCTTCATTCCTTCATAATATGATATGAATGCTTGAGCATTTCAAGTAATGTAGGACCATTTGTGCATGACATTTAAAAACCAAGATAGTCATGAGGTTGACAAAAATGGTTTCCATAAGGCATATACCATGCATGTGTGTATGCCCTATTTCTTAACTAACCATAATTAAAGAAACATGGTATTATGCAGACTCTTAAGATACTGAGTCAAATCCTATCTTCTTTTATGCTCCAGAGCAGTTTACAACATGATATTTAAGCTGATTATTTATAAACAAAAAATGCTTTGACTAAAACAGAATGGTTTGAATACAATAGCAGGCATGAATGCTTTGCTTTGGCTTGATGAGTATTATCATCAATGGTACCAAGTCTAACACCATAAGAATGCTTCTGATGGACAGAGACTAACCAATTTAACACTTCTAAACCTCACCTAACACAATAGCAAGCATTTTCCTCTAATATAAAACATTCTAACTCCTGATACATCCTTGCTACCTCCCTTAATTGGTTCCAAGAAACTGCGGGAGATGCCACAACAGTAACCTTTAACAGAGTCATCCGCTAATATGCATTTCAATGCAACAATGCTGAAATTGTTGCATTCCCTTGGTTGGGTCCAAAATGCCCATAACTTCCTCATCTACCTCACTAATTCATTCTCCCCAAACCACAGTCTACAACATTCCATTGCCACTCAATATTTCACAATTCCACTTTTCCTCCTCCTTGGAATGACTCCAAAGCACCTTCTCCTTGTCAACTATCATGCCATGAAATTCATTTAATTACCTTTCTGTCCATTTAATTGTTCATTTCTTCTCCACACCCACATCTCAAAAGTCTCTAATTTACATTTATCTCTTGCATAAAACATCAAGTTTCCAAGTCATATAGTATTATGCTTTGCATGTAATTTTCACTATACCTTTCCTTAAATTTTAAATCAAGGTTCCAGTCATCAAATCTCTGTTCCCTATAAAAGATCCTTTGCCCAATTAAACTCTTTATTGTGTCCTTAACCTTTGTCTTAAACACTCCATGGGTGGGTGAGCCATTCTACCTACTGTAGTTCATCCCCTCTAAATTTAATGATTTATTTTGACTTCCTTTCTTATGAACCTCATTACCTTCATTTTCTTATGATTAATTTTCATTCCATACCTAATTAATTGGTCCTGTAATACACTCAGCTGTGACAGCAGTCCCTTGGCTGATTGACTTAAAGCCTGATCATTTTCCTTCATAAGTTCCAATTTCTTTTATCCATACCATCAGCCCTTCCCTTATCACTTCTTCTTCACATATACTGGAAAGAACAGGTGATAATATCCAGCCCTGTCTTACTCATTGCCTATTACTGTCTATTCCAATACTCCATCTACTACCCACACTAATGCAGTTCTGAGAAATATACAGGTTCATGTGAAGCCTTCTATCCTTCCACTCCAATCTAATTCAATGTAATTAATTACACCCAATTATTTTGTTGATGCCTTCCCAAACTAAGATGCAAGCACATCTGGATTATATTCTACATTCCTTTCTATCAAAGATCTCAATACTGCAATGGTATCATGCTTACTGCTACTCTTTCTAAGACCAAATTTATTTTCCCCTAAGTACCACTAGCCCACTTCTTTAACTTTTTTCTGACAATCATGAGTTCTAACCTTGCCACATATGTATACATATTTATGGCCCTACAGTCCTGCTTCCCCTTGGCCCCATATCACGATAAGAAGTAAAACAGTGGTGCCTTCCCAATTAATTCATAATAAATTCTATGAATGAACTCACAAACACTTCCATGTTTTCCCAAGTCCTTGCTTGTAATTTTTTTGCCCTATGAGTTTGTTTACCCTATCTTTATAGTTATTTCTGCCTTGGTAATAGATTTTTTGAGCTTTTTCTTATTGTCTATTGTACCAAGCATCTTGTCCCCACTCATAATATTGTCAAGTATAATAACTTCTACATTCCATTTTCTCAATGGGTGCCACTAATAATCCGCATCTGTTCCAAGGGAACTGTCAAATGATGCAGTTCCTGATTCTGTCTACCTATGAACATAACCTGATACCTTCTTACATCTCTCAGCATTTTCCAGAGGTACCTCTGTTTATCATGGTTTTTAAAACCACCATTCCTTTTCCCCATACTGTGCTCCCCTACCTCACTCCATGTCTCCCTTTGTCTATTATAACATTCCCAGGGTTGATAAAAATTAGTTTGAAATACAAATTGCAGGCCAACATAGCTTAATAGCAAAATAGAAAAATGAAATAAATAGCAAAATACATGTAAAATAATTTCTCTCCCATCCAAAAGATGTATTTATAGTTTTAAACTCATTTACATATGCAAATCTGTAAACTTCAACAGCGTCACAAGGGTAAAAAAAACACAAGCCTATTTCAGAGGTCACCAGGTATCATTCTGAATATTATTTTCATTTCAAATTATAAATACCATTTCATTTTTTATATTGATTTACAGGATTTTTCTTTATAAAACTAAGCATTTAAAAAAACATTTCTGGGTCATGTGTTGCTACTGTTGAAATCAATGGCATTAGTCATCACTTTGAAAGACATTTAACAATATTGAAGAATGATTTTCAAAAGAATTTTCTTCAGTGTTTTATTTTAATTCAAATAATAAAAATCAATAAAACAGTTAGTACTACATAAATTAATGAAAAAATTCATTACTTACATACAGACACTAGCATTAATACATTTAAAAATAGCCAAAATATCTCTTTAAAATCGCATCTTTTTTAAGTTTTTCACAATATGAAAAATTAACTATGCTACATGCAAACTTAACTGAACGAACTCATGCTATTGCTACTAAGTCACTATGCGTTGTTCCTCTAACAATTTTATGCCTGCAATATGTTAATTGAAAATGAAAAAACTACCTACATCTGTTAAACTTAAGCAAATACATAGAAATGCTACTATCATTACAAGGTCAGAAAAGTATAAAAAATAGAATGAAGCACATGAAAATAAACAAGAGTCACTTAGGTGCTCAGTGACTAAGGAATGACATCAATACTCAATGACCATCAAACGCACCACAGTTATCAACCGAAACGTTCGGTTGATATGAAAGGCTTGAGCTCACCTGGCACTATGCTCAACAGCATGCGAAATTTACACACTATTTCAGAACAAAAAATACTTTCATAAATTTCAGATTTATGGATCTTAATTTTACAAATAAAAATTTCTTACATTCCTAAACTGAAACATTTAAATTTTTGCTCACTAACAAGGTGGATTGTAAGCCACAACATACACTAACAAATATTCATCAGCCAAGAATCAGAAGATATCATCTTTATTTAGTGTTTATTTACATACCATATTTAAATAGAACCCTTGAATTACAACAGAATGCTACCCTTTATAAATACCACAAAAATTTAATGAAGTTTCTCAGAGAATTCATATTTAATAGCAAATTATTGTGTTACCCACTTATCTGCTTGCCAATGTGTTAAGACTCCTCATAACCATAGAATTAATGAAAAGTAAGTTGAAAAATAGCTAAAATAAACTGGTTTTGGACAAAGAACCTTTTTTGGTCAAAACATCCATTCATCAACTTCACATCTCCAAACAATACTTAGATGAATCACCATTCTGCTTCTTGAAGTATTCCCAATAAAAATGAATCCTATCATATTAAGTTGCTAAGCTATATAAATTGACAACTACTGACTGGTGCAACTCTATGGAACTGCTTCATGATGAAATCAATTATATACATAAATATTACGGGGTCATTCCAAATGAATTTCTCAACACAAGCCACGATTCAGTGGCCCTGATGATACTAAAGGTCAACAAAACCTATGTACTACAGAATAAATAAAATATGCTATACCTAAAATTGATAACATCATGATATGAAATCTTATGATAACATAACATTTTGCACACACATTACAAAAGGTTCTTCTCAAACTCAAATTGCAAGGAATCAGCATGAGGATATAAGGTTCCCTTCTCTACGCAAGACTCATGCCAATAATTCCTCAAGCATTGATTTAAGAGATGACCGAAAACCCTTGTCCAGAGGGTGGTTTCAAGCCCACAAAGGATGAAATCTTTCATCACAAAAATGAGGCCAAGCCTGACCTTCAACTGGCCACTATTACCCAGGTTACTTCAGAGTCTACAATAGTATCAATAGTTGGGACTATCTCCGACTGATTTAATTCAGAGATGAATAATTTAACTACGAAGTTATTCATAATCCTATGCCATAGGTATGTCCTGTTCTTAATAAAATATTCTTGCAATCAATGATGTCCCAGGCAATAGTACATATATAAATTTTTGAGTGTAGCAAATGACATTATTGAGATAGATAATTATAAGGCAATGATGGTACCCAGAAGATGAGCAAACTCCGGAGAACTGATATCCTTTTCACCATTCAGGACAGGTTGTAAATTATTGCAGATACAACAATGGAAGATAGGAATGATTGGAAGTTGTGAATATAAGTTTATGGCAAATTACTATTGAATGTCATTAGGACATTGAGGATGAAAGAAAATCCAGCGTTATATTTAACCCAGAACCATCGAAAAGTTAAGATTTAGAGCCTAAATGTGTGGATGGAGTACCTTCATTGAATAATCCACGTTTTAAAGTATTATTAAAAATCTACCAGCTAGGCCAATTGAAAACATTTTTTACCCTTCAAAGGAACCTCACAACTAAACAGCATTATTTTCTGCATACTTCAAATACTTCGAACCACTCGTATTTATTTACTAGCTTATTCACATATCCATATTCTCAAATTTTGGAATAAATAAGATCATGAGCACTAACTTGAGCATGCGATTACCTACCATCTGTGGATCATACTAGATACTTCGAGATGAATCAAGTACATAGCCCTTGTGTTCTACTTCTTTTGATAGCTCTTAGAATATTGTCTGGAATGAATACTTTACGTAACGTAAAATGTTTATTAACCATGCAATATCCCCATTAGGATGTCCTATATTCATATCTACTTACCCTAACGCTGCCAAATGGTAAATTAATATATTATTTAGTCGGTCATTAATCAATTTGAATAACAACTGGTAAGGTAGGTTCCAGAGACATTGTAAATTATTGCACCTTACTTCAACTTTATGCACATCTAATACAGCGATTCAAGCCGGCCATCGTAAAGGCGGAACCAAGTCATGACTATGGTTGAAGAGATAATGCTAAATTTACTGATCATATTTTTACTCGATTGAATTGCGGCTACACGACTAACACACTTTGTTGCATTAAGAACACAAATCTTCAACGTCTTCCTAACTTGAAAAAATTGAGATGGACCGCATATACCCAATGCAGATGAATTTTGATTAACCAAAGCACATCCATAGCAATTATTAAGGACAAATATCGACACAATAACCACCAGTTAAATATCACACTTTGCTGCGCTAAAATACACTGGCGGGTTTACCGGAGAGCTGAATAAAATGCACGCTAAGTAAACAACACCTACATATAATAACATTTCCGGCCAAAGGTACCATCAATTTGAAGCTTTTCTCCCGTCGTAAGAACTGAGCTTTGTACTTACACTGGTGTACTACATAATACGTACATACAAATAACATGTCTTGGATTGACAACTTCATAGTCTCACTAATAGTGAAAACAAGGATGAAATTTTACAAAAATATTAAGTAAAGCTATTGCATTTCGTGTGCTATAAGGGAAATGCATTCTCATATACTATTCTTCTTTTAACTTTTACTCACTTTTAGCTCTTCATTGTCCGCCATATTTCGAGCCATTTGTTCCGACTTGCTTTACACATTAAACTCAGACGATCGCACTTCCCACCGCCACCAATCACAAAGAAACTTTAACTCATCAAATACAACGAAAATGAAAGAGTAAGAACACAAAACAAGTAGGAAGAAAAGTTTTCAAGTACCATTTCATGAACACAATTCCCTTCAACCCTGCACCTACAAACAAACCGTTACAATTATGAAAAATTCAACGTCAAGTTGTCGTGTAGTCGAGAAGAGCGGATGGAGTATGACAATTTTGTCCTACATATTTCGGTCATTGCGAACCAGCAAAACGAATTTCTTATGCTATTGCAGTAATAGCAGGTAATCTTCACCGCAGCTAATTGTTTTTACGTGATTGTCATGGCTCAGCGTCTTACTTACACAAGGGATACATTTTTTCTATTCCTTTTTTGACTAAGTTCGAAATCTCGCTGGCGTATAGAAACGAAGGTGGTGAACCTGCCGAAGTGAGCCTGAACCAAACGCGACCCGAAGATGTAGCAACGCTGTCTATGAAACCTTTCTATTAAAATGTATCTTGTAGCATAATATGCTGCTCTTCTCTCTTTCAGTTTGCTTTTTCTCCAGTTTCTCAGAATTATCCGATTTTTGGCGGGCTCCTTTGAGAACGAACAATGTATCTTTCATCAGTCCGGTATCATTTCTTAGCAATTTTCACGCTTTAGGTTGCATCAACATAGAATGAGCACATTTTCACGCAGAATTCAGATTGCTCTTGATTCAGTTGCATCTCGTCCTTTCCTGTAAGAGCATCATAGAATCAATCAGTCGAGTGTTTCGTTAGTACCTACCCTGCACACCACCGTTAGGGTGTGTGGCAGGGGGTGACTACACACCTTCTACTTCAACTACCTTCAACGAGCGTGGCTTTCAAGAGCGAATCATTTTTGCAAATTTTCTCGATTGATTGTTCAGCGATCTTAGTGGTTTGTGCCTATTTCACACAGACCACTTGAATATGGTATTCCATCTTTTTCTAATGTGATAGTTTGAGAAGCATAAGTCGAAATATTATTAGCAGACAAAGGCACTTTTTCCTATCACCGCAGATGAAGACATACATATTAGCACACCCCTCCCATGGACTAAAACCTTGACGTGGTCGAAGGGCTTGTGCGTTCAAATAACCCCAAGAGCTGTGCTGGCGGGAGCAATAATAATTACTCCTGGTAGGGTCAGTCATGCCAGATAGGTCGATGGTTAAGAGCCAGACGAAAGGTATTTCCCGCAGCGCCTGGTCCTCATTGAGGCGGCTGCAAAGGCGTCTGACCCAATTGTGGCGGCCATTGAGTGACGCTGAAACGTTAAAAACACTATTGAGGAAGGCTACGGCAAACCATCTCAATTATTATTCCCAAGATTTTTAATGAATTTGATTGGATTGATTTGGATGGACACAACTGCCAAATGAATATTTTGCGACTTCTAACAAAACACAATCCACTTTATATCAGATACCTTTTCATCTCTGAGTACTTCCTTCCTGCCAGTTAATACGTCTTTCATCCATTTTCCTGCCTCCTTAGGTTTTCTCCCAACAAACCCCTCTCCCAGCCCACCATACCTAGTAATTCCTCATTTTTTTCTTCTCGGTCCATTTCACCTTCTCCATTCTTCTCCAAACCCACATTTCAAAAGCCTCCAGTCTACGTCAATCCTCCTGCTTCAATGACCACGTTTCCGCGCCGTACATAGCTACGCTCCATATAAAGGTTTTTACGAGCCTTTTCTAAATATCCTTACTCAATGTCCCTCTCATCAACTCCCTCCTTGTGGAAGCCTCTTTTCCTAGCGCAATTCTTCTTACGTCTCTACTTCTTTGACCGTGTTGGTCCAAAACACTTCCGAGATACGTAAACTGTTCTACCTGCTCTCGTTTTTGCCCTCCTATTTTAATGTTTAGCTCGGACTTTTTCTTTCAAGAAAATCGCATAACCTTTGTTTTATTAATATTGATTCTCATCCCATATCTATCGCACTGAGTTTCCAATTCACTCAGCAATGCTTGCAACCCCTTGGCTGACTAACAAATTAGAGCTTGGTCATCAGCGAACCTAACTGATTTTACAAATTCCCCACCGACTTTCATCCTACCTCCAGTTCTTCCCATGCCTCTTTAATCATTTCCTCCACATATAGGTTGATCAGCAACGGCGATAATGGGCTACCCTGCCGTGCACCTCTTCCTAACACTGCCCATCTGGACTCCCCGTTCCCCACTCGCACATGAGCAGTCGGAGACATGTACAGGTTGCGGATTAGCCTCCTGTCCCTCCAATTTACCTCCAATCTACTCATTTTCACTCATTCTCACTTTCCTCAATATACTCATTAGTTTTTCCCAATTCACTCTATCAAACGCTTTTTTGAAATCTACGAATCAGGCAAATACGTCCTGATTGTAACCTATATTCCTCTCAATTAGTGATCTCATTACTGTAATGGCATCCCGCGTGCCTCTCGCCTTCCTAAACCCAAACTGATCATACCCTAAATAATCATTTGCCTTGCTCTCCGTCCTTTTTTGATGATCCTGAGAACAACTTTATCTGCATGGGATATCAAACTAATGGTTCTGAAGTCCTCACATGATGTAGTCTCTACCTTTTTCGGAATAGAAACTAACACTGATCTCACAGTCTTCCGGCCAAATTCCTTTCTCATAGACACTACATATCAGTCCCCATACAGTCTTCCTCCCACATTTTCCCTAACATTTCAGTAGTAACGTAGGAATGTTGTCTACCCCCATGGCCTTATTTAATGGCATCTCCATTAATGGCCCTTATATCTCATCGTCGAGAATGTATGGACTACTTCATCTACGTCATGTTCCTTTTCTTTGCCTAACCGTGTTGCCTAAGTTTTTTACCATACAGTTCTTCTATATATTCCTTCCATCTCTCTTGGATCTTTCCTATGTAAACTACTATCTTATCCGACCTATCTCTAACTGTTGGTACGGATCTTCCTTTCTTACTTCCCGATGGTGATTTAACCTTGCTGTATAGCGCACCAATTTCACCCTTCCTTGCAAACTTTCCATATCCTTTCACTGCGTCTTCGAACATTCTACATGTTATATGCTCTATTTGTTAGCCTCTCAATTTATTCTTTAACTCTTACTAATTCCTTCTACCTAACTCTGTATTTAAATTTTCCAATTTCCTTTTCTCATCAATCTTTGATACCATCTCATCCGTGATTCGTTTCCTTTTCCTCTACCCATTCACGGTTCCTATAGTTTTTTTTGCGGCTTTCGATATCCTATTCTTGATACCTTCCCATTTTTCTTCGATAGTAATCAGCTCTTTACCGTTATCCATGATTTTCTCTACAGCTTGCTAATACTCCTTCCTTCTGAATCTATGTAATGCTTCTAAATTCCATTTCTTAACCCGCCGCCCCTGCTTTATATTTTTGAATCGGATGCTACACTACATTACTACTTAATTGTGATCAGAGTGCGCATCCGCTCCCAGTAAGCTGTGCGAATTTTTCACACTGTTCCTAAACCTGTGCCTGACCAGAATATAATATAGCTGGTACCTTTCTGAGTCACCTGGCATTTCCATGCATACCTGCGCCTTTTGTGGTGTCTAAACCTAGTGTTGGTAATGACTAACCGCTGTCTCCTGCAGAACTCAATTGCTTTCTCCCCGCGGTCTTCCTCGTGCCTAAACCGTAGTCCCCCACCTCATCACCATCTCTTCTTTCACTTACCATCGCATTCCAATGCCCCATCACTATTAAATATTTCTCTGCAGGAAAACAGCCTATTATGTCCTCTAACTGATCGTATATCTTATCGACTTCTTCCTCCTTATGATTACTTGGTGGCACGTATACCTGAACAATGACTAAGTTCGTCGGTTCTGTTTTTTTCTCTAGTAGTAATATTCTATCCGCTGCTTGTTCTATGTTGACTACGCTTCTTCCTACCTCTTTAGTCAATATTATGGTAACCCCTCGTTGGCTCTCATCCCCGCCGCTGTAAATTATCCTACAACTATCACTCCAGTAACCTCGGATAAACCTAAAATATCTACCTTTCCTCTTTCCATCTCTCGCTTTATATTCTCTAATTCACCTACCCTCAATATTGTCCTATTATTACAAGTTCCTATTCTAATTAATTTGGTCTTCTCCTGCGCTGCTGCTATCGGTTTTGCTTTTTAAGGGTTTCGTGAAATGACGACCGCGGAAACCTAGCCTTTCTTGCTTGCACGGCAGACGGCCGATTTGGCCGAGTCCCATAGTTTGCCAGGACTCATTTTCTGTATACAGTTCATCATTAAAATCTTGAGAATAATAACTGAGGTGGATTCCCGTTGCCTTCCTCAATAGTGTTTTTAACGTGCCAGCATCACTCACCGGGGTCAGACGCCACTGAAGCCGCCTCCTGAGGATCAGACGCTGTGCGGACTACCTTTCGTCTGGCTCCTAGGCTTCGACCTATCTGGCATGGATGACCGTAGCAGGAGCAATTATTATTGCTACCTTCAGCACAGCTCTAGAAGTCATCGGAATGCACAAGCCTTTCCACCATGTCATGGCCGTAGTCCATGGAAAGGTTTTTTTTTGCATTATGCATATATTTTATTTCTATAAAATTTAACTCTCAGTCCCCACAATATTCGACAGTTATTTGAAAAAATCAGCAAAAAGCATCTAACTCGTGAGCCTAAGACTTTGAACCGAAAAAAGATTTATTGCGCGACATCGGCTATTTATAGAGGGTGTCTGAAAATTTGTTTCATGTGCTCCTTTTCCTCATCTGCACCTCAATGTCTGGGATGCCTTGGAAAGTCAAATTAAGGGTTGGTGTCACTTAAAAGAATGTTCCACATACTTACGCCTTTCTACCAAGCATTACTCGTGTATAAATTAGGATTTCAACTATTTTACTCATCGGAATTCAAACGCAAAGTTTTTTCAGGAGATCATCCACAGCGGTATCTCATCGAGCTCTAGAAATAAGTTACTAAGTCAATAGGTTCATATTTATAGCCAAAACCCCTCACACAAATGTCGAGTCACTTATTTTACCAGCTTGCGTAGCCCAGATACATTTAAGAAGTCATTTTTCCCACGAACGGTCATCATCATCATCAGTATTTCAATCCTAGGATTGGTTTACTGCAGCCCTTCATTCTATTCTGTTTAATGTCAATGCCCTCAATCCTTGATACCTTCTCTGCTTTACGTTCTTAATTTGTCCTATGTACATGTCTCTTGGTCTTCCTCATGGAATTTTCCTTTCAATTTTCCTTCTATTATATTCCAAATCAATCCATTGCGCCTTAATGTGTGTCCAATCCATCTTTTTCTTCTTTGCCGTATATAGTCCTATCCTCTTCTGCTCTTCTCAGTAGGGGATCGAGATGGAGCGGCGGCTATTGTACTGGCTTCCAACCCAGAGGGCCCGGGTTCAAATTCCGGCGGTATTGAATAGTTTTCAGAGGTATCTCGATCCCTACTCGAGGTGCTTGTGGAGGGCACTTTGAGTGAGTACGCCGTCCGTCGGATGGGACGTTAAGCTACGGACCCCTTGGCGCCTTTCGTTAAGAGTAGGCTAATGCCGACGCCGGGTTTCTCTCCACCTTTCATCCTTTCCTGTCCATCCCCTATGGCGCAAATGACCTCAGCTGTTGGTCGCCTCCCCTAAATACTACTACTCTTCTCTATACTTCATCGTTCCTTACTTTGTACTCGTATGTCCATTAAATTTTCAGCATTCTCCTCCAGCACCATGTTTCAAATGCTTCTATTCTTCGTTGGTCCACTTTTTCAATATTCCATGTCTCCGATCCGTAGTATCATGCTCCACACGAACGTTTTGACGAGCTGCTTCCTGGTTTGCTATCTAATGTTCTTTGAACATAATAGTTGCCTCTTCTCAATGAACGCTTTCTTTGCTTGGGCTAGTCTTTGCTTAGTGTCGGTCGAGCTTCTTCCTTCCCAAATTATACTGCCGCCCGAGTGGATGGATTCCACTTGCTCTAGTTTCACTCCTCGAATTGTGATATCTGTATTAAGCTTCTCTCTTCCACACACAAGGATTTTAGTTTTCTTCTTGTTGATACTCTTATTCCCCCAGCACTTGATCCATAGCACTCAGGGTTGCTTGCAGGTCCTTTCACGTTTCCGGTACTACTGCGATGTCATCTGCAAACCGGAGCATGTTGATTTCTCATTTGATACCCAATTCTTGTATTTCTTTTATTGCCTCTTCCAGGTATGCTTTGAATATTGCTGGTGAGATGTTGTATCCTTGTCTAACTCCTTTGTTTATTTCGGCTTCTATTTTTCTTCCATTTTTCGTTTCCATTGTTGTAACCTGATTCTTGTAGAGGTTATGGATAATTTTTCTGTCACTGTAGTCCAATCGAAGCGCTTCCAGTATCTTGAACATCTTGTTCCATCCGACGCTGTCGAAGGCCTTCAAGCCCACGAATGACATATGTAATGGCTTATTTACGTGTCTTATTTTTTCGGTCATAACTCTCAAGCTGAGAATTACTTCTCTTGCTCTTCGGTTTTTCCTGAATCCGAATTGGTTTTCTGAGAGGTTTCCTTTTACCTTTCCTTCTTTTCTTCAACTAATCATCCGAGTAAGGATTTTTGATGCTTGAGTCACCAGGCTCAATGTTCTGTGTTCTTCGCATTTATCTGTTTTCGGTTTCTTCGGTACTGCAATCATTATACTTTTCCATAAGTCTTCTGGTATCTTTCCGCCGTCGAAGCTATCTTTGATTATTCCATTGAGGGTATCCTTCGCTTTGACTCCGAGGGCCTTGATTATTTCTCCGTTTATTTTGTCAACTCCCGGTGCCTTGTTCTTTCTCAGGTCAGCCACGGCTCTCTCGAATTCGCTTCTTAATATCTGCGGACTCCGATCGTCTTTACCTATCATGCTTTCATCTTAAATTAAGCCATCTTCTAGTGGTTTTGGAGCTTGATAGAGTACTTCAATGTATTCTTTCCATCTATTCCCAATGTTGTCATCATGTATTCGTATTTTTCCATGAGCGGCTCGGATGTTTTGCGATTTTGTTTTTCTTTCCCCGAATTGCCTCTTTACTAGTTTATAAGCCATCTCATTATTTCCCATTTTCATGTTGTCCTTAATTTCCTCACAGCAGCTTTCTATCCATTCTTCATTTACCTATTTGCACTCTCGTATGACCTGGTTCCGTACCTGTTTATATTCTTTTTCACTCTCATTTCTCCGATTCTTGTATTTTCTTCTTTCGTCTATGGGACCTCTTATTTGAGCTGTTATCAATGGCTTCTTAGATATTTCCGCCTTACTCACAAGGACTCATCTGCCACTTCGGTCATTATATTATTCATTTCTTTCCATCGATCGTCAGTACTGATATTATCATTATTTCCTTCCCTTCCGATGGCCGCGGTGAATTTTTCTCTTGCGCTCTTTTCTTTTGGTATAATTGTGTTCCATCTGGGTTGTTGGGTCACTTTCTTCATCTTCTTGTATCGCAGTCTGCTGTCCATGATCACCAAGTTGTGATAAGTACATAGTTGTACATAGTTTCTCAAGTATGAAATAAAACCATGGTGACGACCACTCATTAATGGAGCTCCGTCTGTCGCAACAGCAATTATGTTAGAAAGTGGAATTTTTGTCCCTGAAGACCTGGTCTACGATACAAAATATTGACTCCCCTTTAGTGTCAGTTTCTAATAGCCCAGCGAACAAGAACTCTTGAGATAGATTTTCATCTTTAATAAAGCGTGCGTGAGCTAAAAGCACAGATTCATTACCTGACAAAGTTGTCTCGTCCAACTGTAACGCAAATTCAGTTGTTCTCAAGATACTGCACAGTGTATTTTCCACATTTTCAGCCATTTCATCTCTTCGTCGTTGAACTGAAGTGTTGATTAGGGGAATAATTTGTATTGTATCATATGGTGGCTTAAGCAGAACAGTACTCAGGGCTTCAGTTACTGGCGGTAGGATGAGTTCTTCAACATTTGTATGTGGCTTTCCAGATTTGGTAATTAATAGTGAAATACTGTATGATGCACGCAAACCATCAGTGATATGTTTTGAAGCATTACACAATATACTTGAAGGTGCTGGGCGATTTTGCGCTCTGTCACAAAGTGACTGAAAAAATGTTAGTCTTTTCTGTCTTGTCAGGTTTTTCCTTACCAAAATGGTCAACTAATCTGGTAGGTTTCATCGCCTCATTTGAAAACACCCTTTCGAATAGTAAGCACATAGGCCTGTGCTCGTTTATAGGTGACTCTATAAATCCGTAATTTATATAATCCACATTATACACTACATTTCTTCTTTGAGTAGTAATTTCCTGCCATTCTGTTTCTACAATAATAGTTGAAATATTAAATTTTGTTAAAATAAAATTTAATATATATTAACTAAATAGAATACACGTATTAGTTAATGATAAGATGTGGATTCAATCTTTAAGTGGTTACTTTTTAAAATAAAATTACTAATAACCATATGAAAAACATAAAAAAAATATTTGTGCTCACGGCATATATTATATAAGGTATAAAATATATAAGGTAGCAAGACTGAATATATATATTTGTTCTGCATGCCTGGTATAAAACAGGATTTATCTACACGTTAATTCGCTCTTAAAGGGTAGTAGTTTCACTTCGGGTAAACTGAAAATATTAATACAGTTTATTTATTTTGTATTAATATTGTACGTTTCATATACAAATGCAATACATTTTTCACGCGAGAGCGAATTCGAAAATTGTGCTTAGGGAGATTGTGCCAGAGGTCTGCACATGCACATACTATATGCCGTCTTTCATACAGAAACTCGGCTGCAACGTAAGCTCCTCTCGAATTCGATATTTTATACTGGTCTAGTCAGTTGAGGGTGAAATAATATTTCTTTGGCCTCTATTATGTCGTTATGAATCCTATTAGTCAATGCAATTCCCTAAATTTTATTCATAGGAAAGGAAGTTCAAGGGACTGTTGCGGTGAAATTGGCTTTGGTTCAATTTTTGGATACCTGTATGTGCATTGGTTCAACTAAAGTTTATTCCATACTAAGGCCACCTCTTCATTCAATGATATTTTATTAAGAGGAATTTTGCGAAGAAGTATGTCTACTGATCAATTTACTCGAGAGGGCGAAATATTTCCAAAGTTTTCTTTTTATTCAAATAATTATTGTGAATAGTACCCATTGTTTGAAAAAAGCTAAGCTTCAAGGAAATGCACAATGGCAGCAAAATGGTGACTTAGATCAGTGAACCGGGATTTTATTTAATTGATATCCAGCCGGCAAAGGGAAAGTTCAATCGTATATATACGAAGTGTGAGAGAAAAGATCCTCTTTTTGAACTATACATATATTACCATTTCATGAAAACATAAACAATATACTGGCGGTTTATTTTCGTAATATAATAAAATAATACAAAAAATTACATAATAGTACTATAACAAGAATGTAATCATGCGATGAACGAAAAATAACTTACCAATACAGCCTTGATAATATCGTTGGAGACGAATGGTTTGGAAAAGGATTATCCAGGTAAATATTTGATGTAAAATCACCGAATCTAATAATCAGATGAGCTGATTCCTCTCTGAATTCGCACCCGTTTCATTCACACCTTGCTACCGAAATACTCAGTATCGTGAAGTCATGCCAACGATAACCCAAATGAGACTAAACCCCTTCAAAAATTTTCCTTATGCGAGAAAGGCTTGGAAATATTTTTCAAACGTTCATACTTTAAAATGGTAGGAAACACATGGTTTAAATTACTTCCAGATGCAGGAAACAATGTAAACCTGAAAAGCGCAGCTTAAAAACGGAGAAAAAACGATGGTTACCGAGCCTTCGTAAATGTCACATTATCAGAACCCTCCGGCGCCCCCTGCCGCTTCCTTGCTTCTTTTTGCCCCCATAGACTAGAGCACCACCCCACGGAGGGCGGTAGCACCCACTTTGGGAACCACTGGGTTAGAGCTCTCGGCAAGTCGAAAGATCCGAGGTTCAAGTCCCGGCCAAGAAAATATTTTTTCACTTGTGATCTGCTCGATTCCACCTTTCTCGTGTTTGTCCTTTACATGTGCTCCTACCCATATTCCTATATCTGTACCCATGCGGTAGTCCAAGGGTAGAGTATTGGACTACTGACCAGAGGGTCAGTGGTCCAATACTCTACCCTTCTCATTCTTGGGCAAGCTTCTCTGGGCATCCTCAGCTCCACCCAAGCTGTGTGACTTTTTCGGGTAATAGATTTTCCTGAAAATCCCTAACCAGCAAAGGGAAAGGAATTAGCTCCCCTACCCTGATATACGAATTTTCCTTCAGGGAGAAAAAACTTTCCTTTCCCTCACCGAAAATTTGAAATACGCGTGAGTTTCATTTGCATATGTTTTTGGTTGCTACCGCTATCTCACTTCTCCGTTTAAATTGTGCCTGTATATATATTGAATTCAGGACTTATAATTGAACACCAAAAGCTTTCCAAACCTGGTTATCTGGAATTATCTCAGCCCAACGCAAGAATATTAAATTGGAAGGAAGACAACGCCTCCCGATTCTATTTATTCTGGTATAGCTTTAGACGGAAAAGCATATTGGGTAAAAAGTCACTGTCGGCGATATCAGTGGAAAACCAGCTTTCTGTTCCAATAATTTTATCTGTGCCTGAGCTTTGAATAATGGTAGAGATAGTAACTATAATAAAATTCATTCACCCCCTGCCACGCACCCTAGCGGTGGCTTGCAGGGTACATAAATCAAAAAATAAAATAGCGAAAGGAGAAACCATGTACATAAAATTTAAAAGATTAAGTGTAGAACAGATATATTTAAGGATTTCCCAAGAACGACAAGGTATCAGTATCAGCCTTTATCCGACCGCACGAGGGAGGAAAACTATTTTGAGTCAAAAGTAGTCTGGTGTGTAATCACCCACTGCTACACACCCTAGCGGTGGCGGAACGGATTAATGGGCATACTTAACAGCGGGGAAGATTGCAAGACGATGGATGCAGATGCCAAAAGATCGTGTCAAAGGGTTTGTTTTTTATAGAATATGTTAATCTCACACTGACCTAGCTTCGCTGATCTGCCTGAAATTTGCGTTGTGATTGAGGACGTCTTCTTTTTACACGAGTAGAATTAATATAACTTTGAATTAGGAGGCGAAAAATACTTCAAATCACTTCCTTGAGATCGCGCGCTTAGCATTCAACAAGTTCATCCCCAGTAAATTTATATCAGATAGCACCTAGATGGTACAAAGCGGATGTTAGAAAGGCATTGCGACGTCAAAGGCTATGTCATACCAAAATGAAAATATTAGGGATGATATCTGCAGTAACAAAATAATGAGACCACTTATTATCACAAGATATCTAGGGCGAATGCCAAGAATGAATTTTAGAAAGCGTTTGGCGGATTCAAAAGGAAAAGGTTAGCGGAAAATTTGAAAGAGAATCCAATATTATTTTGGTCATACGTCAGAGAAGTTCAGGGAAAAGTGTCAACTTTTAATTCACTCAAAAATGATATAGGCGAAAGAGTAACCAGCAGTTTGGAAAAGGCTAAGTTACTTAATTCCTTTCAAAGCGTCTTCACCAATATCTCATCGAATTCCTCCGATAGGTTACGAAATCGTGCCGGTCAACTGATGCCCAAATTTTAAATTTCATTTGATGGAATACAACGTTTGCTGATAACTATTAAGCCAAATAAATCCTCCGGGCCCGATGAAATACTCGCTCGTATATTTAAGGATCTTGCTTCTAGAAATTTCTTCTAGAAAAAGATCTTTAAGGAGCTTGTTTCTAGAAATAACATTTAAGAAATCGCTGGTAGATCACAAGGTTCCCATAGATTGGAAAACGGCTATGGTAACACCAATATTTAAAAACGGAGACAAGGAGGAACCGAGTAATACAGACCCATTTCCCTCACATAAATTTCGTGCAAGGTTATGGAACATATAGTTGCTAGTTTGATCGTGAGACACCTTGATAAGCAGAAGTTCACAGGGCTTGCTGATTGCTTTCAGAGGAGATGTTGGGGAGAAGTAACAACCTTTCACCCTGCTCCAACGATCATTACTGAAACAATAGAGCAAAAACTGTCTTCCCATCAAATCCTCACCGGACTCGCAAGGAAGGCTATCTTCAATTAGGGAGAGGAGAAGGGAGTACGATAAGACACCTTGGAGTAACGCGTCGTTGAGCCGGCCTTGAACTACTTTAAGCATTAATTGCGATAAATTCTGACCTACTCACACTGCGACGCGTCGCAGTAAGAATGGATATCATTGTCTCAATGCCCCTTTCATTTTTGCCTTCATTGGAAGACTGAGTGCGCTGGAATAATTAGAATATTGAGATATACTTTATCAATCCACCATTTTATGCCATAATACGAATAAATGCAGGTTTAGTTTAAACTGCTATATTAATTGACTGAGCATATTTCCATAATAATTTAAAGTATGCAGAGTTAAATGATATAACCTCATTCGTTATTACAAATAATATTTTTCTACATTTTAAAGCCAAGGATAACATTTAAATCAAATGGCTTCATACAATTTTATACTCACAATAGCTTATCTATCAGAAATTACTGGAAAATATTGCTCCTGAGAAAGTAACCAATGCGTTAATAGGCCAGGAAATAGATAAATGACAGCCGATACCCAGGTGGTATCCGTAGTCACGTCAGGGTGCATAGTCAAATCACTATTCGCAGAGGTAAATCTTTTGCTAAGTTTATACTTGAACATCTTCCAAAGGATAATGGTGTTTATAACATTATGAAAAATGATTAATATGCAAAAACGGATTTATAAATAATATATTTCATTAAAATGCCAATTGACAACATCAACTTGCTCATTATAGTTATATGAAACAGATAAACATCATAATGCCAGTTAAAATAAGTGGTGGGAAATTGCATCACAGAGTTTGAAAACGTCCAACCATGTACAAATATTTTTGTAAATAGAAAGAACACCAGAGTCTTTCTAAATACAAACAGCACAGTGTCTATTCTCATGATTTCTTAAACTTGCATTCCAGAATTAAGTACATCGGTAGTTCATTCTAAAAAACCATGCAGCCTTAACTAGAATAGAGCTACAACACTGCATTGGATCTCGTTTGTAAGTACATGTCATATTCATGTATCAAATCAAAATTTCACATTGATAAATACATCACATCATAAACTTTCACATTCACCATTGACATTGGGGCAACAAAGCAGGCATACAACATTTACCATATAGTGAGGGTTCTAAGTACTTTGAAGTTGAGGGCAGTTACGGTTAATTCACATCCCTTGCACTGAGAACCATGTCATTGTCATTTCCAAAGTCAGCCTGCCTCAATCACCCAGCGTTTCATGGTCTTTACCACTGAATTAAAAAATCATCATATTAACATGTTAGTCTTATTTAACATAACCTACCTAAAGAAAAAAATTAGTCCATGTAACAAACCTTAATGGTGGTCACGAACACCAGGAGAGATTTACAACAGTAACAATATCACAAGTGTATGTATATCCCGAAAATGCTTTTTCATATCCCAAATTATTTTCACGCTGGCTCACCAAAGCACACAAAAGAATTTACACTGGGACGAACTTCCTCTTGCCACCGACCAAAACGCCCCTGTCTTCTTCGGTTACCATGGCACCGCTGCTCCTCGTCCTCTTCTTCCCGGGTAGCACCTTGTCTTTGGGCGCCGAGGCGTCTGCCGCAGGCGGGGTGACCTGCGGCCGCGCCGGCGGGGAGGCCGGTGGTGACGGCCGCGGGGAGGGCGCACCCTGCTCCGCCCCCAACGCCGGCGGGGTCGACGGCGGCGGCGGCTGTGGTGCGGGTGGAGGAGTGACGGATGGAGGGACGTCTTCGCCCACCTCCCCTCGCTCTCCCTCAGGCCTACCCTTCGCGCACCTCGCCTTCTCCATCGCCCTCGCCTCCGCCAGCTTCTGCAGGAGCGCTCCTCCCAGGACGGGGATAGGGATCGGGATGGGCACGGGAATGGGCAGGACGATGGGGTATGGGACGAGCATGGTGACGGGCGGGAGGAACGAGGGGGGTGGGAGAGGCGGAACCCTCGGTGGTGGCGGGTGTGGGGGGTGCTGTGGCTGCCTGGGCGGGCCCTGAGGAGAGGCCTGTGGGGGTGGGGGGAGGACGTGGGCCGGGATGGCTTCCGAGGGGGGGCGCATAAACCGGGAGAAGTGCGCCTCCGGAAGGGGGGGCAAGAGGTGCAGGGGAACGTGTGGGGAGGAGAGGTGGGGGGAGGAGAGGTGGTGGGGGGCCAGGTGGGGAGGAAGGAACGGGGGCGGGGGTAAGGGCGGGACGAGCCCGGGGGGTGGCGTGTGGTGGTGACGGGGAGGAAGCGGTGGCGTCTTTCGGTGGAGCTGCATCATCGGGGGTGGCGGAGGCGGTGGCTGGGGGATTACGGGGGGCGGGCGGAGCTGAGGGGGATAGGGCCCCGGGAGGGTCACCGGGGGATTTACCGCCAACCCCGTGGACACGTCCTTGGACTTCCTCCTCCTCTTCTTCCTCCTCCGCTCCTTCGCCGGGGACGCGTTCTCGTCGACGCCGTCGAAACGCTGCTGGGGGGCTGGTGGAAGGCGCGAGGTCCGCGGGGGTGGAGGGGCCAGTGGCGGCGGGGGCTCTATGGGCCCGTCATCCATCTCCTCTTCCGACCGCTCGCCGTCCTCGGCCGCTATCGATGACTCGCCCACCTTACGGACTCCCTCTTCCTCCGGGTCCTCCTCTTCGTGGCTCTCGGGTGAACCGTCCCCGCCCGCTCCGTCGATCCTCTCGCAGCAGTCCCTCAGCCAGAGGTCGGGGGTGATAATGAGGGGCGGCCCGCCACCCGACGTGCTCCCCTGCACCATGCCAGACGCCTCCGCCTTCAGCTGGGCAAGGTGCGCCTGAGTCTCCTTGCAGAATATGTTCATCTTATATTGGTTGAGGCATTTGTCACTAAAAATAGAGAGTTAGTCCCATGTCATCATCATCATTACAAGTAGTCTAAAGCTGCGGTCACCAAACTGCGGTCGACAAAACCAATTGTGGCTCACTTCAATTCTTATATCCGTTCAGCATGCACATTCTCTTTCCCCGCCTAACTCACTAGCCAATTATTCTCCCCTCAATCGCCAGTCTTCTACATTACGGAACAAATCAAATTAACCTACATCAACATTACTTGCTCCCATTAGGATTTCACGCAACAACCACGTCACCCACCTCACCATGCCTTTAAATTTGTTTTCCTTTCCGTCAATTTTAATTTTTAACCCTTCTCCAATGACCCTCTCTTCTACCCCACTATGTCCAGTAATTTTTCGTTAAATTTCCATTCCTTTCCATCCATTTTACCGTCTCCATCCTTCTCCACGCCCACATTTCAAAAGCCTACAATCTACGCCGATCAACTTGCCTCAAAAACCAATTTTCCCCGCCGCACAATACTACGCTCCACATAAAAGTTTTTACGAGTATTTTCTTAACATCCTTACCCAGCTTCCCTATCATCAACTACCCTCCTTGTGAAGGCTTCTTGTCTTACGCAATTCTTCTTCTGGTATCTTCTTGGCTTCCAACACTTCCTACATCGGTAAATATAACCACCTGCTTTGATTTTCGTGACTTTAGGACTTGCAAGGGTACTATGCAAAACAAATTTATTCCGATTTAAATGTTTGAATTGGTCTTCCTCTTTATCGAACACATCATTTAGATCGATTTACATCCCATACCTACCACGCTAATTTTCGGAACGCGCACTACAATGATCGTATTCCTTTGGGTGAATGGCAAACTAAATCGTGATTATCCAAAAATCTAACTAATTTCATAAATTATTCGGCTAATGCCCCATCTCTAGCTCTTCCCATGCCTTATTTGATAATGGGCAATACTGTCACCCTCCTGCCTAACACTTTCCGATCCACTAACCGTGCGCAAACGCGGATTCCTAGCCACTCTTTAACATATAAATCCACTGTGCATTCTTTCTATCTCTGCTGAATCTTCTCTCAATCGGCCAATAATATTCCTGTCTTATACTTGATGGTGTGCACAGATTTTTTCTTTTTACTTCCTGAAAGTGCTTTCACTTTCCTTCAAAGTGCCATTTTTCTATAAACACTCCATATCCGTAAACTCCTCCTTCCACCAGGTTTCTTGCGCCTTTGAGTGTCATGCCTTTGTTTATATAATTTATCCCTCTGTGTTTTCTTCTCCACAGTTCTGAGTTTATACTCTTCCATTTCCTTTTCTCGTCTACCTTCCTAATCATCTCTTTTGTAATTCATTGATTCCTATACCTATTCACTGTTTTTATTATTTCGTTTGCGGCTTACCGTACCCGTTATCTTATTACTAACAATTTTGTTACAAACACACAATATGTAATGATTTGCCATAATTAAACACTTGCAATTATCATTCCATATTTATTGACTTTATCTTTGATAACCATTATTTTGTAAATTTTGTAGCTTTTTTATAAAAATTCCGCGCCAGTAGTGCGCAATATCCAAGACTATGATTTTAGCGAACCGTGATACCCGAATGAGCGGCAATCGACGGTCGAGAAACCTTTGGTGTTAGGCTTTGGACTGTTCCATTAAAATTAGTACACATGAATGGGTCTTTGAAGCATTAAAACATCACGAAAACACGCTTTGTTTCATACCATTTCAATTTCCGTCTCCTCATACTATTAACTTTTTTTCGACCCATTTAAATATCATTTTTCCTTCCTCTTTCCGTATAATTTCATTCATATCCTCGCGAATCACACCCTTCAACTTTCCACCGTTTTTCGATATCTCCACCGTTCGCTTTTCCTATCTTCTTTCGATTTCCCCGGCAATATTCTTTCCCCGACCATATTTAATGATTCTTCATTGTGCTTATCTCTATCCAACATATTTCTTCGATCATTGCCCATTTCCCCGAAGCCTCCAAATAAACCATAACCTCCCTCCCTGAAGAGCAGGTTTTCGAGCCATGTACCTAACATTACTCTTCATATAAAAGTTTTCTCTACCCTCTCTTTCCGTACTTCCTCGTGAGCCCTTTCAACTCATGCAAGAGTAAGGAGATCAAAAAGCAATGAACACAATACTGATCGATGAGGCAGTCAGAGTATCAGTTATAAATTATTATTAAATTTTATTTTACCAAGTGACTCAATACGTATTGGATTTAAATATATATTGTATGTAAATTTTGGATTTATTTACCAGAGTCTCATAAGTTTCTTTTCAACGCAAAATTATCAGAGTTTATGGGTTTGTAGGAGTGAAGTAAATAATTGTCATTTAAACTCAATGTCACCGATTATAATTCAACCCACCTGCAAAACTGCAATTGAGTTTCTCCATCTTGAAAGTCAACATACGCCACAGTATGTCTTACATGTCTGCACCAGTCACACGCTTTACTTCTTTTGAAAGATGCTCGACGACACTGCGTAAAACACACCTGAAAGTAGGCACAAGAAGAGTCTATAAAAAAAATGAAGATTTTTTTAAGACAAAAGCCCATTTCGCCATTTATCTTTAATTATAACTGAATTTTGTCGGATTGGTAATTACTGAAACGCGCACTTCACTTTTCGTCGTGCCGTTGAAAATCAAAAATAACCTTTTTGAACACAATTATTTATTCTCAGATACATAATCGTAGAAAACATAATTTATATAGATTGTAATTCTGGGAAAAAATTACCCAATGAATCAATGCAAATTAATAACCAGTCACTCGGAAAGAGGAGAAATATAGAAATAATCGAATTTCAATGGAAAATTAAGTAAGAAAATTTCATGGTGTAGACATCTGATGATACAATATTACCCATGTACGTTACCCTGTATTAGCCATGGGCGTTGGTCAGTTTGGCCATATCAGACCATTGTTTGAGATACGTAATTGGGTTACCTGCAATTCAGGTAAAAAGTATCCATGCTCACAAAACGCCGTTTTTCAACGATGGACCAATGGCTCACTAATTTTTTACCACAAAGCCTTGAACGTCATCAGCATTTCAATCTTAAGATTGATTTACTACATTCCTCCATTTTTCTCTATTTTGTGTTGCTTCTCCTCAGCCCCTGGCATATTTTCTAATTAACTTCCTTCTTAATTTGTCCGATGTACTAAACCTTTCGCCTTCCTCTCATGATCTTCCCTCCAATTGTTCTTAGTAGTAGTTTTTAGGGGAGGCGACCGACAGCTAAGGTCATTTGCGTCATTGGGGATGGACAGGAAAGGATGAAGGGTGGAGAGAAACCCGGCGTCGGCATTAGCCTACTCTTAACGAAAGGCGCCAAGGGGTCCGTAGCTTAACGTCCCATCCGACGGACGGCGTACTCACTCAAAGTGCCCTCCACAAGCACCTCGAGTAGGGATCGAGATACCTCTGAAAACTATTCAATACCGCCGGAATTTGAACCCGGGCCCTCTGGGTTGGAAGCCAGTACAATAGCCGCCGCTCCATCTCGATCCCCTACTGAGAAGAGCAGAAGAGGATAGGACTATATACGGCAAAGAAGAAAAAGATGGATTGGACACACATTAAGGCGCAATGGATTGATTTGGAATATAATAGAAGGAAAATTGAAAGGAAAATTCCATGAGGAAGACCAAGAGACATGTACATAGGACAAATTAAGAACGTAAAGCAGAGAAGGTATCAAGGATTGAGGGCATTGACATTAAACAGAATAGAATGAAGGGCTGCAGTAAACCAATCCTAGGATTGAAATACTGATGATGATGATGACCGTACTATTACTCGAGTAAGGATCGAGATACCTCTGAGAAATATTCAACTCCGCCGGGATTTGAACCCACGCCCTCAGGGTGGGAAGCAAGTACGTTAGCCCTCGCACCATCTCGATCCCCTCCAATTTTTCTTTTTATTATGTTTTTCACAAATCCATTGTGCCTCCAAGTGCGTCCAATCCATCCATTTCTTCTTTGCCTTCGGTTTCTTTCCATATAGAGTTCTCTTCTTTTCTGTTCTTCTCTGTACTTCCTCGTGCTTCACTTTGTCAATTTAATATTCAGCACTCTCCTCCATAACCTTGTTTCATTCAAGGCTTCTATTATTTGCTTGTTCACTTTCCTAATGTTCCGCATCTCTAATTGCTAGAGTGCCATGCTCCATACGAACGTTTTCACGAACTCTTCCCTTGTTTGCAAACTCAGGTCCTTTGAACATAGTAGTTGCCTCTTTTTAGCTTGGGCTATTCTCCGCCCGATATAGGTTGAACTTCCCAATTCCAAGTTTTGCTGCCATTCGGGTGCATGTAGCACCCGAATGGCAGCAAAAGCACCCATTCCACTTACTCTATTTTCACTCCGCGAATGGTGATATGTCTTCAGCCTCCCTCCTCCAAAAACAAGGATTTTAGTTGTCTTCTTGAAGATACTCATATTATCTTCGCGAGGGAAATGGTCAATGGTAATCGGAGTTGCTTGCAGGTCCTCTCCATTTCTGCAACTACTGCGACGTCATCTGCGAACCGGGGCTTGTTCATTTCTTTGCCATTCAACTTGGCTCCTTTGATGCCCGATTCATGTGTTTTTTCATTAACTACTTTTCTCATTTTCGCTTTTATTTTCCTTCTGCTTTCCATTTGGTGTTCCCTGATTCTTATATAGGTGATGGTTTATTCTTATATCGATGTAGTCTATTCAAAGCGCTTATAATATATTTTGAACATCTTGTTCCATTTAACGTTGTCGAAGGCCTTCTCCGAGTCCATGAATGCCACATAATGCCTTGCTTACTTACGATGGGTATCAATTTCCCTGCCAGTATCCTCAAGTTGAATATTGCCTCTTTTGTTCCTAGGCTTTCTCTAGGGGTGGAGAGGGTATTATTGGAAGAAATCCAATGGAGGCATAAACGGCGTATTATGAGTATTTTGATTGGCAATGGTATGTTGAAGATCATGAATAAATGACTAAGACTATATCGAGGGGAGAATGTTTGGCAAGCGAGGAAAAGGTTGAAATAGGGTAGGCAAGTTGGACGAAATGATGGGAGGAAGTAAGTGAAATTGAAGAAGGGTCTATTGCACTGTAGGGTGTCGGGTTGTATTTTAAGGCAAAGCCAGGAAATGCAAATAAATATAAATTAATTTAGCGTGTGTTCTTTCAAAACCTACCTTAAATGGTAGACTACTTAAAAGTAATAATACCATAATTAAGAGATAGTAAAGTAGAAGGAGTCGCTAAAAAGTTACAAAATTTTGAAGGGGTCGATTGACAAAGAAGTCAGGGTGCCCGTGCGTTCACTGATTTTCGGGGTATCAGTATTTTCAGGGAATTTAAAGGGAATAATAGAAGGGAAGAAAGGATGTGGGAGAAAGAGTTATACATGTATGATGTTGGACAGGATTACGATTGGGAGAAAATACGAAGAAATGAAAATAATGGCCATAGACAGGAAGATATGGAGGTCAACCATGAGTGAAACTGCCACAAGGCTCAACATTAATTGATTAGAATTTTCAGAGAAACCGAGGGCGGTACAGGGAAAGGACGTCTTCCCGACCCTGACTGCATGAATTTCAATCAAGCGTGTTGTGGGAGGGCTTTAGTGTCAGGCCGGCTCAATCCTCAATTATTAAACTGAACGTTGGTGTCCCCATGTGCCATGGGTTGAGAGACATGGTGTCCCACAGCCATGAGCACCGCCTCTGGGTTCACAACGCCCCCCCCTCCCCGCCAACCACCTCTCAACCCAAGGGTAGTGGTGGTAGCACCTCACTCACCTCCGAGCAGAATGCTTTGGTGGTCGTCGAGGTCACCGAGGAAGATCCTCCGTTGCGTACGGAGAGCGTGGTCGTGGTCGAGGGTGCCGTGATGGGGAGGTTCCCGGCGGGCCGGCCGCACCAGGAGCAGAGGAGGGGCGGGGGCGCCTCCGTCGCCGCCACGACGCCCGGCGACTGCGGGGAGCCCGATGACGACGAGGCGTACTTGGCGTCCGCAAGGTTTGGGGACGAGATGGAGCGGCCCGCGTCCTCGAGGCACCCACCACCGACCGCCGTCACTGGATGGAAGGGAAAATGATATGAGATTTATGTCCATCGAATGAAACGGAGCTGACAAATTTTCATCACTCTTAAGTAACAATATTTTCCTGAAACATCTTGGAAAGATATGTCGTATACGTATTGACGATATGCGTAATACATAAATGAAACAATAAATCACGTGCCATTTGGTCGAAAAAATGGAATCAACAGCTAAGATACAGCTAGAGACAAGACTCTATGAAAACATTGCACGTATGATAAACATAAAAACTTTAACAGCTGATATTTGGCTAAATTATATTCACATGGGTAACTACTATGATATCCGGCAGAAGATAAGGTACATGCGATTGATCAGTAATACAATTTTGTGTAAAGCTTTAACATAGGTTTTTAATGTAAAGTAAAAATTAAATATGAAATAAAATTAAGGATGATAATAAGTCAACGAAAAAAAATGAGGCAATAGGTCAGGGATGGCGAACCTTTCGGCGATTGAGTGCCAAAGTCTATGCATGTACGATAATAAGAGATTTGATACTTGACTCGCGTGCCAACCCAACGAGTGATCACCGTGGAATTGCCCGAAGCACCCTCCCTGCTCTGCGTACCCCTTAGGACACGCTTGCTATAAGTTCGCCACCCCCGCGGTAGGTGTTTTTTACTTCTATGTGGTACCCTGCAACCCACCACTAGAGTGCGTGGCAGGTGGTGATTCAACACCAGGCAACAAAAATTAAGTTTTTCTACATTTTTTATTACAATAAATATTTTTTAAATATTTCATATAATGTATATTATAACTACAGGTACATACACTACGGTATCTGAGTAAAATATTTTTTCTACGCATATAAGAGGAACTAATAGCTACAAGTAGGGCAATAACTAGGATAATGATATGGTCAATTCTTCTTTTGCGAGGATTTCTGTAGCATAAAATTGATAATGAAAACGATTATTAATATTTTTTAATGTATCAGATTTAGGGATTCAAATTATTTTGAAGAAGAATTAGATAATTTTCCAATGATGTGAGTGAAATCTCCCAGGTCAGCTGCCGACGTTTCGATTGTACTCTTCAACCTCAAGGCGAGTGAGCCATCAAAACGTCTCCAGATTGAATGTCTGCCCTGATGGAAGAACCACAGCTTTTACTTTGGTTGTACGCGTCTTGATAGCAAGAGATTTTAACACCAATTTTCATATACCTAGGAGTTGAAGTTTTCTAGTTCATTAAATTGAGTGTGGCCCTTGGAAGCTTACTTCGATGCTATAGTGTCAATATTTTCATTTTTGTAACGCATGAAGAATCCACGTGCCATGTTCGAGAAAAAATTCTGTATCTAAATTCTACATCTCACTCTGCCAACGCCCAAGAGGGAGTGGGAGAAGTTTGTTAAGACACAAACTTCTAATTAACTTAAATATCTATCTACGAAATTCGGGAAATATGAAGTTCTTGTTAATTGAGTAGTATATGGCGTTGAGGGTATTTTGATGAAAATTCTTTATAGAGTTTTAAGATGTTGTATTAATGGCGAATCGTGCAGGAGAAAACCTATACATGCGTGGCCTCTTGCTTTTATTTTATACGAATTTTCTAATCAGCTTACATTGCGTGGGGCGTAAACGATTCCCGACGAGTCAAAAGGTACCTTGAGTGTCCCGTGTCCTTCCAGAATTCCCAGTCTCTCAAATTGATTGTGAGTTTTCTTTCCTAGTTCCTCCAAAAACTCCATCAGACATTTTTTCGTGACTCATATTTTGGACATTTATAACTTACAATGCTTGAATGTTATTTTATCACGTTTAAAACATTCTCCGATGGGTATGAAATATAACCTCATATCATAGACATATGTTAAATATGACGAAACAACTCCTCTACTTTTTCATTACATTCGGATACAGTATGCCGAAACAAGTTTTTTACGGTGGTAGGTTTATGATTAGCAATTTTTTTATGATTAATACACTATATATTTCATTGTCAATTGGAAATCAGCAGCTTGCAAATTACCTAGGTCCTTGAGGCACCTACCAATTTAATTACTACTCCTGAAAGTAGGTACGTGTAATGAAATGATGAAGGGATTGAATTTTGGAACCGCTATACCCCCCAGAGAAGCACTTATTCAGCGTCGTTTCAAGGTACAGGATTATGGCTTCCGAAACGCGCATCACGACGCCCACGTATATGTGATCTTCGAGAAAACGGTGGTCACGAAAAGCGTTTTTTTAAACTTATTTACTAACTTGACGATTTCCTAGCAATAATTTTCTACTTTATATCATCCTTTCTGGCGGTTTTTAATTTCGCACTATTTTTACAATATTTCAGCGAAAAATGAACACTGCAGGCTATTTGCGAACTCATTGATTCGTCAATTATTTACAGGTCTAGTCTGGGCTAAGCAACAGGAATGGGAACTCCATAGGGAAGAAAACGACTTAATGATTGGGAGAAATGCAAAAGTAGGATCTCATTAATTTTCTATTGAATAAACGCAATTCAGTCATTGAGTCTCAAATAAGCTGACCGCATTCTTGTAATTTAGAAGACCTACAGAGAGGCTGCATAAATTCCACGATGTGTCCATGATTTTACAACTTTGATTATTTCCATCATTTATGTGGTGACAGATACATCGAAGGTACGACGGAAAAAGATCAATGCAGAGTAAAATTAGGCTTTTTATGTAAACGATATTTTAATAACGCGAAAAAGGTAGGTAGAAGCATGTTGTAATCAAGCGAACGACAACACCAGACGCATCTGAGCATAATGTATAGTATATCCAGTCTACATTTACATTATTATTTTTATCAGTAATCTACCGGTTAAGGTAGATTTTTGATGGACACCAGCGGCCGAAGGGTACAGAGACAATTGCCTAGCCTCTCCTAACATAACACAACCCACCCCTACAATAAGCCCACCTTCAGTTCTGCATACTTCCTTCCTCCCCCCTTTCCGTCCAAAATCTCTACCATATTCCTAGCCCTTCCTCGTTTGCCCAACATTCTCCCCTCTATCACAGTCTTCAACATCCCATCGCCAATCAATATGCTCCGCGTCTATCTTTCCTTCCTCATTTGAATTCATCCCAACAATGCCCTCTATACTCTCCCACCATATTTAGCACTTCCTCGCATGTTTCCCTTCGGTCCATTTTACCTATTCCATCCTTTTCCAACCGACATTTCAAAAGCCTCCAACCTACGCCTAAAATCCTGCTTCAAATCAATTACCATGTTTCCGCACGGAACAAAACTACGCTTCATATTAAGGTTTTGACGCTATGGATAAAATAAAAGCAAATATTTCAAGTCATATTGAACGACCAATTTTACACTTAATTGGGCCCAAATTTGACGCATTACTCCATAAGATTGGACACGTCTGCTACCGTGGAAATTCCTTAAAATTGGTATCCATCGATTTCTTCCACAAATTACCCTCGAAAAGCCGCAGGTGGAACGCTTCTCATTCCTCTGTCAAAGATGGAGAATTAAGTCTGAAACTGATGGTGGTCGGTTTGCGGTGTGACTCCATTGCTTATAATGAAAACATTAAGAAAAAAATTCAACCGTCAGTTATCCTTTTGAATAGATTTTAACGCCCAATCGTCATTTTTCAAAGGAGACCCGCAGACTTAATTGGTATCTAAAAGTGAAATTGCGACATGTCTCGGAAATGACGCCGAGACATTGTCGGGGGATTATTAAGGAAGTACGTACATGAACGTGAATCCGTAATTTTCATTCGTTTGGTTAACAATCTGAAAAAAACGAAAAGTTTGCGGAGCATTATCATCGGGCTTCTATTTTAACCGAGCCGTAACGACCAATTATTCTGCTGCGGCTTTTAGACAATCCTCGCGTGAAAATCATCGAGAAACAACCCCACTAAGTGGAGGCACAAGCACACCTCTCACCGCGAATGAACACGGCACACCCCCCACACCCCTCCCTCGAACCTCACCGCGTTTAAATGTGGGCCGGGTGCTTGCACGCCCATCATCGGCCGTGACAAAAGCAGAACACCCGGTAGCCGAGAGCCTTCTCGGAATCGAGTCAATTAAGACGACGAGAGGTGGGGGGAGGGGATAGGGCGAAGGAGATGGTGCCGGACGGTGACCGGCCCATTGTCGGGAGTTCCAGGAAAGGCAGATGTGGGGGGAGGAGGATGGGAGCGGAGAAGAAGCAACCCGCAATGAAAGGGAACGAAGGGAGGAGGAAGGAGCAAATGTGTGGGCGGGAATGAGGGGGCGGGTGGGAAGATAAGAAATGAGATTGGGAGGGGGGGTGAGAAAGAGAGAGGAGGGGCGGGGCGATGCAAATGGCGAAGGGGAGGGAGGCGAAGGGGATGCACCGAGGGAGGTATTCTGGCCGACGGCGTATTTGTTCGGAATTTCTTCTGGGAGACGACCGTCATGACTCAACTCACGGTGTGGTGACAAACATTTACTATCCCTATTTTTCCGGAGTGACGGGGGAAGATTGAGGAGGAAGATCGTCGCCGAAGCAAAACAAGCGAGGGGCGAGGAGGGATACGTGCATGCACCCTTTAAATCCCTCCCCCTTTGCTCGCCTTTCCCAGTGAGTCACGGAGGGAAGGAGATGTTTACCATACGCAAGGCTTCATCTTCAATTCATTTTTATTACTCGAGTTCGTTTGCCATTTGGCCGGCACCTCAAAAGTCGTGGACGTAAACTGATTATGAAATATTATTGCCCAACGTGGAACATATCGCGTCCAAATTGCTTGCAGTAAAGGGAAACTTTGTTGTTCCACATAATAATTGTGGGGAGTAACAGCATTTCGCTTTCTCACCGCGAAAGAACTTGGAGATAAATCCTGCCCTAAATCGCATTTTTCTTACGTTTCTATTTACTGTCTTTCATGAAGACAAAATGGCGGGCCAAATTTCACAGAAAATATGCTGGTTGGCAAAGGATTCTTCTACTTTCATTGACGCATTTTTTTTTACTTCTTTCAATTTACTATAGCAAACGTAGAGTATCCATCTACGAGACAACCAGAATAATCAATACGTGAAAATCACCAGTATTTAAACGGATATATTGGTATTGAGACCTTGTTGATTGCATTCTAACGGCGAATTTTACCCATGAAAGTGTTCTGAGAACTATGTCTATTCCAGCAAATGAGGAGTTTTTTAGATTCGAATATCCTCCTTTCACGGGGCGAAAAAAATCGATGAGTTGCTCACAGCGCCTCTGCCAATGGGAAGGAAGCGAGAGGTCGGACTCTAGGCAGCCATTCCCCCACTGTAAATTTTCTATGCACGCCATTGTGAGACATCTAGCGTACGCAAAGTCACATAGACGCTACATATTGAATTCCGTTTTAGTATCATATTATTATTATGTCATGTAGCGTATATCAAATTACCAAGAATACAAAAGACTGTTCGGAAGAAATTTTATATAAGTTATGCCCCGAAGAGATTGATATTTTCCAATATTACTTTCATTATGTAACCTTAAATTCAGTGCGTTATAGGTTTTCTCTAATTATCATGCTTTTTCTTCATATCTCATGAGGTACCTAAAACAATGCACCGCCGAGAAAAAACTGCAGTAATTTAATTAATTTTATGGTAAAATCATTTCGGGAAAGAAAGGAGTAAAAGGAATTTAGGAGTACGTCGTTGATGTGATGCACACAGACAGATGAAAACATACAATCTTTTACCAAAATGGCCAAGGGGGCATCGGGGTCCACTCAAAGTTATTGAATATTCGGTCCTAAATACGTCATATCTATTGACCGAGACATAGACATTTGAAGCAAGCTAATGAAAAAACATATCCAGCAAAGTGCTTAGTTAAATTAGTATTGCTGCTAATTTGCTCTTCAACATGGCCAAGGTATACTGTGACCTGTTCCCCATAGGAAGGGTCACCTTAGACAGAAAAGAAGGTAAAGTCTAAGCAAAATAAAACTTGAAGAGGCGTCCGCATATTTAAATATAAGAGCAAACAATAAAGGAGGTTAAAAATACTTAAATTTGATCATCTTTAAATCCAAATAAATTAACTTTTGAAAAACAGCATACAGCAAGAATAATTATTTTTAACACAGCTATTAAAAAACATTATTAATAACTCGTTAGCACATCGTAAGCATCCGACCTATATGCTTAAATAATGGACCAAAAAAGCATCACAGCCCCCGGGATAAAATTGAACATAGTATATCAGAATCATAAACGGATAAACCAATTATTTTTTCCGTTGTCCGTCATTATTCGGTCGGGCTCTCTATGGGAGATAGCATTTCAGGAGTCTTGCATACTAAGGCTTCTCTATATGGGCAAATAATAAAAAAATGATAGATCGCATCCTCTAAAACAACAAGGGACACATTGACGAGCTACATCATATACATTCCCGTTTCATAAAAACAAAGGGATCTCTTCGGTGTCAACGTTCCCTGTCGGAATCCCCTGGTTTGAAGCAACTGTTTCGTCTCGTTAATTCTCCTAACAAATGAAAAATGAAAACTTGGAAAGATGATGGACACAATACACTCTATATTAGACACCATAAAAAAGTAGTTCAATCGAAGTGGAAAAATGGAATGCATTCACATCCATCAAATTCCAAAATATAACAGAAAATTATGATAGCAAATTTTACCCACACGAATCTACAGAATACATTGGCAGTGTCCATTTCTGCATCAAAACGAAGATGATTCATGAGGAGTTTATGGCAATGATAAAACAAGAAGGGAAGGGAAACCAGTCGAATTGGATTAGTAGAGAGGGACAGGGTGGGAAATAAAACGACGGAAAGATGGGGATGCGAAAGGTAACCAATGATGAGTAAATTCACACCAGAACCGCAGTAAATCTATGTCCTTGCTGCCGCAACTTCTTATTGACAGGCAAATAGCATACGTGTAGTTATTTTGCAGCTCTAAATATTTTCTGGAGGCAAGATGAACAAATGAATAGAATACTGAATGAAATAAAATCCATTTCATTTACCACACGACAATTCGAGGCCCGCTGTAGACTGACATCTGTTGGTTAACAATCAAACACTCGGGATTTCGTTTTACATCCGTCTGGGAATCGTCCGAACATAAGCTTGGTTTAATTATCCAGCGGCTCCGTTGATTTTGGTTGAAAATAGCCAAATACCCAGTCCGGGATCCGCAACTCATGACATGTCATCGCATCATTAGATGTTTGAAGTGTTCGTGGACACGAATTTCATGAGTTCATACCCTGTCGTTACTCTTCACCACGCAGGACAGAAAATTCAAATAAAACAATAATTACAAGTCATAGATACAGTTTGAGGAGGGGTTGAGAGGTAATAAGTAATGACCTGAAGAAAGTAAAACAAGTACGAAACTTGAAAGATTATACACATTTCGCCATTTCCAAATCCCAATAATTTCATTAAAAAAGGTGGCTTATGGGCATTCATGCAACACTGCTTGCATCTCCCACATCACCAATGCGCGTGTACTCAAATGGCGATTGCGAGTGGATCGCATCGGTGGAGTTGTCGAGGGCCATCGCTTCTCCACGCAGGAACTTTCGAAACAGTACATAAAAATCAAGCGAAACCACCGAACTCAATTTTATAGTTCGTTTGGTAGGCGAGGATAGAGTTCAATTCCAACTTAACTCTATGGCTTTTGAAATGTACTCATAGGGGGGGGGGGGGGAGAGTAAGAAGTAGTTCTCTTCCCTGTGCCACCTTCGGCTTCCCTGAAAGTTCTGGTAAGCAGAAGATCGCACAGATTCTACAGTGAAGTATCAGAGTGTGAACCCGGGACCTTTCAGTGTGTAGCTAAACGTTCAGTAGCCGCCCGCCGAAATTATATGTGCATGACGATCATGCATGTGGCTATTCGTGGCCATAAGGGATGAGAAATAGAACAAAAATATATATTTAAATCGGAAGCGAGACGCTCCACGTAATTGACTTCTCTTTTCAAGAAATTTGACTTCTGACTTCCTCGCCAATTCCTCTCCTTCCCGTGGCTCTCTCCCATCTTACCCCACCCTAGGAAAAAGCCTCCTCAAAATATCACCTCCTCTTGACCCGCAACCGATCCGACTTAACCCCCCTCCAACTCCCTTACCTCGAAAACAGACAAACACCCCCCCCCCCAACAATCCTCCCAACTGTTCCTCTTCCTCCAACTCCTTCCCGCCCACCCACCCGCACTCCTTCCCTCATCCCGCACCTCTTCTCGCCTCCCCTCGTCCACGGGAAACCCCCTTGGCCACCCACCCACACCTCCGAAACCCTCTCTCAACCGCCCACACCCCTCCGATTGCGCCATCGCCCCACCCCACCCACCGGGAACTCAAACGCGCGGCCGCCGATGCTCCTTCGCCACCGAGAGGAGCGTAATCAAATTATCGTCTTTCCCTTTTTCGCTTAATTAAAAAAGCGAGGCAAATAAAGCGGGTGTTTGGTTGCCCGGGATTGGTGGGTGGTGGGGGGAGCGAAGGTAGCAGCGGAGACATCCAAGCAAATTGGGAGAGGGGTGGGGAGGGAGAAAAATTGAAGGAAACCCGATCAATGAATGGCTTACGCTTCCGATTTTTTTAAGAGACGTTAATTTTGTTTTTTTGGAAATATATATATTTTAAAGTAAAAAGGGTGAATTCCCTCCCCCCCCACTCACCCCCTGCTACCGAGGAAGAGAACGTTATGAGACCGTGAGACTACGACGGTGGAAGAGTGATTAGAGGCAATTTCATCCTCCTCCTTGGTTTTTTATACAACCCCCATTCTTTCCTCCCTTCCCCACCCCTTCTCCCTTCCGAACGCCGCCGTTCCAACATAATTCGATAAATAAATAAACCCTATGAATAGAGAGGTAAATTAATTATTTCTCCCACTTCCCCTCCCAACTCACCTCCTCTCTCCCTCCCGCCCTCCCCCCTTACCCTCCCGAGTTGTTCTCGTTTCGGGCAGTAATTAAAGATGGCGGAGGGAACGTGAAATAGGAGGAGGGTGAACTTCAAGAACTAATGATGCCGAATACAGCCTCTGTGTAATGAACACCCTTCGCCATCCCTCCTCCCCCTTTCCCCTCTGCCACTCCCTCCCCCATCCCACCGATCCCTCTCGACCCCTCTCCCTCCCCGATATTCCGTCCCTCGAAGCCGCCGCACCCCGATATCCCTCTCCACCCCCTTTAACCCCTCTTCACCCCACCTACCCTTCCTCCATCCTTCGCCTCCCTGCCACCCCCCCACCGCCGTCATCCGCCCGCCACCCGGTGCTGATTCCTCATTAAAAACGTGAAATATGAAAATGGGGCATATTTTTCGCGGCCTTTCTTTATTTTTTATTTAATGCTTACTTTTACGTCGGCCCGACGATCGGATGTCAATCTCTCAAAACCCCGTACACCATCCTCCCCGTCGCTCTCACCCCTTCCTCCCCCCCCCCCCCGCCCACTGACGCCTCCTCTCCGACCCTCCTTCCCTTCCCGATAAAACTCCTCCTCCGCGCTCTCCCTCCCTCTCCTCTTCCTACTCCATCGCTTCCTTTCGAAAATGCTTCCTTTAACCCTCACCTCCATCCCCCGCCTCCAGATCCTCCGTTTACTCCTCGCTCCGTAATCTTCGCCATTCCGCCCCCGGCCCACCCCTTCCCTCTCCCGCGCGACCCCTCTCCCCACAGCCGCCCGCCCCCGCCACAACACCCTACCGCGCCCACTGATGGAACACTGCCCTTGCACACCCTCCCACGCACAAAGCAACCCGGCCGCGGCAACCGAAACCCACACTCCACAGCCCCCCAGGGTCGGTTTTGTTGGGCGAGGGTGGAGCTCTCGCCGCCATACCGAGCATCGAGACGTGTGAAGATCGCCACACTATCAGGACGGGAGGGGTAAGGTGACGGACGGGGCGTGTCCCTCGCCGCCTGCGGTTTCCCCGGAATTGAACTCGGAACCCTCCGCTCAGTGTTACGGGTCTACTCACTAGACTGCCCTGGGAGAAGTTTCAAAAGTCTGCCCACCCGTCCCTCATCCATGCTCTCCGCCTTGACCCAGACGGTAGCGATGTGACGCCCGAGTCAAGTTATTAGGATGCGTATGCAGTAATAAAAAAGAGGAAAGGTGTTCTCCAACTGTTCCAATTTTCCTGGCCCGTACCCAAATAAGGATAAGTTCACATCAATTTAACAAATAAAATGATAAACGAAGAATAGATGCGAGGAGAGTCATGTGAAGGACTGCATAGAAAATAAGAACGGTCTAACTTTAGACCCGACGAATTTCCGAGGAATGTAACAGGCCTCACGAGGAACGCCAAGGGGCAAATATGTATATCGAATTAAGAGGGACCGTGAGGAAGAAGGGATATCGAGGAGTGAGAGGATAAGCATGAGCTAAGGTAGAATGGCCTTCCCGAGGGCAACAACCCCGATGTGCCGGAAGAGCTTGTGCCTTCCGTGGACCCCTGCTTCCAGATGGGTCACACTTTCTACATAGATTAGGTTTTGGAAGCAAGATGAAAGTAGCCCACTTAGCCTCTGTTCTTCAGTGAGGCGGCTGCAAAGGTGTCTGTTCCCTGGGGGGTAGGAATTTGAGTGATGGTTCCCGCATAATACATAACTGAGAAAGTCAACGGGAAACTACCACGAACATTTTTCCCACGGAAATAAGATGGCAATTGTATAATGCATCCTGATAATCAGAAGACAGCGCAATGGGGCGATTGCCATGGCGGTGGGGAAGAAGTTCAATAGTAAACCAAATCCTTAGCAATCGTACAATCAACAAACAATGGCATTAAAAATAAGAGAACGACTACCTCGGTGAAGATCAGATCAGAAGAAGCATAGGAAGGCGATAAAACAGGTGACGCTATGGTAATAGCGAGTACATAAATATAAAACAATAGATATCTGCGATTTCTTTGTGAATTTCGGCGAAATGGGCAGAGGAGTACGGCATAGTTTTCGCTTGCGGTTTATAACTCACGTTTATGCCGAGAAACCATTATATAGTCAGCAATGGGAAGGATTGGCGGTAGGAATGAAAGTAAGTGGAGAGCCGAGCACATATGCGGATGATTGACGGACATGACCATTCAAACGTGGCAATCCAGTTAAAGATGGAAGATTTCACGTATTTTATAAGTGTTTGAACAAAAAAAATGCCATAACCCTACCATCGAGATCATCAAAAAAATTAATATGATATCAAAGAGGGCTTTGAGTGAATTTGACAAAAATTTACAATTACACTAAAATAAGTCCCGCTCCAGTTCCGCATAACTCCTTCCTCCCTTTATTCCGTTTAACATCCCTATTCAGTATCCCTGTTCCTTCCTCGCCTGTCTAATATCCTCCTCGCCTCTATCACAGTCTTCAGAATCCCATTGCCAATCAAAATGCTTCCTCATCCATCTTTCCAGCCTCCTATGGATTTCTCCCAAAAATCCTCTCTCCTCCCCCATCATGCCTAGCACTTCCTCGTCTGTTTCCCTTTCTGTCCACTTCACCTTTTCCATCTTTCTCCACGCACGTTGATTACTCTACAAGAAACTGGAACCCATCGAAGGTGTTGATTAAGGAATAAGAGAAATGTTCAGCGGAAAAAACTCAAGAATTGTCAATAATTGCAATTATAATAAAATAAGTCCCACCGGCGGACGAGACTCATCTAATTAAGAAATTCCAAACTTCCACCCTCCCGTCACTCAAGTCTTCGTTTATTTCCCAAGCTTCATTGCCAAACGAGCCCCCATCAGCTCAGTGACTGGAATGGGGAGCTTGGATGAAAATCCCCCTACCCCACTCTCAACTTCATCCGAGCTGCCTTCCTTTTTGTCGCGTCGCGTCGTTTCGTCTCCTTCCATACGGAAGGCGAAGAATGAAATCTCTGACTGTGTCGAAACGAATGCTTCAGAAATCAGCGGGCATTCCTCAGCCTGAATCTACGCAAGATCGCAACCCGTCGGCAGAACTGCGACGATGCGTCGTTTAAGAACCAGAACAGAACCAAGTTCAATTAATTTTATCCAGATCCAATATCTCTGTACTTTTTCCACTAATTATTATCGTTGATAATATAGTATAATGGGAAATAAAATTTCTCGCCTTGTACATGTGTCTCGCCAAACACTTGTTTTATTCCCCAACTATGTTCTGTCACGATTTGCAAGTTTTGCAGTCAAATCCAGTACTATAGAGATTACTAAAAAATTATCGACGATAATTGTAAGATTACGACTTGAAACTCGACGGAAGCTTTCGCAAAAGTAATTGCCAGATAAGATGAAGGTGTTAAGTGACAACATGGTCGGTAGCTCACGGAAAAATTTCCAATTTTGTTCCTCCTTTTGTCTCACCATTGAAACTTGTCAATTCTTTCGAATTTGAGCCAGCCAAAACTCAATTTCAATACAAATATATCATATCATTTAAGATACTAAAAAGATCAGCTCAAAAGCTATTGTATTTTCAAAAATATGCCATTTTTCTCGAATATGCATTCAAATTATAATCGTCTTTTGCTTTTACAGTCCATTAAATAAGTGCATCCAGTTGTATTTACATTCTACATAAAATGAGTAAAAGAACGGCGATGGAGGATAAGTCGAAGTAAAACCTTTGACCCCATTAAATCACCTCTTTACTCACGACTGTTTGAATTGAAGACGTCATAAATGACATCGATTTGACGTGATTCCGTCGGGTATTCTATAAATGCTCCACTTACACAAATCTTACGATAGGATTTCAGTCGACTATGGACCTACACGGTGCGCCAATTATCATCTCCTAAAGTTTCATTAACAAAAATAAAAGGCGATAAATAAAAACTAAAGGAAACACTACAAGAAGCGGGCCTATTCGGGAAAAATGAAGCGTTGTGCAGACGACCCAACAGTAGAGATGGAGAAGAAGGGGAACCAAAGGGGATGCTTGTTGGCTAGAAGCAGGTGATTAAAAATGCACAACCTTCAGATGGACGAGCAATAAAGAGAAGACAATGGTCTACGACAGATTTGCGCGATGTAGCTTAAGTACAAAATTGAGCCGTTTGAACAGAGGCACTTAGATATTTGGGGATCATGACGTGCACCCATATTGCCGATTCGCATATAAAGCTCTCAAAATTTGCAGTATATGAGGAATTTAGCCATATTTTTCCTGAATTTTCGTATAAGTTGAACAATTTCCAACTTATGACCATGGCATCACGAGCACCGTTAATCCTAAATCCAAACTAATCACATCCTAAATAATCATCGGCCCTTTTCTGCATCCTCGAGCTTATGATCCTAAATACTACCTTTGCAGCGTGAAAATCCATTCTTATGCTCCTGTAGTCCTAACGTACTGCTGTTTTACACTTTCCACGAATTAGAATAATACTAAACCTACGAAGTCTTTTAACCAAGTTCCTCTCTCATTAATACTATGGATGATACCCAAAAAACCCTTCCTTTTGGAATGTCTTAAATATAATAGTAGTTCTGCTAAGATGCCATCCAACCTTATTGCTCTTCATTTTAATTTTCTACAATGGTTTACGAAGTACGACTGGATTAAAGCTGCCCTCATCGACAAAATCATCTTTCTTCTGAAATTATATGCTTAAAATCCGTCTCTGTCATTCAATTCTTCTTTTCATTATTTTCATCTTCAAAGAACTGCGAGAGACACTAAGACAGTGACGGAGTAAGAGAGACAGTAACATAAACCTAGTCATACTCTAATGTTCAATAAAATACAGGAATTTCTGAGTTCAAATATTGGCCTTGATATTGATGGCTACGGATTTCTCATATTACCTTTCTGGATCGATTAATACTTTCCCTTTCGTGTCCTGACATTTTGAAAAGATTGTCCTCTCTTCCTTCCCGACGATTCGTTCTCGTTCCTCTAAATCGCATCCATTTAACCCCTTCTCTTTAAACTCTTCACACCCTCGCATTGCTCTTACCAACAAGTTTATTTTGCCCCATAATTTTCACACCTTAGTTCATCATTCAACTCTTTGCACTTCCTCTTCCTGATTCTGTTTGCGTCCTTCCATTCCCTTAACTTCCCGACCATCTCTCCCGTAATTCATGGTTTTCCAATAACTTCCCAATTAAATATTATTACTGCCTATTACTCAGGGGTCAAACCAATCCCAGGATTAATTACGAGTATCAACGATAGGGACGAAAAGTAGTTTTAACTTTGCGGGACTGATAAAATACGCAGCCAATTTTAAACACACGACTGTATCTTAATATTTTTTATACTGTAGGCATTTTCCCAACTTCGTGCTCACGTCACATACGATACATGTTAGAGTCAATTGCAATACAAATCTACGTTATTCAACCTATTATCCAATGAGGAAATATAGTGGTTGAATGTTATAGGGCCCTCCCTATATTTAGGTTCAGCCTGTATTCATCCCCTCACACATGAGCCTGAGGCAGGTTCTCCCAACCAACCTTCCAAGTTTTTCCTGAGGTCATTAGGTACATTCTACACCACAGAGATTTATTCGGTGGACGGGGTTTACGTGATTTAAAGACCCCTAACAGCAAGGCATTATGAGTTTTAGGGCTTTATTTATCCACTTTTACGTTATTTGTCCGTACCCCAACGCCCTTTGCCCTCACCCTCATCTCTGGGTGATTTTGATAAAACGCTGGAGGGAAAGAATTCTAGGAATCTAATTCCCTGGCTCAAGAAACAACGATCGACTACATTTTGTGAGGTGCTAAATTTAAAAACGAGAGAGGGGTAAACTGGATCATAACTTTAAAATCATTTATAATAGTTGGCAATATTAAGGTTAATTAAGCATTACTCGTGAAAATAAAAAATATATTTTTTTTACTGTGGTGATTTGGAATTAAAATAAAAGCAATGGGGAGTGAACAGGAGGACGTGGAAAGAGAGCCTGTGAAGTACTTTGAAGTGCGAAAATTACTTACCGCATGTGATGTCACAACCACGTGTGCATTCGCATTTTGTAAGATTGATTTAAAAGGAATCACATTTTTTAATGTACAGAGAAGTTCATGTCGTGAACAGAGACGAGGGTTTCAGCCTAAGCAGGACATGGAACCCGATCCTGAAAATGGCGGGAAAACGTGCTCGGCCTCCGCCAATCAGAAGGGACCCAACATGACCACCGAGGATATATAAACTGGCACCTACAGACTGGCATCATCGGCCCTGATGACGATGGAAAAGGATTTCATCGAAACGTCGGCAGCGATGGAGATGGAGGAGATTATTTGGATGAAATCCCGAGAAGAATTCACTGCCATCATCCGCTGGGAGAAAGTGAAGTCCTGATGTCGTGAAAATTTACAATCAGTTAGAATACCATCGATTCAGCATATTCATCCAACAATAAAAATATTTTCTTCCACTAACTTATCTTGCACTCTCTTCCACGTGAGATAATCAACGCAGTGAATGAAATATATTTTATCAAATATATATGACTATTTTCATGACAATCACATCTGAAACACAGAATCGAAATCTGGTTACACGTAAGTGAGGTCAAATTAGGCATAGGCTCTTTATTTATCAAAATGGCAGCCCACAGATACCAGTGACTGATTTTGTTTTAGGAAATGGTTCCGAGCGTGACTTCTGGAACTGCTTCGTGGTTACATAGTGCTGAGTCTTTGACGTCTTTGTTACGCGACCCAGGTTTCGTTGCTGTACAACATCTTGAGGTGAGACCTCCTCCTCCTCCAGATTTGACATCATCAAACAATTTGAAATAATTAATTGTCTATCTCTCAATAAATGTAAAATTATAAATGAATACATGTTCGTTTAAACCGTTACCGTTCTCTGCTCCTTGACCTCCCGATACCCAAATACCTGCTCCACAAAATGCATACCATCCCACCCACTACAATTTTTCTCCCGTACCTAACAAAAAACCCGTGACTAAAAAGCCTTCACCTCCCTCCCCGCGAATTCGGTGAACCTCCACCGAACTTTGGAAAAATGCACCCTTACTCTGTCCATTATCATATCCTTCGCCACACTTTCCCAAAAAACAGCATTGTAACCAACCACCTTCCTTCCTCTCTCATCTCACCACACTCCCCCTTCCGTCGCAAAACCTTCTCACCCCCTAAAAAATGTGTTTGCATGATTTCGGATAATTTTCTGCAAAGCATCGGAAGATTTTGACAAGCAACGAAACCTGGGTCGTGTAATAAAGATATTTATGGGGAATCAACTGGGTGTTTGAGTTCTTTTTAATTAAAAAGCCTGATTTTGTTGCCGCCTTGCATTTGACTTATGGGAATCATGACAAGCAACATTTTTACGCAGAAACGAAGTTCATCCAAAAAGTGGAAAAGTTCTAATTTATTTCTCCTTCTAAGTAACGGGACTCCCAAAAAGTAGGAAGGCTAATTTCAACATTAAAGTTGAGGGAAATGAACAATAGGTGGTGGAAGAGTGTATGGGCATTTTGGGTTTCAGATATTTTGGGAAAAATGGACGCAGACTATACGGATTTTTGAGAAGAATAGCATTAGCGAAAGAAGCGTTTGCTAGGATGGAACCAATGACAGGGGCGCTAAGTAAAGAAAATATCGGTGAAGACTTAGAGGGTTGGCGAGTCCTCTATGGATCCGATACCTAGTCTTTGAGGTAGGAGGATGAGCGTAAATCAGAACATTTTGAGAAGTGGGAATGAGGGAGAGGGAAAGTAAATCGGTCCGTGCGGAAGACCAAAGAACGAAGTTTTAAATATGGTAGGCGAAGAGAGGAGGTTACCGGGAGAATCCAGAAAAAAGGTAGGCGGAAGAAGTTAACAGAGGAGGTGGGACGTTGAAGGCCATGTTAGAGGGGAGACCCCTTCCTTCCTCCTCCCTTCCTCCCCCACTCACCACTCATTCGAGAGGTGAGCGGGGTGGAGGAAGGAATGGAGTAGACGTTCAGGCGGCATGAAAGAAGGCAAATGTTAGGAAGAAATGAAGAAAGAAATAATTCAGAGCAAATACAGAGGAAGCTCACGTGATGAATATTAAAGGGCCGTCCGAAAACCCTACCTTAAATAAGTAGTTTACTCTTGAGTGATTTACTCCCCTTCAACATACTCATGCTTATCGCTTTTACCCTCCGTTCTAAAACGCTTGGTAAAACGCGGTTCAGAGAAAACGTTGAGACTCCGGACACCCGCTTTGGGAAAGCTGGCATTTTTAGGTGGGTAAAGTTTTATTTGTTAATCAATAGATCGTGGAGTCAAATCCTACATATCATGCTAGCTTCATTTATACTTTTGAAGCGTCCACATTTTTAAGTACGGCATGTCTACAACCACCTTACCTACCTACAACCACCTACAACCTTGAAACAACTCCAATCATTGCCATTAATTCAGTTCGTGATATCTTGATATGTATCAATTATTCAAAAAGTATGACTCAAGTACCCTACTCTTACACCACGTGAAAGAATAGCTTTCATTCCTGCTGCACAATGCTCTACACAATATCTCGGGAGAATTTTAGCTTGAATCAAAAACAAAATAAAGCCATAAGTAAATAAGTTGGCACTATTGCATGGTATGATATATTCTTTTGCAGGTCTTCGAGATTTCCCCATATTTATACTAGGGGAATACAGGGCCATTATGAAAGGTCCCAGACTGATGTTGAGCTAAGTTTACATTGTAACTATTGACCAATAAACGAATTTAAAAAAATTAAAGGCATCAAACCTTAAATACAAGAATTCGATACGAAAAGGCAATAATGTTTGAGTGAATAAATCTTATCCTGGTATTCAGGAAAACCACGGAATGAAAATCGTAGATATTTTTCAATCCCTTCAGATAGGGAGGAAATGTATAACTTATCCGAACTCTTTGATGAGCTATCTCCGGAACAGATAACAGACAAAAAAATAAATAATCAGACACCAACAGTACGTAAAATATTCAAATGTTAAATAGTGATAGATACTGTCCCAAATTAATCATTAATTAAACCAAATTAGGTTTTAATTCATGAAAAAAATATGAATGGTTCTCTAGCTACACCAGTAACACTTAGGTTTGGTTTCATTTTTGGCTGGATAAAAATTTTAATGAGTGTATTAGCCACTGCACTCTAAAAACACGATGTCACCGTCAGGATTTCAATCTTTAGTGGCAAATTACGTTAGGACTCAAAATAACTGTATTCATAGTTTTTCACCACGCGATTGGTGTTTTCTGCTGATCAAAGGTAATACAACAAATATTAACCACAGGGGTCAAATAAAACAAATGGTATTTCCACCTGAGAGCGAACGCGTATTAACACAATCACATTACGATCCTGAAACAGTGCCACTGCTAAAAAACAATCTGCGACCCTCGGGTCTAGATTTTTCAGCAAAATAAACAAATCCCATTCGATAAGCAGGGCCCATCTTCTTAACCTTCCTCAAAGACTTCACACTCCCGGAGATGAAAGACCAATCCCTCGGCGGTCTCTCCGAGATAATCATCTGCCTCCGAGTCGCCGCAGGATAGGCCCCGGGTCGTCCCGACAGACAACAGACGAGATGCGATCAAGGGCGCACGGCACACGCGATCTCACGAATCGTGGGGCGACCCCCCCCCCCATCTCCCTCCACGCCCCTCCCGTGCACCCAGTCCGTCGCACTCTGGAAGAAAGAACAACAACCCCCCACCCCACTCGTCAAGATGAAAATGACATCATGGGAGCTCCACACATTTAAGCAGCGCGCGATGGTGGCGGAGTTGGGGGCTCCGCTCGGCTCCGTATTTTTTTACGCACAGAAAAAAAAGAAATCGACTTGACCTTGGCACCCCATCGCACTTTACCTCCCCGTGCTCCCCACACCCCTAACCCCGAAACCCTCACTTCACACCTTTCTTCTCCCCCCACCCTACTCCGACCGCCACCCGCCTCTCTTCCCCTCCACCTACCCACAAGGGTCCGCCACCCGTCCCCCCCCCCTCCCACACACGGCTATCCCTCATCTCCGACCCCTCCCATCACCTCGCCCCTCAATCGACCCGTTCCCCACGCCCCCCTCCCTCTCCTCCACTGGACTCCCATCTCCCCGCTCCCCAACCCCTCCTCCCTCCCCGGCCCTCTTTATTTATCCAGCTATTGCCGCCATTCGGATGACACAGTGATTGCTCGCGTAATTACTATCATCTGCTCAGAGCAGGCCTCCTTCCCTCCGGCGCGGATCTCGGGCCCCCACCATACAACGCCTCCCTCTCCCACAAATCCCCTCCACTCTCTATCACCTCCCCTTCCTTCCCCCCGCGACCCCCCTTTGTCCTTCCTTCCCCCCTAAAAACCCACCCTCCTTGCACATCCTCCCACGTAACCACAAATTCCACACGCCGGTTTTCAGGATTTCACCCCCCTGCCGACGTCGGCGCTGTGACCATACCGAACCCCTCCTCCGCTTTCCCCTCCCTCTCAATACCCTCTTAAAATTTCTCTCTCTTTCCCTCCCCCACCCACCTTCCAGTCCTGAAATTTTTTTCGGTTTCCTTCCCCTTCGATTCTTTCTCCTCACACACTGCCCCCAGACTAAAAGAACGCCCGTGTACCTCCCATCACCTTTCTCCTCATTCACTTTCTACCCGCAATGGAGTCGTAACACCCATTTCTGGTCAGTGAGAATGGGATAATTTTATTGTGGACAAAAGAAATATACAGTTCTGGAATAACCATCACTTTTACTCTATACCTGGAGCATACATTTAAGTGGCAGACCACTTGCTGCCTGCCCTACTCCAGTCCATAATCATGGTATTTCGATTAATACGTAATGCCTCAAAATACTTAACAGTTGAACTTTAAATTGCATTCATGTAAATTTAACAACGCGAACAGAACAAAAACCGAGAGCCAAAACAAGAACGCCAACTTCCTGTCTTCTTAATCATACGAGGTGCGCTTAATAAGAAGTGACCATAAAAATGTTTATATTGAGCAATAATGTACATTTATGCTAATTTGTTATCTTAATGTGCAGCGCATTTGTGGTACAAGTTTAGTTGATTTTGACTTAAGTGTTGAATCAGCGGCAGCCGTCGCCGCAAGCTGACACGTGTTCGTCAACGCCTACGTCTGACGATGAAAAACGCTTTCCGCAGTGTTTTCAATTAATTTGTGGGCGCCTCGATGGCAAAGGCCATCTGCAAACTATGGTGTTCCTAACATTGAGGGACAGGAAAAAGTCACATGGAGCTAGGTTTGGACTGAAGGGAGAATGAAGAATACTTCACATTGATTGTCGCAAGCCAATCGCGATTTTGCCGCGAATATCGCGGTGCACTAACACTTTTCATGTGCAATATTTCTGTAACCACTTACGACAATGATATTTCCCACATTTTCGATAATCATCTCAACGTTATTCGAGGGTTTTATCTCACAATGGCAGCAAATGTGGTAATGTTTACTTAAGTTAAGAGCAGCAATTGGAGCTCCACCTTGGAGGCCATATTACCTTGAAATTGATTTAATCTCTTCTTTGAACATTTTAAACCATCTCCTAGCTGAACAATAAGGACGCTCCATAGCATTACATAGGCCTTAGAGGACGATTTGTTCAGGCTAAATCAAAATTTCAATGCAGCATTGCTCATCGCGTGTTACCTCAATCGGGTGAACTGGGTGAACTGAACCTGTTTCAACTTGCAACGGCTGCCGCGACACCGGATTCAAATTAATGAAATGGATACTGCACGCAAATGGATGACATGTGAATCCACACATGGATTAACAAATTAAGATAGCAAACTAGCATAAAATTAAAATTTTGCACAATGAATGAGGTAAATAAAAATATCATGATACTATTTAATGAATATCTCTCGCATACCCAAATCCGTATTATTTTTACACTCAATGCCGAACTACACCGAGTTTTTAATTCAGGTGCTCGATCCATATTTCATTTCCGTAAATATGTATCGCTTTCATTATACTGTCGTAAGTTTGGAAGAAGAAATGCCAATTCACGGCGTAAAATCTTCTTGGTGCGTTCTTATTTTCTCTTTTTCTTCAAAGGAATCATAATAGCAACAGGATTTTTTCCCTTTTAGGTCCACCTATTTCACAATGGATGTAGAAGAACTTGCGCAAAAAATATAAACTGCCCTACCCCTTGGGCATCAGTCTTTTAGAAATCATTTACCGTGACGGCCTCGCAACTTCGGAATGCCCTTCAGGCAAACTAAAAAAAAAGTTGACTCTTATGGCTCATTTAAGTGATAAATCGCGGTATCCCAATGGACGAAATGGCAACCCAATGTACACAATTGAATTTTCAAGACGGTACTTCGAGTCGTTTCCTTCATATTCATAAAAGTAATGTCTACTTCGTCATCTCGCTTTGCGTTTGATTGTCATCGGTCATTTATTCAAGGTCAGAACTTTGCCCATGCTATTGTTTCACACTTTATTTCAAAACCGTCACAATTTGAAACGGATTTGGTGCGATATGCACTAAAATAAATTTTGTGAAGACTTAAAGTTCCGCCTATATTTTTATATTTACTATATTTTAACTATTCACAAATAATAATAAACATTTTTCCTCAAAGAGTCCACAAATTAGTCTCGACTTTTCAGACAGTGTCATTTTGTCGTTATTGCTCCAGGGGATTTCTTCAAAAGTAAAATATGCAAATCCTTTGACCGATCTCTCTCTATCTCGCCGCGGTATCTATCGCCATCATCGCTCGCCGAGAAAAGAGGCTCCCCCGTTTTTTTAAAAAAAAGGCGTAGGTGCTGCTCGGAGCACTGGCATGAGAAAAAACTGTGCCGCTCGATCTACCTGGGAACCGAGTGGACTCTCTAGTGGATATGTGCGTTGGCATTATCCTGCAGAAATAATTAGAACCGTGAGCTAGTGTGTTAACTTAATTGAAAGAAGCTTGTAATGGCGAGAACAAAACGATCGAGCTCAATGCAAATACACGATCAAGAGAGCGTCATAATTTCTTCCAATTCGGAAATGGTTGACTGCAGGACTCCATTCTGGGCCACTTCCATTCTCTCTTAACCCTTATTATCTAATCCACCGTAGGGCCCTCTTTTTTTGACATACGTATTTATTCCTTGTGGGACGCCCCATTCTATTTTCCCTTCTTTAAGTTATCGTGAAACCCATTATGTACCCAATCCATTTTGTTCTTCATCTCCATTAGTGGAATTTCCTACTTACAAACGCCTCCGAAATTTCTCGCTTAATCTGTTCACTAATAATCAGCACCCGCCCCGACCACCAGGTTTCTAAAACTCTTATTTCTCCATATGTGCATTCTCAAAGGCCCATGTTTCTGATCCAGAGAGTTCGACAATTACCTGTTGTTGCAGTTTCCTTGTTTGTAACCATACCTTCTTTGCGTATTACACGTAGTTGCCTCCATCATAGCAGCGTTGATAGGTCATCGTATGCCTTTAATTGTGTCCATCCAATATAGAAGGTAACAATAACTTCTAAGTTTTACATAAATAAATTCTAACATACCAGAATATTAGGTACCTTAAAAATGCCTTCATTCCTATTTATCACAACGTATCTCCTTCAGAATTCTGGCATTCAAAGGCAAAAATAAAAAAATTCCATTAAAGAGCTCGCGTGTGGATGGGGGGCAAAGTGCAAAATAAGGAGGGAGACCACGATGTGAACACGGATATTGCTGCATGTATGTATATATGTATTGATCAACAATTTGACGATACCATTCCTCCATATTGTTTATTATCATTGAATTTATTTAATCTGATTTAGATGTAGTTCTGTTCAATGACAGTTTTCTAAAAAAATCTCATTTTCTGGAATGTACTTGTTGTTTGATATTTTATACAAAAACTCAAATCTATGAGATCCCAAAGAAAATAGTATTGATGATAACAGATTTACATAGAAAATACAGAAAATTAAATACTCGTAGAAAATATTTCCATTGGTATCCATTGGGCGAATGTCTATGGAATTTCATATTTTTTTACGTAGAAAAAATCTTTGGAAATTTCCATGAGAGATTTGCCCGTTTAGCTTGAACTAGTCTGAGTCTACCAGAGGCTCAGTCGCTCACTAGAGAATACGTTGGCGATGGGTTACCGTAAGAACAGCTTAATGTTATTAGAAATAACTTTCATTTGTATTTAAACGAAATTAAATAAGGCGTGGACCCTAGCCAGGTGACTGCCCGGTGACAAAGCTCCTATTTTATTTCCTATTTAATTTTGGAGCCTAAAGTCAAGAGTCTTTTGCATGTTAGAATACCCCATATTCGTCACTGATATAAAAAGAGTTGCTTTTCTAAACTTTTCCACCGCTTAACTTTTCTTGCAGTACTTCGACATCTAGAAAAATATAAGTCTCCGTAGGCAATGAGACTTTATACAGTTTCAAAGCACTGCGTAAATTCGTGTCTATTTCACAGTGAAATGAAAGTGCACTTGCGACAAGAGTGACCTAAACTTGTATACACTTCTAAATATTCATGCATATATTATGAATTGAACTTTATTTTTTTTAGGACCCATTATCTCATTTTTGAAGTCTGAACTACCACAGCTTTTTCGCCCGTTGATATCTCCAATGTGAGATATCAACGGGTTCGGTATTCCACGTGTGAGCACACATGGAATACGCAGCTTCGAGGAAAAATATTGGGAAATTAAATGATTTCAGCCAGCGAATGAGCAGTATTTCAAGTTTATGGGTATAATTTAAATGAAAAATTCGATCATCAACAACAAATAGGGCTGCCTTATCAACAATTTAACTTGGAGGCTATTATACGAAACATTCCCCACATACAAGGTTGGCAATATTTGACGACCCGAAAAACATTAGAAAAGGTTGATAACCTCCATTCTATGTGATCGGGATTACTTTTTCTTTTTTACCCACGGGCAGTTGTTAGGTACAGCAGGAAAAATACTCTTCAGTGAACTCACAAGTTTGGGTATTCAGACATTACATGGAGGATCGATGATACTTTATCACACAGAGTCTTTCGTGTTCTAATAAGTTTTGGAAATTCTCTCAAAATACGTACAAATACTTAAAGGTTTACAAACAGTGGCCTCAACATGCTATGGAATTTTTTGACTGCATCAAATTTGATAAAATACCCCGCAGAGACAAACTCGTGCTCCAATTACTGCGGTCATAGACGTGGCAATTTGTGAAGACATGTAGAGGTATTATAATCTGTAAAATTCAAAAGATCAAAGTGACGTGCAGTTGCTGATGTATTGATAATTCTCATCAGTTTTTCTTCAATTCCGATCTAAGATTTGGGGAAATTCCCAGAAAGCAGGATATGCTCGCACCATAAGTGGATAATGAAATACTGCCAAGGCGGCATTGTTATACCATTATTTCCAACTTCACGTTTTTAGCTAAGGATGGTATTTTTCCAGGGAGTAAAAGATCGTGCACTGGGCAAATGACTAGAGATTCGAGACAGGGTTCGAATTCGGGCGACGCCTCACTGGACAACTTCAGCTTTACTCGAGCTGAGCGATATTTAGAGTACCAGATCTTCCTGAGAAACCATTGGTGGCACAGGGAAAGGAACATCCCCCTCCCCTACCCTGACGGGTGCAATTCAAACGCCGTTTGGCTCAGGACACGGTGAGCTCTACCGTCACCTGTCATAATAAACTTCGGATTGATTGCGATGTTTTTAAAATATAAATTTCAGGAGAAATAAAAGTGTTGTCCCAATTAATTCGATCAAGACGGAAAACAGTTATACTAATATCGACGTGAATGATATTATTACCTATCTTGAGGAAATTCTTAAATTTATTGCAGAGAATTGTGGATTATGCAACACTCCTGAACATTTTCACGGATGGCTTTCTCTTACTTGGCCGCCATCTTATTCCTTTATGGACTTCTTTCTCCAGGTTTTTCTTTGCTGCACTTAATCATTTCCTTAAATTACCCGACTGATATCCCTTGGTATCCTTGACCATTCCTCCCCTTTACCTTTCCGATTGAAGAATAGGGCTGCCACTCATTTTATGGACTCTTCTCACATTCCTGACTCTTTCCCGATATCTTCTTTTGCGTCTTTCCAACCCCCAAGAACTTCGAATCTGAGTAGGCACTTTTGTGAAACATCCATCACCGCGCCACCAAAGCTGGGCCAAGCCGGTTCTGCTTTAGTATTGGTATTTATCAAGGCTTGCATGTGCGGTGGCCAAAGTTGAGCACGAACTGGTCTTATCGTTCAAGAGAGAAACTCCCGAACCGCATTAAATATTCCCGAATTTTTTCAAAAATTCGACCCTTTATTGGATTTTTTCCCAAAAATTTGGAAGAAATTGTTTACGCGATTTACCGATAGAGATACCAATTTGTAATGTAATACCGTGTGACAGCGGATTGTCAAGGAAACGTAGGCGATTCGCAGACAATCCCCAGAATATTCTGAAAGTTTAGTGGCATCGGATAGTTCTCACGACATCCTCTCATGTTTGCCTGAATTAAATGGAGACCTCTATATTCCCGCTCGGAAGACACTCTTCTTTTGAGTTTTTGAAGCTCGGGAGCACCACAGTGCGGTGGTCTCAAACTGGCGGCGGCCTCCACGCTTACCATTTGTGGCCCATCACTCCGTCCTCCATACCTCCGCCGTCACTTAATTAGGTTGGGCACTTCTGCTTCAGAACTTTTTTACTGATTCCACCCATTATATGAACCATTCCTCACGGCTTTATACTTAAAGGCCTATTGACTTCTCCGTGTGAGAATTAGAAGAAACGCTTCGGCCAACCGCACAGACCAATAAATTGCAAGACACCATCAGATTGAAACCCAGACCTGCGAAGCTGCAAGCGGTGAAACGAAAGGTTGAAATCTAAGTCGGGCGAAAGAACACTCCCTACCTACTCCTCCCTACTCCTGATCATTTTCAAGTAGTATCGTCGTTCATATTGTAATCTTTGTATCTTTCAATAGCCAAGTTAGGTAAATGAACCTGAAATGTATTACAATGCCATAATTCTATGAGACCTATGCCCTCTCCCTTTCCAATAAATTGCAATTGCAGTCCTTGCCAGTGCCCACCGGTGCCATTGTTTCAAATTGCACGAAAAAGAAGTGATCCAGTTTCTTGCAGGGTCAATACTGATTTAAAAAACAAGGTAATTTCATTTTTTTACGTATTTCGAACTCTACCAACACGAACCAATAATTACTAACCACACGGAAAGAATTCTCTTTTGAACCATTAATTACTATACTAACAGAGAGAAGTCCCATTTTTTTCGAAAATTTTTGCGTGTTATTTTCATAGACAGTGCTATTAGGAAAGAACATACCTGTATTGATTCAATTTTTCAGTCTCCGATCTCCACTGATAAACTGGGATATCATTTCGACGACAATGACCCATAATTTAACACCTAAATAGTTAAACATATGTACGAATGGCTACTTCGAAATACAGGCATTAAAATTTTGATGAAAATAAATCGATCAATGGGAGATCGGGTGCTGAAAATTCATCAAAATCGTATCCGACTATGCACTTTATTTCACGGAGGAACCGCCCATAACAGTGAATAAGCGCAATTCACGTTCGAAACACACGGCTTTTAGATTTCTCATGTTCCAGAAGGAACTCGCTACCTAGTTGAGGATGATGGTCAGAGGCAGTTTGGCCGAATTAGGCACGCTTCTATAGGCAGTAATAAAGGAGTCGGAGTTATCGACAGAGATGCCATTTCGAAGGGCCATAATGAAGGATTTTATAGTCTTGGGGCGCGCAAATAGCCGAGTTTATCACCTAGTATCAGAGAAAATGGAGGTAAAGTGGGATGACGTAAAGGAGACTATTTCCTGTGCCATAAAAATATGTTTACCATGGCCAACATACTTTTGACAATGTCGAGGTGAACATACTTTTATGATACTGCAAATGGATAGGAATACAATTTCGAAACGTGATGGAACTAACCCTTAAGCTATTTTGACTTCTCTCAAAGTGCGATCAATTTACGGAAAACAGCGAGGCAATTACTACGCAAACGCTAGCCAAGCATGGAAATGGTAGCGCCAGTCATCCCTCCTCCAACTAAAGAGCAATATATTATAATCAACTTCGGATATTGAGGAAATTGTCATGAAATGGAAAATAAAGTTTGCTAAATAAATTCTTACTACGCAATGGACAGCGCCAAGTAACGAATTTATTAATACTCGAGAGAAACTCTATGACACATACATATTCAAATGTCCTGGAGTAGTTAGGTTCTGTAAGACCATCGCGCTGTCATACAGAAAAGGGTAATGACTACTTACATTGGCTAAATGGCCGGAAAACATCCAAGCAAAGCATTAATTTTTTTTTCTCGGGGACATTTTGTTAAAACGGAGGAATTTCGCGGTGAAAATAAAACTTATCTTACTGAAAATGTAATGTCATTATCTGGTGCAAATTGAAACCTCTCGTAACGGTCGCCTCCACATGACGAACTACATTAAAATTCTAAGGCAACAGCGTACTCACTTACGAAAATACTCGCAATACTTCTAAAATGATTAAAGGAGCGAAGGAAAAAAATCGCGATTTTCTAGGGATATCTTTTATATACGGCATATTTTTTTCTATCCCCTGTAAGATTTCTGTAGATTATGACATTTTAAAAACGTCATGTTATGTATTTAAAAATTTCAGGGACCCAGAAAAACGATAATTCATTTCCACAGCTACTAAAGGAATCTCTTTCAGAAAGTTTAATTCAAATAATTTATAATACACCATTTCTGTAAAACTAAAATAGCTCAAATTCTGTTGAATATGCTTGGAGAGTTCATTACCGACGGTAAAATGACTGAGAGTATTTACTTTTATTGATATTGAAGAATTTAATTCCATTTCCGTTTAGACATGGAAGTTAATGAATAGTGGTCTTTTTTCTCGACTTTATCCATCTATAAGAGGGTTTAAAAGTAAAAACAATAATATTCAAATTGAAAGATTGTAATACCTAGAAATGGTTTGACAGGTGAGAGCAGAGGTTAATTTGCACCAGCCCAACCGCATAAACTATTGATGCATTATCCATAATTTCATGTATAGCGCGAGAAAAAATAAATATTTAAAATTCAAATTCTATTCTTTCCACCGGGACAACTTCTGTGTTGAAACTGATCGTTGGATCTTAAATTCTAACGCAAATTAGAGGCAATAAGAGTATCAGTGCGTTTAATCTGAAAAAAATGATATAGGAATTACTATATTTATACCAGTGACATTTTATGTTCGTCTGACACCTATGATTTCCAGTCCCGCAAGGCATAATGCGCCCGCTGACGAAGAAGTCATCTATGCGACAAGGTTTAAGCAACTTATCTACTTTTTGAAGAAACATTTACAGAAGTAATTATTAAGAATGGAAGAAAGGAGTAACAAAGAAGAATGTTGAATAGAAATTAATAGTGTCGCACAATATCCATGAAAAAGCAGTTAATATGCTTAACATTCTGATGCAACGCAAAGATTGCCGTAGTTGTTGAAATTTGCGTCAGCAGAGAAAACTTAACCCTGACCGGCAGCGAGGAAGGACGTCATAGTGGCTAAGAGTGTATGTAAAAACCTGTGCATCAATTATTAACTTAGCGCTTACCCAAAATTTGATTTTAAAACATAACATTATCATACTACTAAAACATCGTTATCATAACGGTCAAGAATAATAGCACTCGTTTGGTGCACCACGAGTTACATCCATTGTGTGGAGAAAATCTCAATGCCTTTTTGACAAACGTAACGCACATGGATCAAATATAAAATAATTATTTTCCCAAGCCAATGGATGAAATTTAATAACTGATCCAAGGTGACAGACTTCCGATGGCCATTGGTAATAGAAATATTAATGAACACATTATTTTCTCACAAATCTAATTCAAGTCATGCTCTTATGATTACTTCAGTCTCTTTTACATAACATAGAATTTTTTAATTTAAACAAAAAATGGTTCGATGGGGGAGGGTAGGGGTCACCTTGTACCTATAGGCTGTCATCGTTTTGTGTAAACAAAATTAGAAAAAAACTAACTCTTAAACTGGATAATTGGAAAGCAATCACCTCTCCTCAGCATTCCTTTCTCCAAATGGGCGCACGTTGGAGACCACGACGTAATAGGCCAAAGGATTCAACAACTATATTCGGCTTTCCGATATAACGACGCGCATTAATTAATGTAAAATGGCAATAATCGGACAAAACGGTTCGCTGCAAACAACCGCGTTCCCCGACTGCCGATTTTCACTTTAAACACAGGTTAGCCGTGGGCACAATTTAGCAACCACCAGGCAATCACCACGGCTCACGCGACATGCTTATCGAATACGATAACAGAATATATGTAGAATGGATGCTGCCGCTCCGATCCCCGGTTCGCCAGTCTAAAAGAAGAAAAGAGAGAACTCACTGGGAGCATGACTTGGGATGGAAGAAAATCGTGATCGGGTGTGAGGACAGGAGAGGTCGGGAGGTGGTGGGAGGAGTGTCCATTCCCTCCCGCCTCGTGTGTGGGAGGACGGGGGTCGAGGAGCGAGAGGAGAGTGGGGGGGGCAAGACGAGGGCAAACGCGACCCGCCCCCTATGCCAAAGGGTTCGGACTATCAGGGGGTGGTCAGGTTAGGGTGGGAGGGAGGAGGGGCCCGGGCACGGTGAATGTCGTGGGGAAAACGGGGCGAGAGAGGGGGGGGGTCGAAACAGGGGAAACGGGTCAAAAGCGACGGGGGTTTGATGGAAAGGAGGAGGCAGGGGAGAGGGGCTTCGAGCCGGAGGGAGCGGAGGAAAAGGAGAGAGAGAAGGTATGGAAATCAGGATGAAGTAATGGCCTGCTATTAGAAGCGGGGAGATAAAGCATATCATCTCGCGCGGATGGGGAAAAAGGAGGAATGGTGGCGAAAATTGTAGTCGGAAACGGCGATCGGGCCGTGCACGGAGTCTGGGGTGTTAAACGCTCTGGGGGGAGGGGGTGGCCTCATTGTGTATGTGTGTGTGCACGGGTCCGCCTAAAATTAGGAATCTCCATCGACCATTTGTAAAATTTTCGATCGTCGGTTCGGTTGTCTGAGAAAAAATATGTATGTAGATATATTTCGGACGGTCAGCAGACGTGAATTTGATCGAAAATGAATATTCTCCAGTGAACGGCCGTAGACTCCAGGATGTGGATGATTCCGCAAATGCGTTAGAGTCAAGAGTGTAAAACGGCACTTAGGAGTAGACCGGCTCACCTTTCGTTCAATGGATTCGCATGCGATGACTGCTCTAAACAGTGCGACTCGGCGTTTAATTTCACTTCACACAATATCCCGAAAACAGATCACTTAATCTAAAAACCAATATTCAATAATTTATTAGGGATTATAATAACCATCCATAGAGGAAGGATGCTGAATTTTTATCAGTCAATCTATTGCATATATATATATATATATATATATATATATATATATATATATATATATATATATAAATCCAGTGACACAATTGAACACATCTCGTGAAAACACTTAATTAGTCAATCATGGTTTAAAATTTAATCGACTCCACACACAAAAGCTGTAAATACCACTAAATATTACTCTGCAGGAAAAGAAATTTTCATAATAGGTAGCTACCACGATATAAACCAATTAAAAAATTACTAATAATCATAATTATGATCCACGTAGGTCCTTCAGTGCCATGACCCCTACCCCTTCAGAAACCGTTCGGCCAAAATGTCACCATTCTTAATTCTGCTACAGTAGAGAATTAAGATAAGCAAACGTGAAATAGCATCATTTTTTCCCCTGATATCAAAATTCAGCACGCGAAAGCAGCACCAACCTTATCGCTTGTTGACGGAGACACGTCAAGGATGATGTGAGATATTACCCCGTAAAATATTCGGTCGCAGAGCTTTCACTAGATTCGTCACTCTAAAAATATATTTATTTAGTCAACACTTATTCCAAATGCCATTGATGGGATTTTGTATTGTAGGAATAACCTATGTTATATGTAAATAATATACGTAATAATACCTCTAGTGACATGACTATGAACAGGTCAGAGGCTTGAGAAGCACAGAATCGGACTCGTAGTCAAAGAGAAAGGGAACGAGGTTGTAATCGCCTTTCCATTTCGGAATTCCAAATTGCACCCGAAAATGTACACAACATTGAACAGCTAGAGCAATAAAATACTAAAAAATTCTTTGAAGGAATTAACCACCATTTGATCGAATTTTTATCATCAATTTGGACAAAAATTTGAGGGCTTGCCGTACCTCGGCCTCCTGAAGGCAGGTGTTCATCCTTCCCACCGCCACCGAGTGGTCCCCACGCATAACTATGAGAAGAGGATAAAAGTAACAGATTTTCTGAGGGTGATGGCGCTTAGGTGCGAGATATGTCGTTTTAAAGTAAAGCGAATCGTGAAACGAGAGCCGCGAACAGAACGGACGTGATATTTCCAGCGAACTTTGAGAAAAATCAAAATACTCCCTTAAGCGAGGGGCCATCGAAATTTTTTCGCGCCCGAATTTTCAAAAACGAACCGAGCCGCGCACTCAGCACGCCTGTCGTAACATCCCGAGGGAAGCGATTCCTTCGCCGCCACCGGGGCGTCCCTCTCCCGCGGCGATGACGAATGCTCGACCGGCGGGAGGAAATCGAAACGAAGGAAGAAGAGGGCAGGCACCACTTGGGAAAACGGAGACAAAAGAGAGGAGAGGAGGGTGGCACAAAAAGCGGGCGAAGGGGAGGCGGAGAGGCCTCGTTCCGAACGGGGGGTGGGAGTGAGTATGGGTCGGTTTGGGGGCGGAGGAAGGGACGAGAGAAACATGAGGCCCCGCACCAAGGGGGATGGGGGCGGGGGGCATTCGCTCGAATGGCCACTTCGCCCCAGAGAGGAGCAGCAGCAGCGGCGCGGCGGCGGCGGCCCGGAGGATATCACATGTTCCCACGGGCCGGCGGCCGGGGGAGGGGGGCGGAGGATGCGAGGAAGGGATTGGGATGGGTGGAAGCGGAGGGGCGGGGGGGTGCGCGGTCGTTACAAAGAGGTGTGTCGGAAGGAAGGAGTAAGTGGCGGGGGAGGAAAATGGGCGGGGGGAGGGGAGGGGCGGTGGGGGGGTTGGGGGAGGAGGAGAAGAAGGAGGGGAGGCTAGTAGAGAGAAAGAGAGAGAGAGGAGGGAAGGGTGACGCCCCCTTGCTCTGTCGCGACACGCCCATTTTCTGTAGCGGTGGGCGTGGTCAGTCTTCCTGGCGTCTGCTAATTATAAGGTGCGGCGAGATAGTTGGGGGCGTGCTGAGGCAGCACGGGTGGAGGGGTGGGGTGGGAGGTGGTCCGTATGGGGAGGAAAAAGAGGCGGAAGGGGTGGGAATCGAGGGGGGGAGGATAGGGGGTAAGGGATGGATAATTGGAGGAGGAAGAGGGCGGGGGGGTACACGTGAGGGGGGGTGGAGAGGTAGGGTGAAGATGGACAAGGAGCGGTAAAAGTATCCGGAGGAGAGGAGTCATGTGAGGGAGGAGTGCGTGAGAGTGGAAAGAGGTTCGGATGGGGTTGGGGAGGAGAAAGAAGCGCACTTCGAAATATTGTAGTGGAGGACTCGCCAATAAGGTTCGATCGATTCGAGCGAAACGAGGCACCCGTCGATCAGAGGGAGGCGGCGGCGCGAGATCGGGTTTTTTCGGAAGGTGACACTCGCCGTCGGGGACGCTCGGGGCAGAGCGCGCGAGCGGGGACGACGACAGTAGGAGGTCTCGAAGTATCATCGGCAGGTGACTCAGCATCCTCCCTAAACCTCCCCCTCCTCTCCCCTTTCCCGCTAGCTCCTACCCGTCACTTCATCGAAAAATGCGGATATCGCCTTGCAGATACGAAATAAAACCCGAGGAGCGGTGGTACTGTTTCACGGCTGATACTCTGAGGAGTTCACGGAATCCGCATTCGGACGCGGTTACTTGCGTCGACGGTGGTGGTCAGCACGCATGGGCGCGGGATATTTTTTTCTTCCGCCGTGACTCCCCCCCCCCCCAACGGGTCTCGGCAGATTGCAAGCAATGATTCGGTGTATTCGGCGCTTCTCAGCTGGCGCGTCGGGGTACTTATTTGGGCTTCAGTGGGCAGGTGGAATTGCTCAGCAAACTCCTTTGGGAAGGAAGGCATTCAAAATACCACTTAGGGATTTACGAATGCAATATACTATATACCTTCGTTTCCGATGTCCCGATGACGCAACTACACCTGCGCTGCAGAAACCAATATTTTTTTTCTTGAATTCTCGTTTAAATATTGGCCTACATAAGTTATAAATGCATTAGATTGCTGCGATTTGACAATTCAGGGGGCATTTCTGCCTGAATATTTTAAATATCTTAAATTACTTTGCTAAAAATATTTTTATCGCCCTTATCAAATATAATTTTGCGTAGAAACATTCTGGAGCTGGAGAAAGAGATCTGGCACTAACGCAAGGACATATTCCCTAAGACAGCTCCCTAGATTGGAAAAACAGTATTTTCACCACAGGAATCCAATGTTAAAAGGAAACAATAATATAACCAAATAAGTCAGTACTTTGGCTACGAGTGTTGTAAACCAAGCTGAACTATTCAGAACTTCCTCCAAAATGTGAATATTCTATATGCTCATAAAAATGTTGCTAATTTTGAAAAAAGTAATCGTTACAGAGGACATTTCTTTTTTTGACCCCTGGAAATATTTTCTCCAAGTTTCTCCAATCCATAACGGAAATGCGAAAAATTTCTTCCAAATTGAAAGTAAAAAGGTTGCTTCTTCAGTCTTTGATATCACTTATTTTGTTGAAGGCCCTCTGACGCCACTTCCTCGCGGATAGTTTCAACACCACTCGAGAGAATCCCACGTTCAGTTCATAGGAGGATGGATCAAGGAGGAAGAATAACAGACCAAGAGAAGGATTGTAGAAAGGCGTGGAATGACCGGTTCGGTGGAGATGCCATTGAAACCATCGATTTTCAAATCTTTCCCGTTCGCTTCGAGCAAACAAAATCTCACGATGGAGGAAACAAGGGCGTAGGCGTCGAACGAGAGAAACATCATAATGGGGAAATCAAGTTTTGAAACTCAAACACACAGGTGTGATGGTAAATGCTTCACTGAGTCACGTGGTGCCTCTCTCAATTTGCCACGAGAAGCGCAACTATTGAGGGTAAATCGCAAAAGAAATATGTTCGCCCTCCCCCTCTCCTTCCCTTCCTTCCTTGATGCTCTACGGGATCAGGGCTGGGCGATGAGCACCGCGGAGCGGCGTCAGTGGAAAATCCCATGAAAAACTACGACGTATACCACTACATGAATCACATTAGTATTCTTCTTCTTGGACGTTTCTGACGCAGTCAAAGGCATACTATTTTACCGTGGGTTACAGTGAAAAGAACGACGGGAAGGACGAAAGAATTAAGAGAAACATCTATCTAATGAAAGTCAGCAACTGTGGAATCATTGAAGGAATCAGAGATCGTCTAAGAAGACATATCTTGTAAGTTTTTTATTAGGCGGTATTTAAAATGTATTTTCCATTCCTCGGATTGTTTACTCACGAGGAGCATCTCGACATTGCGATGTATTTATTTGTGCAGAGGGGACGCGGTAGTTCAATGGGTAGAACGTTGGAAAACTGAGGGCCCCCGTTAGATTTCCAGGCACGCCTCCGGATGCCCTCAGTTTCACCTAAACTTTGTGATTTTTAGGCTACTAATCCTCCTGGCAAAAATCATAGACGTCAAGGGAAAAAGAATTGGTCCCTTTATTCTGTTTTGTAAATTTCATACGCCATTGGGCTCAGTACGAGATGAAATTTGATTGCTGAACAAGGTTGTTCACTGTAGCTGGTGTATATTGACAAAATTATTTTTACCGCGTTCCCGCAGCGGTATCGCATTTCCGTTATGGTGAAGGATTGAGAACACGTGAACGAGAGCCTGCCTATTCGAGTACACTCCTCATCGTCACGTGGATGGCGTCAATATTTTAGCGTACGCTAATGACTCAGGTACTCCTAGGCGGTTCGAAATCGTAAAGGGGTGCCGCATTGCTGTAGTAAAGCAATATCGCATGACTCCGTGGAATCACGCATACAAAAACAACACAAACGAGAGACATGTCGGAAAGAGTCGGCCGGAAACAAACAGTGGAAGACCCAACATGATTTTCAGACAGAATCAAAAAAAAAGAGCTTCCACCTAGATGCAAATTTAAATTTTCGCAATGAAGAACCAAGAGGTAAATTTAATCTGTCCGGGTGAGGAAATACGACATGGTGGGCGCCTCCGATATCTGAAGGTGAGAACAACGTGCCCGAGACTTACGTTACTTAACACATGGGGAAATATGGAAAAGGTTTTTTTTTAGGAAACACTTTGGATGAGAGGAAAAGAGTTTTCAACCATCACACACACTGGAAGGAGAGAAGAAGTAATGAAAGGCGATAAGATGACGTAGGGACTGTAGTTGGTAAATTACACTCATTACGGAAATCAGGATCATAAGAAGATGAAACACGGAAGGAAGAGCCCAAACTCATTTCACAAGGGTAGGCCAAGGTGAAAGGGAATTTGAAACCTACTTGCTTTCTGCTCTTTAAAATTAATAAAAAGGTACAATGGTAGTCCATTCAGCAAGTTTTTTCTATCATTATTTGTAGAAATCATTTTTCCTTAAACTTTTGGCTCCCTGAAACTTATTGCCATACCCCTACTTCCTTCCCCGGCGTTTGGATTTGAAATAAAACGCACAAAAATAAATAAATAGAGGAAATAAATACTTGCTTGGTCTTTCAGTGTAGATGTCTAATGCAAGGCTGCTAAGTTTTATTTCTTTAAGAATTTATTTCACACCCTATTTAGCATTTTGCTAATCTTCTCACATTCCTGAATAAGATTTTCCCTTCGTTTTTCTACCTTTCTTCTATGACAGCATTTTCCTTAACACTCCATTATACACGTCCCTTTCACAGCTTACCAGATGTAGATTTAACGTCGACTCAGGACTCGGAGGTCTATATGGATGGAAATTTTGGACTAACCCCATACCTTCATCGCGCCTGCCTCGTTTGCTCTGAATCCGAGCAATTTTCTCAAGTGTCGTCCACGGCGAGGCCGAGGCATACGTATAAAGCAGAAGGGAAAGGTGGAGAGCGTGAAGATAACAAGGAAGGGAAGAAGTGGGATGGGTAAAAGTAATGGTGGGAGGGAGAGAGTATGAGAGCCAAGCGATTAGAGTTAATTCTGATTTATTATTTACCCTATCGAACTCAAGACAGTTCAGAACTGATGGCCCTTCCTGCTGTCATCGACCAGGTGAGCGACCAATTTAAAGAAGGAGGGGAAGCGGGGCGTCAGTTGTACAGCCCTTCGAACGATGAGGGCCCAGTGAAAAGTAAATATTATATTTCCTTCGAAATTCATTCACTAAGTCCGCGAAGTCACTAACACGACCAGAGTGCCTGACCCCAATTGCTTCCACAAAAATGAACAAGCGTCTAACTGAAATGTCATTACTGTGGGTTGAAACTCGAAATATTAAGAAACAGATTGCCATTAAAAGGGACTCATTTAGGTCGAACGGCCATTCTATTCCAAAAATATGCCAAGAAAGACTAAAAAGAAATGATTCACGTTGATCAAAATTGATTTAATACCGTTGCACGAAAAGCATGCCTACAATACAGTATATCGACGAGTCTCAATCGTCGGACAAAATGCGTGGCGAAACAACCAGGAATAATGAGGTCTCCTGAAATAAATAGCAATTTCGACTAAACAACTATTTTACAGAATAATAAGATGTATCCTGAAAAAATTAAAACGAGTTGACAGCAACCATCAACATAACACAGTATTAATTTTAAATCAGCCGGCATACGCCCAGAAAATTTTTGCAGATCGGAGCCAAAGCGCAAAAGCCTCTCGAAAAACGGAATCAGAAATTTTCCGTGAACATATTAAGAAAAATTGCCATTTGTGGATGTAATACATTTTGAGCACATCGACATCATCTGATCCTGCTGCTGAAACTGAAAATGCCTGTGCACCGCCAGTGGAATCTTCTGCCGTAAGCGTTCAGACACCACAAAACCTCGGCCTAAATACGGAAATTTGTATTCCTGAGGCCTTTAGTTGCATCTAAACACGGCTGCAACCGAAACACAAACTAAGGGCGAACAACCATGCCCATGAAATAAGACTGTGTGGGGAACATAAAAGTAAGCGCACACAACCACGCGCTATAATTCTCTCCACCTCGCCACCTCCGCGGGGCTGGCATTATTTATCCACGTACATACCCATTTCCCGTCCCAGAAAGCCAGGCCGCATTCCCCAGAAACGAATCGCCGATGTGTGGTTTCCGCGGGAGGAAAGCGAGAGGAACAAGACACCGGGGGTTTAAGAGACAAACATGTGAGGGAAGGAAGCGAGTGACGGACTGAGATACGAGTCCCAGTAAACAGTGCAACGATTGGGGGAGAGAGAGATAGGAGAGGAGAGTCCATCGGGAGGGAGGAGGGAAAGGCGAGGCCAGGAGGAGGCGACGTGCACGGCCGCGGTGGGAGAGCGAGAGAGGAGTGCGGGAGGGCAAACCTCTCTCTCTTTCCCACCTGCCGGCCACCCACCCGCCTACCACCCCCTCCCCTCCCCCCCGACGTTCACACACCCCCTTCCCTGCTCCGACCCCCCTTCCGGCATCCTCCCGTCCCTCCAGACGCTCTCCGCGGGCCGACCTGCCCCATCACGAGCGCCAGGCCGGAGAGTAACTCAATAATAGTTCACCCGCCACACGGCGCAGCGAGATTTATGTTCCCGATCGCTCTAATTCGCGGCCCAAGGAGGATGGAGGAGTGCCCGAGATGATTTCGAGGAAGGCGATGGGTGGGGGTGGAGATGTAGGGGGGGAGAAAGACTATGGTGTGGGGGAGCGGGACGGGGAGGGAGGGGGCGGGAGGAGAGAGAGAGAGGGAGAGAGTACTGCAATGAGCCGTAATAACATCCCGCAGAGTAAAGCCCCTCTAATCCTTCCCGCCACTCCCTCTGTCCACTCCCCCTACCACCTCTCTCCCCGCCCACTTCCCCCGAGCCTCAACTCTTTCCGCCCACATTTCCCCCGCGCACCCTTCCGGCCCTGAGCAGGCAGGGAGGTCGGGGGAAGGGACGGGAGGGGGGCGAGGTGGCCGGCATTGTATGGTGTTGTGTATTGGCAAGGGTGGCTGGGGCGCGGAATGCCCTTTCCAGGGGAGTCGAGAGGCACCCCATTCCCCCGGACAATTTTTTTTCCAACGCGGGATCGGCGAGGGGGAGGGGTTGGAGGGTGAGTAGGGGCGTGTGCAAAGAGTTTGGCTCGCCAACAGGGGCCGGGTGATGTTCCCAGACGCCTCATTTGCATCGCTTCGTTTTCCCAGTGCAGCTCCACTATCCCGCAGCCTCATAAAGGTTACGCGTCGCAGAGTGGACGTCGATTGACGTCGCCGGGAAGGAGGGGGGGCGGGGGAGCAAAGAGCTCGGATGGGGTTGTGATAGGATTTATCCCGTCGATCTAGGCGGCCAGATGTAGCGGAAAATCCTTGATGGCACTGGGTTTCGTATTTACGTCCGTGTGAGCCGCATAAACTTTTTCAGGGCTCAAACTTACGTAGGATATGCACGGAACCAAGGCGAAAGGGAAAATTGCCCCTCTCTGATTGTTATTTATATTATTATGTCAATAATTCTGAAGATATGTTATTAGAAAAATAGTTCTTATTTAAGTTTAACGCACATAATTATAATATTATTAATGTATCAAAAAATCTAACTTGAAGAGAAGATATGCCAATTGGCTACATGTATGTACGATTAATCGTTTTAAACGTTACTAAATGAAATCGCTTCACGATGAATAAAGTCAAAATAAAACTTCGTAACTCCACACAGAAATTTGGAATTGCTAAGTTTTTTGTTGACGCTATTCATCATGACTACATGTAGCTGGGGTATCATACTTAGAGAGGCGCATATATAGCTCCAAAATCAGCCATCGATTTTGGGCTGATTGTTTATGCTATAAAAACAATTAAAATCAACATTTTAATTATTTTGTTTAGAAGTAATCACTTGCGCATTAATTTTCAACCGCACAGTGAAATATCATCAATATAGAAGCTTCTCCTGTAATATTTCTAGAGTAGCCCTTGTGGCTGAAATACGCGAGTGAGAGCACTGAACTGCTTATTCTCTTTACTCGTCTTCATAATACTATTTTTCATGTAAAAATGTGAAATATGAAACTGATTTGGTTTTCAATAACATAAATGGACATTCCATATGGTAGAAATAATGTTTATCTTTATTTCAATGACTATTACTCTGTAAAACAGAGGAATGTATTTAAGAATCGAATTGGAGATACACAAAAACTCTTTGTGGAAATATTAGGTTAATCGGTAGAAATAAATTCACCAGTCAAACAATTAAAATTTAATTTCTCTCCAATACGAAGTTTTAAAAGATGAGAAATCTCAAAACCAAAAGTTGTACGTAAGAACACATGCAGTTTTGTTGTTCTTCACGATAACTTTTTAAATCTTCAGATTAGTATTTGCAACTGTATATAGCAGTGATATATACATTTTATTCCACTTTTCATGCCTGATATTCTTGGTAATTTTAACTCTTATGAGAGCCCCTGTTTCAAAAGTATTTCCCAGTTAATTATTTTCAATAAGCCCCCCGCTTCCAATCGATTCCAAGATAATTCAATAATTTTCAGGTTTTGATGAAACATACTGAACATAATTCACTGCTCTCGCGATACGATCGTTGAGCAGGAGGTTTAAATGTTTATAACGGTCATACTGTTTATAAACGCCGAACTAACATGATTTTATGAGTATTTTTTTATTTTCTCTTTCCCTTTCCTGAGTGGTTGGATGGAGTACTTACCATCTTTATTTCCCTGGAATTTTGACTTCCTCCTTCCGAAGACACTTTTAGTTCTTCAGCTGAGGATACGCCAGCTCTTTCCGCCTACGTCCCCATCAACTCTGCGAGCCCTCACCGTACCCCTCCGCCCCGCAGCATCTTTGTCGATCTCTCCATAAATCTCCGATCCACACCCTTGAATCAAAATTCAAGCTATTCGCTCTTCCCAAGAATTTTCCAATCATTGTCCCACATTCGATTCCATGAGAACGAATTTCTTCTGGGAATTCGCCCTACACGAAATGGCCGAATGAAGCCTAACTGCCAGACAATTTTTGAACGGCTGAATTAGACAGCACGACTATTTGTGAAATGCAACATTTCCTGAACTACTTCCTTTCCTCATCCGAGGTTGTCTTCTTAACACATAAATCTTAATTAAACTGAAGTGGAAGTAGTTTCCCCACTCACATACTCTTAGTACGTTCGTCACGTTAGCAGTGATTCATTGTGTTCGACAGCGCGCCTTTATTCTTAGCAACTATCGAAGGATAACCATAACAGCAAATTTAAGGATTATTCATCTCAATAGAGGGATCCACACATTTACCAAATTGCAGATCAAGTATTATTGGATGGGGTAAGATTCTTCCAACACATCAATTATCATTACTTTGCAATAGGAAACAGTTTCCGGCGTGACTTCATGGAACTACTTCATGATTTAAAAGAACTTGGGAATTTTTTCAATTCCACAAAAAAATGTTTCTCGTGCACGACCAATCGTGGAAAATTTTCCGCAACTCATCTCACAGCAACGAAACCTGGGTCGCTTAATAAAGATTTTAATGCGGAATTAAAATTTTTGAGTTCGTTTAAATGTATATCATCACCTTTACATACAGTTGCTTACTTCTAAATAAATTGGAGACTGCAACTACATGGCAGAAATTTGGAAGAAAGGCAGAATAATGGGAATGTGTAAACTGCTGTATGTAAACATTAACTGTCAAGAGAGAACCTCATGCTATGCGTCGTATGGGTTAAAAAACATTGCGTAAATCAGGGAACTGTTGTTTGCTACCCAACGTTGACAAAAAAACCTGTGATTCAACATATATAAATTTGTGTAGCTTAAAAATACCACTCAGTGTAACAGACATATGTATCACAAGTGTTTTCTATTTCTTAAAGCAATATAACGGCACCTCTTTCAGAGTAGATCACTGAGTAAAATATCAAAAGAGTTGAATCATCAATAGAGCGCCAAACCATCGCAATGCGCCTTTCGTAAAGAGTAGGCTAATGCCGACGCCGGGTTTCTCTCCACCCTTCATCCTTTCCTATCCATGCCCTATGGCGCAAATGACCTCAGCTGTCGGTCGCCTCCCCTCAAAACTACTACTACTCTAATTCAACGAAACTTCAACTGATCGTAAAACAAACGTACGATTTTCTCAACTAACACAATGAACGCCCATCGACACCCAGGAATGGTGTCAAGTGAGAAGCCGTCACACTTGCATCTTGCCACGATAAACACGGTGTTGAAGTTGTTCCACTTCATTGTCCCAACTATTCAAGCGGAAAGACGGTCAGCAGTCTCGAGCCTTTAATCTGAAGATGCGCGACAAATTCCGAAACCTTAGTTGTTCCCCGGGGGGGCGGTGATCCGATAGCTTCTCGAACGTAATCATCCCTCCAACGTTTTCAGCTGCTGTCACAAAGAACCGCAGGTCTGCGCTTCACTGAACCTGCATTCTTGCGAGAATGCGATATTATGCCACGATAAACGGACGTTGCCATGGACTAGACGATAAAATAGACCGCGATTAACTGGACTCCAGAAGTCGATGCATGACCTCATAAAACTGTGGGGCAAAACCCGTGGCCGCAACTAATTTTTACGCTGCGACGATATTCTTTTAAGTAATCAAACAATACTTGAAACTTCACATTTATTTTTTATTGAAGTAATTAAAAACTTATTTTTTTAAATTAATTGAAAATATCCGCATCTTAGCTACATTATGTACTTTCTAATGTAATAAAATAACTGAAATGCAAGAAAAAATTGTCTCTATTTACTATAAGTTTCCTAGTGAAAGATAGGAACATTTCTGTAGCACGGCCCCCGAAAAAAGGTTGTCACATTGCTGCTACGAATCGCGTATCCGGGTGCTTCGTGCGACCAGCGAATTGATTCGAAAAGGAAAACAAGGAGCGAGGCTGTCCATGGAGACTCAACTGACCCGAGGGTGTCCCTCCGTTGGGCGTCGCGGGCCCCGGGCTCTCAGGCCGCTCCTTCTTCACCCGGATGATTCCCAGGAGTGCCGGGGACGGCGCCTCGGGAGTTCCTGCCGAGGAGGCCGGCCCCAGGGCGCCGCACCCGCCGCTGCTCCCCGCCGACGAGGAAGAGGGAGAGGAGGAGGCGTCGCTGTCCGCTCCACCGTGCTGATCCGCCGCGGAGGACAGGGGCAGGGGGGCTGGGGGCGGGGGGACATGGGGAGGTGCAGGGGGCGGCGGGGGCAATTTGGTGAGGGTGGTCCTCACTGTGTGGCGGGTGGGCCGGTGCGGCGGCGGCCTGAGGGGTGGCGGGGCGAGAGACGAGGGGGGCGTTCCCGGGGCGGAGGAGGAGGGGTGTGGGGGCGAGGGCCGAGCTAGAGAGTGGTGGTGGTGGTGGTGGGGATGGTGGTGGGCCGGGAGGCGGGTGGCGAGGTGCCGACGGGCGTGCCTGGACACGGAGGCGAAGTGGTGCAGGTCCAGCCCCTGTGTGTCACGGCTGTCCACCTTCTCGTAGCCGTACCAACCGAGGAGTTCGTTCATTGCCGTCTCCGCGTACTCCTGCGAAGCAAAGGACATCGGTTAGAGAGCTCAATTTTTGTCGAGTGTCAGCATTAACATTTCGTACTGCAAAGAAAACAGAGTCGATTATCCGAAGGTAATTTAAATTGGAGAGGTTTCAACCAATCACATAAGTTCGTAGTGAGTAATTACCACGCATTTATTAGCATTATCATCCGAACATTGGTTTACTTTATACAGCAACTCTTTACCTATCTAATGGTAATTCTTTCACTTGGTAATAGCTATCGTTCCTTAAACCCTTCTGTTTTTATTTGGCAAAAAGTTTTATTTTTCCCAGCAGGCTGGCACGCAGCCGTGATACTCCTTGCCGCCCCTAATGACATATGTCCTAAAAATTAGGCGTCTATTTCTAGTAAATCAGCAAGCCAACACAAGGATGTTGGCGGAGGGGGGGAGTCACGACGCCAAGCTTTAAAAAGTAAATATTCAATTAAATATAAACATATATTTGCAGATACACGGTCTGTCCAAAAAGTATCGCGAATTTTTAATTTCGGCGGGTTGCGTATATTTGATTTTTGATATTTTTTGTGGCGTTATGCATGGTACTTATAATATTCCCTTATGCCTAAAATTTCGGCCATTTTGAATGTTGCGTTAATTTTTCACGGCTCTTTTGCTGGGACGTGTTTTGGCTTTTCTTCGATTTTTGCCTGTTCCAAAAAATGGATCACAGAATCTGTATCAAATTTTACGTGAAAAACGAAATTAAGTGCGCGGACGCTTTCCGAATGTTGACTGCGGCATATGGAGAATCTACCTTGGACCGAAGCAACGACTATCGGTGGTACCAAATGTTCTCAGAGGACCGAGAAGATGTGAACGACGAAGAGCGTGCCGGACGCCCGAGCACGTCAACAACAGACGAAAACATTGATGAAGTGAAGATAATAGCATTGGCCAATCGTCGAATCACCGTTAGAGAAGTTGCTGAGGACCTAAACATATCGATTGGCTCGTGCCATTCGATTTTTACCAATGATTTGGGCATGACACGGGTCGCCGCGAAATTCGTACCAAAATTGATCAATTTCGACTAAAAACAGCAACGCATTAACATTGCCAATGACTCTGTCCGCGACGACCCAAATTTGCTCCAGGGGGTCAAGCCTAGAGACGAATCGAAGGTTTATGGTTATGACGTGGAAACCAAAGCTCATTCATCCCAATGGAAGCTGTAGCACCGCATATAAACCCAGGTAAGCTGACAACCGTATACACCGTGCAATAATGGCTGTGTTCGAGTGAAGTCTGAAATTTTGTATTTGGAATTGATACGGTATGAGCGGTTTTGTTTGATTTTGCAATGGTTATGCATTGTTCGAAGAAAGAATAAGTACTACAGTAATGAGAACTAGTACTTCTTCAAGAAGAAGAATTAGAAACTGCCCGTGCTGAGATCACTTGGGGATTCCTATCTTATTCCTCCAGCTAATCCGTCACACTTACTCGTTTCTAGTATGAGCATAGCATAGCATGGCTCGTAATAATTTTTTTAACATACTTACTTGTATCAAGCAGATTTTCTCTGAGATTTTTCCAAACCCTAAATTACTTTTTCTCTCATGGATCCCAAATAACTGCCGCGAACTCCAAATACGGCATAATTAAAGCGAGCGAACACCTCATTCACTCGTTTACTCTTTAATGCTATTTAAATATTTCGTTACACCTGTCTTTTACTCTGAAGACCTACGACCGATTACAAAATTCCAAGGAACTACAGATATCTCTCAACAGAGCATATGAAACTAATTATGAAATTTATTTATTCGACAAGAATCCTGGAATCCCTGTCCTCTTGGAACAATAAAATCTAATATTCTTGAATAATAGAGGTATTTCATGTAAGTTACACGAGAAGAACGATAAAAATAAATTTTGATTTTTAGAGGTCTATTTTAAGAGCTTCATTAGAGCCTTAAGGCTAAAATATTCCCAGAAAAGATTCCAGATGCTAGAATCCAGCAATACATGATAAAAAATCGTTAAAATCAACAGGTTATCATATTACATTTCCTCTTTTTTTCTAAAACTGAAATAAAATAATTCTTTATTCGCATAAAAAATGATGATATTATATCACCACGTAGAAATACTCAAGACCTTCAAATCAAATTAAATGAGAAATCCATCAAAGATTTCATGAAAAGCGTAAAAATTTAACTAAGAAATATCCTGGCAATGCATATGTAGTCTTGGTTATTTAGTTAATTTTCATTTAGTATTTCATTGCTCTTGGTCAGTTTCCCACGGCCAATGCTATTTCGCTACTTTAAACAATTCAAGAAAACTCGTTTACTTAAAAACTTGTGCGCGGTTCGAGCTACCAGAACGTCACGTACCGAGCCCTTGAGTTTGATCTGGCTTTAAAGCTTATAAAATAACGGCACGCACAGAAAATGAGGTGAATGTATGCGTATCGGCTTTCTTTTGCATATTCTCTTTCCGAAGAAACTATAAAAGACGACAGAAAAGGGAAATCCCAAACCAGTCTCAACTGGGAACCCGACCAGTAAGATCGGCCGACTGGCAGCATTCTCCGGTAATTGGTTAGGGCACTGAATCAGGTGCCTCAAGGCAAACTAAACACGCCGACAGAAAAAGACAAACAAATGAAGAGAGGGAATGTTTCATCCCGTTAGCATTAAGATGCTACGTACACCATGGGCCAAATGCCGACCAACGACGAAGGAGTGTACCTACCTAAAGGGCAAGTGTGGTGGACTGCATTACATCTAATTCAGCCATACAAACAGTGCCGATAGTGTATCACTACTGTTGTATATTATGACGCAGCCACTGTGGAGCATTATTTTTTAGATTTGATTTGATTTAGTTAAATTAGCCATATTTTCCCATCATTTGGAAATAACAACTATCATTAATCGAGCGCAGGATTGCTTGTGCTATCGTCTGTACTGGTTCAGGGACCATTATTGAAGGTGACCACATGAAATCCACCCAACGGTGGACATACATTAATTATAAATCTTATTTCGGCTAAACGGTGGACACCCAATTTTCTCTCTATTAAACTTTGGGAAATTCGAAGATTTTATCAAATTTTTCCCCAATGAAGGAATTGTTCAATTGAAATTTGATGAATTCTTTCAGAGCAGGCAAGTAGACGCAAACAACGAATAAATTATTTAACAGGCGTTAAAGGAAAGGCATGTATTCATATTTATGTGTGAGATTATAATAAATGCATGTCCTTGAGTCGGCAAAGGTCATATATGAGTACTAAAATAAAAGTAAGTATCTTTCGAGGGTCGTTAAGATTTAAATGTCTTCCGAGTGTCTACTTCACCCAAACCAGGAATAATAATTATGATAATTCGGCTTTATTCGGACGAGATTGAGACTGTCGCAGTCCCTTCTTCCATCTAACCCTTCGTCGAATACATTGAATGAAAATATAATTACATTTTAGTGCCAAATAATATAAAAAAGAGATAGATAATGGCAATCCATTTACAACAGGAATAAGAGTAGGCGTAAGTTTCGAAGGCGAATTCGCATTGTTGCTGCTTCAGGAAGGCACCATAAGATTGACATCCCAGGGTCTCATTTTGAAGAATGGAGATTATGCACCTTCTTTAAAAGTTCCCTTTTTAAAACTCAAAGAGAGATGAGGTCTGCTCCAAGTTATTTGAGTGATCCTTAGAAAATTATTAATTATATTCTCCATGTTTCAGACAATGTTTTTTTCACGCTGTGACCAAACACAGGATTCATTCACGACCATACATACATAATCACAGGCGGTGGTAATATATATATATATATATATATATATAATTAATTAATTAATTAAATAATTTGTGACCCCTAGCAAACCCTGACCCCTATATATATATATATATATATATATATATATATATATATATATATATATATATATATATATATATATATATATATATATATAACGATTGTACGGAAAAACTCACACGAGCGGCACAATAATGGGCTGACACAATATAACACAAATAGAAAAGAATAGACACATTTAAAAGAACACTCACACGGTAAATTGTTCGAGCTTTCGGCCCTCTCAGAGGCCTTCTTCAAGAGAGACTGAAAATATGCTATTGCAGGGGAGAGGGGAAAGAGCTATGGGCGTGGAGGGGAGGTGTGGAGGGAATGCTGGGAGGGAAATTAAATATGGCGGTTTAGGGTGGGAATTTTAAAGGAACGGAAGGATAGTATGTAGGCGGATTCACGAGTTCTCACCTCTATGTTGGTGGCTGAATCAGGTAGGGATTCTAGGATGCTTAGAGCAAAACACTGGTCGAATGAAAGGTTGTGGGAATTGGCGTGTGAAGGGATAGATGGAGAAGAGAGTGAGGCAGAATTGCAGGAGTACCGGTGATTATTCATTCGGATGGATAAGGGGGTAATGCATTCACCTATGTAAAAGGAAGTGCAATGCTTGCATGATAAAAGATAAATAATATTTTTTGAGAGGCAATTAGCGTGGGAACGAGGTGAGGGGGCTATGAGGGGATGTAGGGAGAGGGGAGTAGGCATAATAAGAGGACAGGTTTTACATCGGGGGCGGTTGCAAGTTGGGGAAATATTGGGAAATTTGTCACGGGGGGGGCGCCAAAGGGTTGGTGGATCTCAGAAGGTTTTTGAGATTGGCGGGTCGTCTGTATGCGATAGATGGGCATTGGGGTAGTAAGGATGAGGTCGCGTCATTGTCATGTAAAATTGGAAACAGTTCTTTAAGGAGGGTTTTCAGTCTGTGTGATCCGGGGTAATAGGTGGTGCAAAGGTTGAGTCCTGCGTCAGATGTGGGCTTGTTATTGTGTGGTGTGTTTGGTCGGGTGGAACGGTGGATTTTATTTCGTAGTAACTTTTCTGGGTAACCGCGTTTGAGGAGTGCAAGGTGTAGATTGGCAAGGTATTTGTTGAGAGTGGCTGTGGTGTTGCAAATTCGGTGTCCGCGGATAGAGAGAGAGTTAGGAATCGAGCGTTTCGTGTGTTGAGGATGACAGCTTGTGTGGTGTAGGTATTGCTGATGGTTAGTGGCTTTGATGTGTACTGAAGTAGTGAATTTGTTGTTTTGAAGTGAGATGTCTGTGTCAAGAAAGGTGATGGTGGAGTCTGAAATGGAAGAGGTGAATTTAACAGTGAAAGATGAATTTAAGGCGGATAATAAATTGTTGAGAGAATCAGAGCCATGTGTCCAGAGAATAAAAATATCGTCTATGTAGCGGACCCAGAAAAGAGGTTGAAGGGGTTGCTGTGACAGGAAAGTCTCTTCGAGTTGGCCCATGAAGAGATTGGCGTATGATGGTGCCTTCAACTTCATGAGCCAAAACCCCTTCCTAGTAACCATCCTGTCGAAATTTTTATACGTCTCCTTATCGAAAAAGTTTCCAATCAATCCTTCAGAAAACATCTCAGACCGAAAAATAACCTCTCCATGAACGAACGTCATGCCCTAAAAACCCTACAGTCCAATTCTTCTCCAAGCTCTTTCCCCTCTCCCCTGCAATAGCATATTTTCAGTCTCTCTTGAAGAAGGCCTCTGAGAGGGCCGAAAGCTCGAACAATTTACCGTGCGAGTGTTCTTTTAAATGTGTCTATTCTTTTCTATTTGTGTTATATTGTGTCAGCGCATTATTATATATATATATATATATATATATATATATATATATATATAATTATTATTAGGTAATCTACCGGTTAAGGTAGGTTTTTGGATGGACATAATTACTAATTAAATAATTTGTGACCCCTAGCAAAACACATCATCCTTCTCTATATCAGGTCCCTCTTCATCTCCGAGTACTTTCTTCCTCCCTTCATCCCGTCCAACATCCCTATCCTGTTCCTTCCCTTTCCTCTTTTGCCCAACATTCTACCCTCTATCACAGTCTTCAACATCCCACTGCCGGTCAACACCCCCTTCATCCACTTTTCCTGCCTCCATAGGATTGCTCCCAACAAACCGCTCTCTTCGCCCACCATACCAAGTACTTCCTCATTTGTTTTCTTCTCTGTCCATTTCATCTTCTCCATTCTTCTCCACACCCACATTTCAAAAGCCTCCAGTCTACGTCTATCCTCCTGCTTCAATGACCACGTTTCCGCGCCGTACATAGCTACGCTCCATATCAAAGTTTTTACGAGTCTTTTCTTAACATCCTTACTCAAAGTCCCCGTCATCAACTCCCTCCTCCTTGTGAAAGCCTCTTTGCCTAGCGCAATTCTTCTCCTTACGTCCCTACTACTTTGACCGTGTTGGTCCAAAACACTACCGAGATACGTAAACTGGTCTACCTGCTCTAGCTTTTGCCCTCCTATTTTAATGTTAAGCTTGGCCTTTTTCTTTCTAGAAAATCGCATAACCTTTGTTTTATTAATATTGATTCTCATCCCATACCTGTCGCACTGAATTTCCAATTCACTAAGCAATGCTTGCAGCCCCTTGGCTGACTGACAAACTAAAGCTTGGTCATCAGCAAACCTAACTGATTTTACGAATTCCCCGCCCACTTTCATTCCTACCTCGAGTTCTTCCCATGCCTCTTTGATCATTTCTTCTGCGTACAGGTTGAACAGCAACGGTGATAATGGGCAACCCTGCCTTACACCCCTTCCTAACACTGCCCATCCTGACTCCCCGTTTCCCACCCGCACCTGAGCAGTCTGAGACATGTACAGGTTGCGGATTAGCCTCCTTTCCCTCCAATCTATTCCTATTTTCTGCAATATACTCATTAGTTTTTCCCAATTCACTCTATCAAACGCTTTTTCGAAATCTACGAAACAGGCAAATACCTCCTGGTTGTGTTCTATATAGTATTCCTCTCGATTAATAATCTCATTGCTGCAATGGCATTACGCGTACCTCTCCCCTTCCTAAACCCAAACTGATCATCCCCTAAGTAATCGTTTGCCCTACTCTCTATCCTTTTGTTTATGATCCTGAGAACAACTTTAGCATATATATATATATATATATATATATATATATATATATATATATATATAGTCGTAAAAATACATTGCAATATGCGTTCATTAAGTTAAAAAGTATATAATGGAATGATTTATGGTAAAATACGGAATTTCCACAGCGTAAGGAATACTCTATACCATATCTGATTTCCGTATTTCAACGGACCTTGTGGAACGGCTATTCTTAGTAAAAATGCGTTCATTATCTAAATAGTTTTCTTTGTTTTATCTACACGACCTCTTTGATATTATGTATTCACTGATCATCGTGACTGGTATCGGGCACATCAGCCGTCCATTCTGAGGTAGGTAGGTAATCCATATTTAGCGATGCAGGTCAATTCCATGGTTCTCATTTTATCATTGCGCACAAAATCCTAAGGTTGCACGACAGGTGGATGAAGAGCATTCTCATTGGCGATGGGATACTGAAGAAGACTTTAATGTTGAGGGATAGCCTTTTGATAAGTGAGGAAGGGGGAGGCCACGAATGGGCAAGTTGGAAAATATAAAGATAGGTGGAATGCATGCACGGTAGTCTACCATAAAAATTAAATATAAAATCCATCGATATGATTTAAAATAATTCCCCGATTATCAATCCTAAGATTGTTTCGACGCAGCTTACCGCTCAATGCACTTACTATTTACGCATTCCTTCACTCACGAGGTCCTCTATTTTTTCCCGCATCTCCTTTACCTTTCACACGACCAGTGCCTTCATCTGAAGACATAGCGTAATATTTTATGAAAGCGTTTTGAATGATATTAATCCTCGCGGCACACGTCACATTCAACGTTTCGTGCCACCTCAAGCAATCTAAGCGTACGCCGGACTTCTACTACCGATGATGCAGGTCCACGCACGGGGATTCTATGAACACGTTAACATCGGAGTGTGGACACTCGAATATTTCAAAATTTTCTGCACTGGTCTTTATGACTTGGTTTAAAAGCACAAAAAAGTCCGATGTCCTCGACAAGTGTCCAATGTCCAGAGAGCCAATTTCAACCACAGGCCGGCGAAAAGGTGAAGACGAGCGTTTGTGACATTCATTGCCAAATCTGGTGCCGCCAACCTCATTTGGTGGAGACATCGGTGACTTCCGCCACCAATGGACCAGTAATCATGCAATTTGTGAAACTTTAATCATTTATGAATCACGATTCAGTATCGATCCGACTTTCATTTTGCAATTTCACAATAGTTAAAACTAATTGATCCGAATTTTAATGCATCGCTCATCAATTCGAATTCTTTGTTTCAGGCTGAACTTCGTGAAAATCGCTGTTAAATTACTAAAATACACCTTGCAATTTTCACACAATATCCCTCTAGTCACAGTCGGGTTTGATTGAAACGATTATCAATCGTTACTTGAAATTGACGCGGACTCTCCAAAGCAACTCCAAAAAACATATCACCACTGATTTACCTGAATAAAGAAATCGTGATTACCTTACTCCAACCAGGGAGGTATAGTGCTATTTAAGCCACTGAATCTATAAATAGCTCTTCTTTTTAAAGAGGTTCAAAAACTCAAACACTGATTCTATTTTAAACATAGGCCAAGGATATCACGAGGGAGAATACGCACGAAATACAGAAAAATCCATGCAGCCACATATTATATTCAGGCAGTCTTTTGAGGTCGTATACTCTTGCAGTAATGACTAATAGCAGAGGTCGTCGCGGAAGTGTCCTTATAAGGTATTCTAAGAATAGGGGTCAATCCAACGGTGGTCGACAATCCTTGGGAACTATTTTTATCTTTCATGAAATTCAAAATGAAAATTACTAACATAAGTGACACTACTTTTGAATGCTAATGTACCCCGAAGATAAAATTATCTCCTACGGAGGGTGTAATGTTAGAAAATTATACTTGCTCTTTTATGAAAACGTCTCTCAAGAGTTTTCCTGGATCCGTTACTGGATGAAGATCACATTTTAAATAGCTTTTAAATGATAATAGCGACACGAAAGGAAATGTAACTACACACAAGAAACATTTCGAGCTCGAGTGAAGATGCTTCCGACTGCCTACATCCTCAGCGCGAGACTAACGCTAACGTTGAGGCGGCGGACGAACACCTATGAAGAAATTGACAAGATATTGTAGTAATTATTCAAGTAGTTTGAAACCGGATAATCTTCGTGCCATTATCAATTATGCTAAATTACCCCTGCACCTAGCATGAAGTGAAGCAAGAGGAAGATGATGTTTGTTCTGCCACAGCTGAAGGCCAAATTAGGGCACGGAGAGCGACTTGCACTCAAGCTGTCATAGGATTCCGAGAAAACGCCTAATCCAAGCTGTTAATCAAGCCAGGGAGAGGTCATTTAAGTCTCGTAATTCTAGGAAGGGACATAGCATAAAAACGGCGAATGAACTCGAATGTCTCCCTTCATCGTTTTTCATACGCCAAACGCTTATTCTGCGTAACACACAAATTTTAGTCATTTTATGAGCAAAACGGCCCGAAATGCGCATCCCGCAGTTTTGGAGACTTCACCAAAACGTTCGGAGGAAAGGGAAGATCACAAGGAGATATTTAGACCTTAGGATTCAGTGATGGCACACGCATTAGGGATTTTAGTGAATGTATATGACAAAAGTACGATTCTCCGTCCTTCGGAGAATTGACGCAGGCAGGCACTAAGTGCGCGAGCCAGTGGAGCAAAGTCCGACCTCCTTAACACGAATTGGTAGTGTGCATATGGCAAAACTATTTGGTTTTCAAATGACTTAAACTAAATGCACATCATTATTTCTATAGGAAAAGAAAAATAACGTATTCGTGAGGAAAAACTTGCGGAGAATCCACCAATTATTTCGCGGGACGATTGAAAACTTAACAACAGCTTGCAAGATGTGCTCCATCACTCAAATCACCACCCAATGTCCTGAGAAGCGCCTCTACGAAATTCTTAACTACAGGAATCGCGGAAAATCTCTCACTCAATGTTTATTTATGATTAGGAATCCTTCCAGCTTCATTTCGATGTTTTTTTCAGAGGGGAATAGGCTGATAAGGCAACGTCTCTCCTCGCTGTGCACGGTTAACCGTAAGGGATAGAAGCAAAAAAAACGCTCAGTAAAATTCCTCCTCCGCTCAACGTTGGCCGGGCGATTACGGTTGGTAAGTCCCCATTCTGACCCCAGAGTCGCCGTTTCGAATCCCCCCTTGGGCACGGGCGTCGAGGAGAAACACTCGCGATCGTGTTCTTGGATACCCGAAGAGGGGCGATGCCCTCACGGAATCCATTATCTCGCGGGCCACCGATCGTTGGGGCGAAACAAGAAGAATAAAAAAACGGCGGGTGGTGGCAAAGCTCTCTCGCCCAGCAGAGAGAGGCCTGCATGAGCGTGCTGACTCCTCCCAGCAAATGCACCGCGGGAAATGTGTTTCCTGTTGGACCCGTAAGTTTCGGGAGAAAGATACGGCTACGCTGCAAAATATTAGTAACCCCACGTCAACTATATCCCCCATGAGCAGGGTTACGACCTCCGCCGAAATACATCACCAATGGACTCCATTTTACTCGATGTCAATGAATGAAGTGCACTTCGCACAAAACTCGCCGTGCCCAACGGGTCAACATAGGGCCGAAGCGACCCTTTACTAAGGCACATGTGAGAACGAAGGAAGGATTTTTGTATGAGAATCGTAAGGCTTTCTTTTTAAAAGGAGTCTAAACGAAGAAAGCAAAGGTAAACAAAGTTCGGCCCAGAGTTTCCTTCGTTTTAGCAGCTCAAACAAAGGAAGTCTTCGAATGCGAAAGGGTTTTTTCCCACTCTCGGTAGGAAGTAGGCGTGACCACGGCAAACGAGTGCGAAGGTAACCTTAGATAGGCGACTCTGGATACGGGCCATTATAACCCCACCTCCGGCAATCGAAATTCTGAATTTCATCTGGCTAGTCCAGGGCACCATGTAACTCAGAATTATTTGTATACAGAGAAAGGTCGACCGCTTCAAGGACGCGGCTGGGAGTTTGATTTTTCTCTGCAGCTCAACGAATTTTGCTAATCGAAGATAGCAGTTGCAAGTCCCTGGGCGTTGACTTATCTTCAAGCCAAGCTCGCCTCCTCAGCAGGTGTCCTACTGTATTGAAACGACGGTCTAAATGCACTCAATCGTCTTGCGCATACAATTATCGGTGATCGTCTCAGAAACGAGGGGTTCGTCTTCGTCTCACCGGCAGGAAGCAGTGATGTATGGCGTCCGAAAACGCGAAGCACTCGTATAACGGAGACCTTTCTAAAGGGTTACATGGGAACGAATAAGAAAGCGGATTCGAGCGAGAACGGATCGTTTCATTCAACAAGGTCGCGGCACACCTTTAGGGACCGCTTTCGTGTTCTCGCCATTACCAAGTGTCGCAACCACAACTGTGGGACGAGTTGAAAAATGCGTCCGAAGAAACAATCCTCGAGTAACTGGCTGATTCGTCCATTAACCTCCCTCCCCTTCTCTCTCTCTCCCCTCCACGTCTTCCAACGGAGCCGAAGGGGTTAAAATGATGGTATTCGGCGGGCTCGTCTCACGCAATTACACCCTCCCGCCCAATTAACAACGGCCGTCACGCTCGTGCACGCACACCGCGGCGTGACATCTCCAGAAGCACGAAGAGATGCCCGCCACAGGCGGCCGTCTATCCGGATAGGCGCGAGAGCGGATTCATAACGGATCCGATTTTGAAAGAATCGACATTGGCAATCGGCAAAACTTGAAGGCGATTCGTGTATACACGTTCTGAGTGTCAACATCGACAGTGCTGCAAATATAGCAAAGCTGTCACCGAAATAGCTCAAACAATACCCGAGAATAGCATGATTATTTTATGCTCGAAGCAAACAATAGATAAATTAGTGCGCCGACTACCAGTCTGCTCCGAACGATCGAATTCAATGGAATTAGAATGACGGTCAGCCCCTCCTAAAATCGACCGCGGTCGATACTGAAATATCGAGCTGAACTACGGTGAGCAATCTGTCCCTCGAATTTCGCACTACGGAATCGTATTCAGCGCGACCACTTGCACAGCGACGAACGCAGGGGAAACTCGAGCCGTGGTCATACAGCGGTGAGCGACTAAGCGCAGGATGGAGAAAGGTGATAGTGTCCCCGTGAACTAACTTCCTATAGGGTACCCAAATGGAAACGCTTGCGACTCGGAACGGCACCCCTCCTCGGGACTGATTGCGACTCGATCGATCATGGACGTGTAGTGTGTAAACGGAAGAGTGAGAGAAAGGGAGCGGAGGGCTTTCGATGGTACCCACTCTCCCGTCCGAGATATTCGGCGAAACGAAAGCATACGGTGCGAATGAAGCGCACATCTTCCGCCTCTTCAGTCTCCTCCTCTCTCGCGCGGGACCGCCCTGTAACGAGAGATTCGAAGAAGCAAGAGGTGGGGGGGAGGAGGAGGAGGGCGGGAGTAGCCGGGGGGTGGGATAGGACTCGAGGGAGGGAGGGGTCGTAATGAGGTGGGAGGGAAAGGAGGCGGGTGAGGTTGGAAGAGGGAGGAAGAGATTGGGAGAGAGAACGAGAGAAAAGGGTCTACTCTTAGAAGAGAGTTAAGAGTACCGACTGCGGAGGGAGAAGGGCGAGAGTGCGGGGGACGGAGGGGCGGTCGGCGGGATGAGGGAAATCGCGGGGAAAGGGCGGGGGAAGGGAGGAGAGGGACCATAATCACTGTTATTGGGCCTCGCTTGCTCTCTGACGTACACTCGTTTGAAAGCATAATTGCGCTAGGGTTAGAAAAAAGAGGCGTGGGGAGAGAGAGAGAGAAAGAGAGATCGAAGGGGCGGGAGGGGTGGGAGGGGAGAGGGGGGAGGGAGGGTGGAGAGCCGCGAGAGTGGAAAATGCGAGGAAGGAGCGGACTTTAAGAGGACGAAGAGCTATCGAGAGGAGGCGGTGGAGAGCGGGGGGGATGGAGAAAAGAGCAGATGAGAATTATGGGTGAGGGATAATTACCGGAGAAGACTGCGGGAGAATGGCGGGGGGAGTAGAGGGAGAGAGAGAGAGCTATGCTAAAAAGAAAGCAGATAAATAATAGGAAAAGCTTTTCTCTCCTCCTCCGAAATTACAGTCCTTAAAAAGGATTATTCTTTTATTTTCGTCTCCTCCCCTCTCTGTGGGACCGCGGAAAGGCCGAGTGCAGTATCCCCGGCGAGATGTTGAGATGTGTGGCGGGAGTGGGTGCAGCCGAACCACTCGAAACGCCCCGAGAAAGGGGCGACCGCCCCCTTCCCATTGTCCCGCAGAGAGCAGCGGGCTGAGAGTGTGGGGGGCGGAGGTTTGATCCCTCTTCGACGGAGAGGATCTGGGTGGGGGTGGCGGTGAGATGGTAGGGGGTCAGCTTCCGGTGTGAACTTTTTAATTGGGGTCCGACGGTGGCGCCGAAGGCTGTCGGCTGGGCGGCGAGACCCTAGATTGCGGGAGAGGGGGACTTGGGAGCATTTATTAATACGGTTCTCCGTGTTCCGTCCGACTGCTCACGCGTCCTCGCATATGAAGACGGCGTGAATGCACTGTGATCCAACCTCATTAGCGCGGTGGGAAACGCGCCTGTCGAAAAACCCCCGAAGATTGCGGTTTCGAATCCTGGCACAGGATGGATGTTGCGTCGCCACGTAATGGGGTCTCCATGGCTGAGCCTACGGTGCTATATGACCTCAGTCATCATACTAACTTCGAGACCTACGCACTTACTGCTACAATTATTTATCTGCTACCGACCAGAGCAGTTAACCCGATGGTTGATTTGATGGATGAGGGTAGAGTTCATCTCGTACTAAACCCTATAATGTGTGTGAAAATCACACCTCAGAGTAAGGGTGTTCCTTTCCGTGTCACCAGCGGTTTCTCAGGATATTCTGACACCAGAAAAATCACAACGATTGGGTAAAGATGAGGGTGCAAAAAGCAGCACCAAGAATCAGAATCTGGATCCCAATACCATTAACCTAGTATTCTATCCCCTGAAGTACCACCATCCCTGCACTGATACTACTTACTTTAATTGTTTATAACCACAAATAATAGTTATACTACATAAAACATTCAAAAATTCAGTCATAAAGATTGTGTCTTGAGAGCTAACCTTTTCAGTACGACATAATGCAGTAACCTACTGCCCCCATATTAATTGACGATAAAATACTATAAAGCTACATAATTTCCAAACTAGAGCTAAATGTCTGCGTGTTTGATTAAAACTGAATAACGAAATGGGAAACAATATGTAAACAGATTGTCAAAACATGTGAACTAAAGGAGAATAAAAGTATAAACAGACTCTTACTGTATATTTGGATTCGATTGAAGAAACTTTCCTTATCTGAGGCACAAATATGTGGGAATTATAATAGCGAGCCGATTTTCTTCTCCCTTCGGACGCGACTTGAGACTCGTTGTGGTACCCACCCATTGCCTCGCTGGGCCGGTGGTAATTCAGACTATGGACAGCGATTAACTGCGGAATGGCAGGAAGTTAGGTGCTATATGAACGCGTATCTTGCTCCCCGCAGTCTCTCTGGCCAGACTGGTCCACAGGGTTCATCTTGTGAAGTGGAAAACTATGAAATCGAAGATCGAGGGTCTCCATGTCCCTGGGTTAGGACATTTGCACTAAGCCATAGAAAGAGAGAGAGAGAGCGCACCTATATGTACGGTAAGCTGGAACTACTGCATGTACCCGAGGAAAGTGAGAACTAAAAACGGTAACGGACAAAATTCGGCATACAACTGAATATTAATGACATCGAACATGTAAAGACCAGGGTTGCAATAAGGGATATTTTCACCCCTGGTCTCACGGTGAATCGTGGATTCTCTGAATTCAGGGATTAAAATTAACTTCCCCGACGCAGTCCCTCGAGCGAAACTACATTTGTTGAAAACGGCTCATCTTAAGCAGACTTCTACCCCTCGATTTGGCAAGGATCGCCATGACAGGTGCAAAAGTCAATGTGACGAGGAAGATTCTCTATCTACTTTTTAGAAGAAGAAATGACGTCATACACACAACACACACACAAGTGTATATATATATATATATATATATATATATATATATATATATATATATATATATATATATATATATATATATACAACGCTCTAGCTCCACCAGGGGGTGGAGCTAGAGCGCTGGACTACAGACAGGAGGGTACTGGGTTTGATTCCCGGGCAAGTCTCTCGGCACCTGCAGCTCCACTCAAGCTATATGATTTTTCGGGTACCAGATCTTCCTGGGAAACCTTAACCGGCACAGGGAAAGGAACTGGCCCCTTACCCTTATATGTGAATTTCACACGCCGCCGGGCTTAGTATGCATGTATATATATATATATATATATATATATATATATATATATATATATATATATATATATATATATATTTATTTATTTATTTATTTATACACATACATACATACATATACAAACACACACAAATTCAAAATGGACTGAAAATTAAAATTATGAATCAAATATATCGAACATTCTGAGATTTTTATAGATAAAATAATGCACATGACTGCGCGGCAACATGGTCATTGGGGCAAGATGATAGGCATCGTTGGAAGCCTTTGAAATGGAGTGGAGTTGGATGGAAAATGAGGTGGATGTAGAGTAGAATGGAAAACGTGAAGCGGACAGAAAGGAAAACAAACGAGGAAGTTCTAAGCATTGTGAGGGAGGAGATAGGGTCAATGGGAGAAATCCAAAGGAAGCAGGAAAGACGGGTGCATAACATTCTGAGTGGCAATAGGATGTTGAAGACTGTGATAGCGGGGAGAATGTCTGGCAAACGAGGAATACGTAAAAATAGGATAGCGATAATTGAACGGAATGAAGGAAGGGAGAAAATATGTGGAATCGAAGAGGGGTCAACTGTTCCGTTAGATGCCAGGATGTGTTTTGTTAGGAGAGGGAAGGTAATTGTCGCAGTAGCGTTTGATAGCTTGTCCATCCAAAACCCAGATTAACTGGTACATTACCGACAGTCATGATGCTTTAAATAATTATAATAATTAGGGACTTAGTAGTCAACGGATTAAGCGTTGAACCGCTGACCAAATGACCCGGGTTCGATTCCCGGGCATGCCGCTCTTGACACCTTCAGTCTCACTAAGCTGTGTGATTTTACGGGTTCCAGATCATTTTGGGAAACCATAAGTGTCACAAGGAAAGGAAATACCCGCCCTACCCTGATGTGTGAATTTTACAAGCCGTTGATGTTAACACTACGTGAGCTCTACCCTTACCTACCCAACCAACCTTCGGGTTGATAAATATGGTTTTAGAATGTTTATGCGTGATTGAACGGATGACATTTAAAGAGAAATTGATTAAAGTATCATCGAAATCAAATTAATACTACACTAAATATCTCCCTCATGGACTACGACCATGACGTGGTGGAAGGGTTTGTGCGTTCTGATGGCCCCTAGAGCTGTGCCGACGGGATCAATAATAATCAGTCCTGGTAGAGTCACCCATGCCAGATAGGTTGAAGGGTATGAGCCAGACGAAAAGTAGTCCACTCAGCTTCTGCTCCTGAATTAGGCGACTGCAAAGGCGTCTGACAAGAGTGGGGTATTCATTGAGTGATGGTGTCACGTTAAAAGCATGATTGATAAAGGCAACTGGGAAGCAACTCATTAATTATTCCAAAACCTGATGACCGAAATTATTAATATGGATCCCGGCAAATACGGGACCCGACGGTTGTATGTACGATGTGTCGTGCCGTGCAGCCGGAGAGGCAAGGCTTCCTCGGTCGTCATTACAAAAAATCCTCAAAAGGAAGTCTTAGCCTCGTGGATGCAATGTTTCCAGTCTAAATTCGCCAGGGTTAGGGTGATCGTATCTGATCTTAGCGTGTTAGCGGAGGTATGACAAGTATTGGAAGATAAGGGTTAGCTACGATGCTTAGCTGAGAAACCAAATCTGCGACACCAAAAACGTTCAGGACGATGGTCACTTTACCCAGAAGATTCTAGGGAGACATTTACCCCGCCCGTGTTGCAAACTCCCCCTCCCACTATGCTCATCCAGACAATTGGAGGGAGGACACAAACAATTTTGCTTCACGTCCATAACAGTGCTTGTCCCACGCTTATCTCGGGCACTTGATGTAACTCGAAAATCAACGCTCGAGTGGTATCATTCAAAATTGATGCCCAACCGCCCTCAATTTCTCGCGCTGAGCACAAAATTCTAGAAACTTAAAAAAGGTTGTATGGGTTAGAGCTGGTGGCTGACTTCGCGACGTCTCTCGGTCGTGGGCAGTGGCGTAGCCATGGGAACGGCCGGGACGTGGCGGATGAACAAACGTCGTCGCCCGGGTTCAAGAAACGAGTGCGTAACGGCCATCGCGCCGAGGCGAGAGGATTTCCCGAAAAAATTATTAATAGGATGACTTAATGAGAGTGGGGCGTGACGTCATTATGAACTGAGGGGGGGTGAAGTGATCCAGGAGGGGGAGGAGGGGGGGCTGCTCTGGTGTGACGGAATGTGACAGTGGAGAGGGAGCAGGGAGAAAATGAGAGTTGGTGGCGCCTGGGTTGACAGCGGCCAAAAACAGCGTGACGGCGCCAACGTGGCATGCATAATATACAATACTCCAGTTTCCAATAATCCCGACGATTCCTTCGGGGACGGGACGCGGCGCGGGCGCGTTCAGGCCGCCGAAATGGAGAGGTGGACGGTGGGGTAGAGACGGGAGGAGAAGCAGAGGGGGTTCAGGGTGGTGGGGGCATTTGGGGAAAGGAGGGGGAATTAGAGAGGACAGCCAGGCGGGCAGGCGTCCACTCTCGACGGCACATCTCTCCGTCGCTTTCGACCGCTTCGAGCATCCGCGACACGTATGCTCCGGACGCAATGACCGTGGTGGCTCCAGAAATGCTAACATGTCGACTGCAGGCGGCGGCGGTCTACGAGTGTTTGTGTGTGCGAGAGAGAGAGGGGGTAGCTGTTGAAGGATAGAGAGGAGAGAGACAGAGAGAAGAGAAAGAGTGTCCGCACAGCGCTTTTCCCGAACGTAACGTGATACGGGGAGCGCCATTATGAGACACCCCCTCGCCCCATTCCTCCCCCTTCTCGACCCTCCTCTCAACACTCTCCCCTCGCTCTCTCTCTCTCTCTCTCTCTCCTCGACGACCCTCACTCCATATACCACCGCCACTCCCGTCCGTCATATGGAGCGGCGAAATTCGTCTAGTATTTCACCAATGGAAGAAAGAGCTTCCATTCTGCTCCGTTTAAGAATAAAATTTTCGATTCAAGGATCGGATTTCTAATTGTTGTAACTGTGAGAGCGGGCGTAGAGCAGCCCGAATCGCATTGAAAACAGTAATGAGTTTTGTCCGAGGCAATCGAAAATGCATGGATAAAATACAAATCGTGGCCCGTCCTCCAATTCCTTCAAAGAACGCGCAATGGTCGGCGCTATTTAATGCGCACGACTGGAATACTGCTTCGACCCTCCTCTCTCCCATTATATATCATGAAAGTTTCCGTCAGCGGGGAGGAAAATATTTTCGAAATATGAGGTACATATACAGGTCATTCCATTCACCGAATGATTTGACAGCATCCATCTTTTTATTTATTCAAAATTGCTCACAACAAAGCCTAATGGAATATTATTTGGAAGAAATAATTTTGGCGATTTTTTTAGAGGTTTGCATCAAGATAAATTGTTTACAAAATGCCCGTATTCGTATAGTTAGGTAGGTCTTCGACGTCATTAAGCGTATTAGGATTTTTAAAAAAAGATCCTTTTGCAAAAGTAAACATGATTTTTGATCAAAAAGTAGTTCAAAATATTTTTCTTGACGTAAAAATTGTTTTTCACTGTTATAGCAACTTCAAAATTTTCCAAATTTTATTTAATCGAGTGATTGTATTTTTGAATCATAAAATAATCATTCGTCTTCTTAGTTCGTGGAAATTAAAAAAGAGAATAATGCCCGAACCAGACGCTTAGGCAGTGAGTTTGAATGCTGTTGGACCGCCCATATCTTAAGAAGACTAAGGTACCTCGAATCCTCAAAATTGTACGTCTTTTAAATTGAAAACTTAATTCAGTTACAAACGTCTAAAATCATCAGTTTCAAGCAGCTTAGTTTCTTCACTTTCTCTGGCTCTGATATGCTTGGCAAATTTCGGACAGACATCGAGTATATGAGTATAGGTCGTCCCCTCCCACCAGCCCTCATGGCTATCCACTCAGTTTGAAGCAAGCTAATGTTTTTTCTGTGTTCAACAGTCTCTCCCAGCCAGACGAGCCTAACTCTGAGTCTGATCTCTCTCTCTCTCTGCCGACACGTTCGGTCTGGTTTTTTTCTTGGGGAAGAAGGCTTTCACGGCCGCGGTACCTGTTATTTCCTCTCTCTAACTTGACACTGAAATCGTTGGAACAATGAATTATATAATTTACGGATCACTGGGTGTGTCAGAGGGAATGGCCGTTGAAACCGAAGGCTACCGTTAGCACTGGAGTACGGCAGGACGTAAACCTTGGGGAAAGCCTAATCTCCTTCGCTACCACTGGTCCATTTTATTTGTATTTCTATAAAAAAAAATTTGAAGCTGAGAAAAAATTGGAAATTTTTCCTGTAGCTCTTTAGTTGTGGCAATGATTTAGCATTAATCATTCCAAGGGGATAGAAAATTTGCAATGATAGTCGCCGAATGCGGTCTTAAAAAATAATTTGTTCATCACAAATATTAGAAAAGCTAATGCTGTTGATTTGTATCGCTAAGGTACGGGGTGAACTTAATTCATTTCTCAAGAGTCATGCAATCTGTGCAGACATATTAGCTAGTGAAGACAATAATGAAGGGGGAATCACCACGAAACTGATAGGAAACATAACTCGCGCTTATGACTACAATCGGAAAAATCAAACCCTCTCCCTTTAGCGCAGGTGCGATAATCCATAAAAAGAAAAAGTGAATTACCAATATGATCATAGGAGATACGACATCTAAGAATGGCCAAGTCCCTCATTTACTGGGCACAGAATCCTCTGCACTAAAACCAAATGTAAATTCGTAAACACTGAGTGCTTATATATATATATATATATATATAATATATATATAATATTATATATATATATATATATATATATATATATATATATATATATATATATAATATAATATATATATATATATATATAATATATATATATATAATATATATATATATATATATATATATATATATATATATATATATATATATATATATATCACGGAACCTAGATGACACAACGCGGGTGTTAGAAAACCATTGCAACGTCAATGGCTACGTCACGCCGAGATGAAAAATATTAGGAATGATACCTCAAGTGACAAAAGGAATGAGATCACGCATAATAAGATATCTACGGCGAATGCCAGAGGGAATTTCGGAAAACGTTAGGCGGATTCAAAAGGAAAAAATTAGAAGAAGAGTTGAAAGAGAATCCGAAAGCATTTTGTTTGTACGTCAGAGAGGTTCAAGGAAATAAATCAACAGTTAATTCGCTCAAAAACGATAAGGACGAAATAGTGAGCAGCAGTTTGAAAAAAGGCTAACTTACTAAATTCCTTCTAACCGAATTACTTCGATGGCTTACCAAAAGCCCGCCCGCCCGCCAACCGATGCCCAAAATTGAAATCTCATATAATGGAATAGAACGTTTACTGAAAAATATTAAGCCTAATAAATCCTCCCGGCCCAATCAATTACCCGCTCGTATATTTAAGAAATTAGCGTCGAAAATTTCACCCTATCTAGAAATCATATTTAAGAAACCGCTAGTATATCATAAGGTACCCAGTGATTGAAAAACGGCTAATGTAGCTCATATATTTAAAAACAGAGACAAGGAAGAACCGGATAATTGCAGACCTATTTCCCTCACATCCATATCATGAGAGGTCATGGAACATATAGTAGCTGGTACGATCCTGAGACACCTCGATAGTCAGGAGAAAAACCAGCACGATTTCCGAAAGGATAAATTTTACGGGGGACAACTTACGCTTTTTACTCGCGATATTATTACTTCGGGAGAGAGCAATATTCCAGTGGACGCGGTTTCTCAAGATTTTAAAAAAGTTTTCGACAATGCACCTCAATGTAAACTACTCACAAAGCTAAAAGCCTTTGGCATACAGGCTTGTATATACAAATATCCTGGGCTGGATTAAAGATCGATGTGTAGGCAGAATCAATGCGTAACTAAAACCTTTCATAGGTCTCATTTAGAATATGCTGCTAGTGTATGGGATCCTCGGGAAGTTGGATTAATTGCCGATTTGGATCGCCTGTAGCGGAGAGGAGCTGGATTTGTAAAATGTTGTTATGATAAACTGAGTAGCGTATCCAAAACATTGAGGAGCCAGGCTGAGAATCACTCACGGAGCGAAGGTTATTACAGATTGAAGCTCTTGTTTAAATTGGAAGGTCTCTTTAGCAACGATTTTTAAAATGTATTATTACCCCCATCGCACTGATGTCAATAAAATTACAGAGATTGAGCGTAGAACAGATAAATTTAAGATTTAATTTTTTTCACTACCGATAAGGGATCAGAATAACATTCTCCAACCGCGGTAGGGGTAAAAATATTTGAGTCAAAATAAGTCTGGTGTTTACCCCTTTCCACACACCCTAGCGGTGGCATGCAGGGTACTAGTAAACACTAAAAAAATACTAAAAGACTTTGAATGGTCGGGTACAAAGATAAGTCATAGATGATGTTAGCTCTGATTCAGTGGAAGCCACTTCGGGTGTTCCCAAGGGATGTGTTATCGTACCTCTTATAATCTTTTCTTAAGTGTAACTGAAGCTTAAAAATCATATCGTTTTACAAATTCATGCAAGTGAGGTTCAAATTTCCACAATTCTTCGTATCCAGGTTGAAATCTGAAGTTTCCGGCACACGAACTATGAGCATACGTTTCATGGATGATCAAAATGCGAGCTTCATGTTCCTGGAACTAATTGTAAGATGATACGACGAAAGGATGACGATGATGGTGTTATTATTAATTCACATGAAAACTGAAGGGCTCTCAAACAAGTCATCACGTCATATGAGACGCTTTCTTTGAGCGCGCCGAAAAAGCAGATGCCCGGATAGAGGATACGAGTTAGTTGAAAACTCAAAAAAAAATTATGTCGATGAAAACAAAAACTGTACTTATAATTTCAATAAACTCAAGATAAACTATGGAGTTTCATCAATTTTTTTCACCAAGTATAATTTGAAATAGACCATAGACATAGCGCGCTCCACAGATTACCTCTATTGATTTTTGATCGCCAAATCTCGAATATTTTAACTTCCAATCGAAATGGAATTTCCATTTAGTTTCGGTCTCAACCGTAAACCATGAAATGATTCATTTGGGAAAAGACCGTGGAGCTTGGAATGTGCAAATATTCACGAGAAGCGAACGAAGATTAACTGAAGTTATAATGACCTTCGAACGAGTTCCATACGTAACACCTTTCTCCAAATTAACTTACGTATTTTCTCATCGAAAACTCCAAAACACACCGCAGAAATAAAGGGAGGCTAAATTTGCCGTGACGTACCCTTTAAAATGAGCGTTACTCAATAAAAGGAAGTTTTAAATATTTTAATACGCGAAAGGCTGAGAAAATTTCGGGTACATTTGAACTCTTTCCCGAATTTTTAAATGAACAAATAACATGTAAATAATTTTGTCCGTCTAATTATCCTACGCATCCTCGAGCGGGGTGGATGTCGACAGAGAAAGAAAGAACAAGCAAATATTGATTTAGGATACTTGAGATAAGTCACTCGTAATTCTACATAGTTCATAATTTCTTTAGCGTGATATAATGCCAAATTTATGATGATTGATACGATGCCATATTTAGCGCGACATGATGCCAAATGTTCAAAGCTCACAATAAGCGCGTCTCGTACGGCACTTCAAAAGGGTTATTCATTATGGCCCATTTCTTGGAAAAAAAGCGAAAGGAGAAGCGATACTATGAATTTCCCCTCGGAGTGAATTCAAAAGTCTCGCCCTGCCTCTTAATTGCAAGTTTGACAACAGAAAAGGGGGGAGGTGAGTGTCGAGGGGTTAATTGGGACCGATGGCATGGGACCCTCTGGTCAGACCGCTTTGAGATACGTATGCGTCCGGAAAATAAGTGTACTGACTCCTGGGCTTGGCGCGCCGCTCCAGACGCGCCCAGCACCGCTCTGACGGGCTGCGATTGGAGGGGGGCATGTTGGCAAGCGACGCTGAAAAAGGCAGTCGGCTCTGAGCTGTGGTGTAGTGAGGAGCTCTGTTAACGCGAACCTCCACGCTCGACCCACGTCACGGAACGCGATGCCGAAGTTTTTGGAGCAGCGTTATTCCATCAAATTTGCGGTAAAGCTTGGGAAATCGTCTACCGAAACTGTCGGTATGATTAACCAGGCTTACGGGGAGTCAGCCATGTCCAGAAACATGATCTTTCGGTGGCACAAGATGTTCGTGGAGGGCAGAGAAGAGGTCGACGACGAGTCTTCGAGAGGTTCCCGATGATGCCTTCGCGGGAGCGTTCCAGGAATGGGAACGCCACTGGAACAAGTGTATCGACTCACAAGGGTCCTATTTTGAGGAATATTAGCTTAAGATATGTAAAAGTGTAATCAATTTTTTTTCCTGAGCTCAGTGCACTTATTTTCCGGGCGAACCCTGTATAGCTGGGATGGCGCAATACCTCGGATTCGGACCAACGTCGTGCTGGAACATATCCTAATAGATTTAAAAACTATGAAAGAAAATTAAACAAAAATATCGAGGCTGACGTTCTCTGTCAATTCGCATTCCACCCTCTGCGGTTTAAAATCATACCCGAGCACTTGATGAGGTTGGTGATTGAAAAGTGCTGAAGATTTTCATTACGATTTCCATCTTTGGATGGAGCGTGTTCTAACATGTATCATGTGCTATGCCTTACTTTAAATACTGCTTAAGCTTTCTGGCCACCACCAAGTCAGGTGGTACAATTTTTCATAGGAATGATGATAGAGGTGTACATAAAAGAAGGAATCATAATATTGTTTTATTTTCTCTAACATTAGATAGCTTCCCTAGAGAACTTTGGAAATGGAATGAGTACATGGACATAAACTAAAATATCTTACCATAGCAACCATACAACAATGAGCAGAGAAATACAAACTTTTATCCTAAACACAATATCCCTCATTAAATGAGTATAGGGACCGCATTGTTTCGCTGACCCGTTTCACGCGCGCCAAGGTCAACATTTTCATATCACAGCGGTTTGATACTTCTACCAGGTCCACGGTGGGGTGCTTCAATTCCGATTCCTTCCAAATCCACAGATCCCAGTTCGTCTTTTTCTTTCGCAAAACGATGAGAAAACCTTTCGATGGAATATTTCTCTTTTCCTCAAGCAATATATTTTGAACCGATACATGTTTACAGAGTTATATGTAGATATCTCTTCTTGCGTCTGTCGCCTGAATCAGTTTGCTTTTCCTCCTCAGCCCCTTTCACAACATCTTGGCATCTTCCTCTTTCGCCCACACTGCTCGCTTCCCCAGTACCTCGCTCCACTCTTAAGCTCGAGTAGCTGTACCTGCTCTTAAAATGGTGTAACTTATTAGCTTAATGATGCGGCCATCAATCCTTCGTTAGAGCGTCAGCCAGTTCTCCAAGGGGTGAATCAGGGGAGCCCTGGGTGTGATGCATCACAGATTCTGGCTCATGAAGGATTTAAGACGACAGAATATAACGACATGAATAGAACTTTGACAGCTTGTGAAATTATGAACAATAATAATTAGTTGAATAAAATGACATTTATTTGACAATAAACATAGCTAATGTAATGATGACGCAATGAGTGTCACACAAGAGAGCATAGTCCTAATGGCCCTGCGGGTGGCCGAATTTTAAAATTGAAAGACGTACTTAAAAGATGTAAAAACTTACACGTCATGGTACCGGTCACCTTTGGCTCTGAGATCTACGTGTGTTTATTGAACGATTCTTTATATATTACTTTATATTTATTGCAGGCCGATGTGAGAAATTAATAATATATAGCCCTTCTCTACCCTAGCGAGGTTTCATCTACATTTTTCTTCGGAAAAAAATCAGTTACAGGAGGATGGGAGGTATAAGCGGGTGAGAAATGCCTGTCGTGTTCGCGAAGGTCGAAAACTGACGAACCAGTTAATACGATGAACCAAGACCACGTATTGTCATGTAATGCAACACCCAAATGAAATCTGTCCTCGTCTGATGAAGTTTGCGGCTATTTTTTCTCGAAGTCGTCTTAAAACATCAATGTAGAATTTCCCATTCGGCGATTGGCCTCTTGAACCATCGTGAATTGTTTACCGACGGACTTCGGATGGACGGAATTCATTAAATGAAATATGGCGACTTTGTGATGCCAGTTGAAGGGCGACCAGAACGTCGCCATCTTCAATGTATGCTCCGCCATTTAGAAATCACTCTTAGTTTTGAGTCTGGCCCATGGTTCCATCTCTAAAACCTTGTTTCAACATTTGGACAGTCTCAGCCGCTGTCTTCCAGAGTCTCTGAAACAATATTTAACACAAGACTCTTTGCTTATTCAAGTCCGACATGTTGGCAATCACGAAAGACCATAGACATAACCTCGTACAAACGAGCAATATGAAAAAATACAGCTTTCCATACCAAATATCAAGTTCTATCCTGGTTCTATAGTGATACTGGAGGAGGTTACTATCGGCACAGATATTTAATACGCTCCAATTAACCATGAAAGCTCAATTTTGAGAGCTCTTGAATGGCAACTCAAAATTCTTTGAATACTCATCTTGCAGGTCTAAATGAAGGCTAAGCATGAGACATAAAAATTAAAACTTCCATGCCAAAGCTTTCATTTTGAACAAAGAAAACAATCATTCATATATTACCAAGCCGTCAATAATTGCCAAATATTTAGCAATAGCCAATGCATAATGCTTTATTGAGAGATAAACTTAGAGCCGAAGAGATGCTCTACGACAGAGTCGAACAGACAGAAAAAAATTCATTTTTGTCCATGATTCTACTGATTTACATTTATAACAGAAATTAGATATTCGTTTACTCGAAAGCACGTAGCAAAGAATGAAGAGAACAGTCAAAGTCGCACTCGAACGTTGCCAAAACTTCTTGACACTGACACATCCCTCAGGCATTACAAACTTTATTTTGACTCCCGTTTTGGAAATAAAGATAAGCTAATAACCATTGAAAACAATGAAAGTTTGTTAAAATAGGAGCCATAGAAACAAAAATTGCACTCTAATCCGTATTTGAAACTATTATTCAATACCTATAACTAGTTCACCTACACTCTGATATATTTATATCCCACTTCATCCGTCCGATCTATTTTTTCGCTCTAGTTTTCTTCGAGGAACTTCCTTTCCATTACGCCCCATTCACCGAGTCTAAAGGCGTTTCAAATCCATTTTCCCTATAGTGCTCCATATAGGTTTTTCCTATCCAGCTCTTTTGCAGCCTTTCTTCGTTCTCATTCTGACCGCACTCATCCGTCTCCTGTACTAAGTTTCGATGGCTCAAGTTTCCGTCTGTTTTTCCAATGGACTTAGCCTCTGGTCCACATGATGTGCTACGTTCCACACGTGGGTTTCCGCGTACTTCTTCCTTATTAAGCAGCCGTATCTTTTCAAAGCTAAGTAGGTGGGCGCCCCTTCATCGACATCGCCTTCGCAGCTCGGGGAACTATTCTGCGCGCGGAGTCTGGTCGAACTTCCTCCACGCCGCTTCGGAGGGAAGAGAAAAATTCCACTTTCTGCACAATTTCTACCCTCGTGGCTCAATATTACAAACCTCATCCCACGCATTAAGTCACCAACTGCTTATTTATGCGGCCCGCAGTCGCTGAATCCATTATTTCTTTTTAAACGATAATTGAAATTTCACATAAAATAGTTTTTCTTTTGCACGGAAATAATAGCAATCTAAATGTCATTATATAAAAATAAATATGATTGTTACTTAGTTACTTCATAAAATAAATCAAATGCACGCATTGACTGCTACAATTTCCATATTTCGGTCCGCAAACTCGGGAACCATCCGTTTTGGAGCCCCTTGTCAGGCATCGCTGTCACTGCCATCACCTTTGCCCTTCTGCACTATCTTATTTAAGTTTTCTCCTACATTGATATTCATATCATCTCCTTGAAGGGAGATCGAAATGGTGCGGTAGCTATCCTACTGGATTCCCACCCAAAGGATCCGTGTTCAAGTCCCGACGGTGTTGAATATTTTTCAGAGGTATCTCGATCCCTTCTTGAGGTGCTTTGTGAAGGGCTTATTGAGTGAGTACGCCGTCCGTCGAATGGGACGTTAAGCTGCGGACCCCTTGGCACTTTTCGTTAAGAGTAATCTAATGCCGACTCTGGGTTTCTCTCCACCCTTTCTCCTTGTCTGTCCATCCCCTACGGCGCAAATGACCTCAGCTGTCGGTCGCCTCCCCTAAATACTACTACTACTCTCCTTGAATTACTGAATCAATATCTCTCAAAAATGACGGCTGTTCTTTCGGATTCTCGTTCATGACTGCAATGCCATCTGCGAAACAGAGCAAGATGATTTCCTTCTCATTCACCTCCAATTTTTTTATTGTATTGTCTAAGCATACGTAGAATGGGTGACAGTCGAATCCAACACAGTTACACGTGCGTGAGAGAAGATTATGCGGATTGAGGGGACGGATGTACGGAGGAAGTCATAGGTGAATTTGGACTAAGAAAGTCTCGAAGGGGAAAACGGAGAAGTCACAGGAAAAGAAGAGTATGTGCGAACAAGGAACAAATGTGTCCAAGGGGAAATAAATAGCAAGCATGGAGTGGTATCAATGTGGGGGAAGATGAAGTTTTCTCGGGTTCACCACAGGAAAAGGGGTTCAACGTTGGCCAGCGTTTCGACGCTCGAGTGGCTTATATATATAGTAATTATATATATATATATATATATAATTGCTAAGTGAGTGGACAGCTAAGATAAGATGTGTGAGTGATCTTTTTATGTGTTTCTATATTGTTTGTTGCTGTCCAATTTATTATTCAACACTTCCGTGTTACGTCGACGAAATCATATATATATATATACATAGATATACATATATATATATATATATATATTCATAGATATGTATATATTATATAATATAATGATACGGTGTTGATTACTGTGTTTACGGTTTATATATATATATATATATATATATATATATATATATATATATATATATATAACACTTTTTGAAAGACTCACGGACGTGAATAATAATGTATAACACTTAGCACTAGTGGACACAGACAAAAACACAGAAACACACAAAAAAGAGACTCACTATTTTTCGAATTTTCGGTGGTCGTTGCCACCTTTATCAAGGAGGAGAGGGACAGAACTGGTTCTGTCCCTCTCCTCCTTGATAAAGGTGGCAACGACCACCGAAAATTCGAAAAATAGTGAGTCTCTTTTTTGTGTGTTTCTGTGTTTTTGTCTGTGTCCACTAGTGCTAAGTGTTATACATTATATATATATATATATATATATATATGTATATATATGTATATATATATATATATATATATATATATATATATATATATATATATATATATAAAGACCATAAACACAGTAATCAACCCGAAGGTCGGTTTTTAGTAGATGATGGTAGAGTTCACCCAGTACTAAGCCCTATACGGCGTGTGATATATATATATATATATATATATATATATATATATATATATATATATATATATAATATATATATATAAGGTGATTTTTCGGGTACCAGGTCTTTCTGGGAAACCATGACCGGCACAGGCAGAAAGGAACTGGCCCCCCTACCCTGATGTGTGAATATTCACACGCCGTACAGGGCTTAGTACTGGGTGGACTCTACCATCCCCTACTAAACCGACCTTCGGGTTGATTACTGTGTTTATGGTTTTATAGGACTGCTAAGTGAGTGGACAGCTAAGATAAGATGTGTGAGTGATCTTTTTATGTGTTTCTATATTGTTTGTTGCTGTCCAATTTATTATTCAACACTTCCGTGTTACGTCGACGAAATCATATATATATATATATATACATAGATATACATATATATATATATATATATATATATATATATATATATATATATATATATTCATAGATATGTATATATTATATAATATAATGATACGGTGTTGATTACTGTGTTTACGGTTTATATATATATATATATATATATATATATATATATATATATATATATATATATATATATGTGTATATTATACATTGTTTCTCGCGGTGGTCGAGGGGTAGAGCGTTGGACTTCTGACCGGAGGTGTGCGCATATGTGTGTGCGTTTATGAAACGCACACACATATTGACGGAACCCGCGTTGGTTGAATAATAAGAAATCAGTAAAAAAATAATGAAAGATGCGAGGACTTGATGGTGTCATCCTTGAGAAACGATTAGCTAAAGAACTTAATGAAAGATAAAACAGTGACCACATCATTAAGAATCTTTAAATGCCATAAATGTTAGCAGGAATGACATAAAGAAGGAGCACAACCCTGTGCACGGGTGGGCGAGTGGACGATGTGACGCAGTTACACCCTCTGATCTCTAATGTATAGTTGAGAATTGCAGAGCTAGTAGTTTAAATAAAACGGTAATTTGAAAAATTTGTCGACTGAATGATACTTTACCTCGTGAAACTATTGAATGGTGACCAAATTTTAGGTTGAAGCGGTTGGGGCGGTTCCTGATGACAGCCTTCGTCCATAATCGCATTTCAGGCAAACTCCCAGACGCTCCCTAGGATGCACATATGCTCACCAAGGAACGGATATAAGTTATAGTCCCGAAGGTCAATTGAATAAATTTACGAAAACTATATTCACGCAAGGACTACGAATATGAATATTTTTTTGCATGAAAGTAATCTTGTTTTTCCCTTTTCTTCTCTTCCATCAGCAATAGCTAATGCATTCGCCAGGAATGCTATCTCTCCAGCCCCTCCAACCTCACATACAAGCCCGGGCCAAGGCTTTGCCTAACGCAACCGTGAATGGCGAGGAGCATTTTCAGACTTTTGATTTAAACACACATTAACACTCACGCGAGCCACAGGCGTCCAAATCAAACTGAACACATATTTTAAGTGATCAATACATTTCCAAAGGACTTAAGCCAACATGTTTCATATGAAATACAGAGAACGTTTGAATACAGAGAATAGTTTCCAGCTGCACTCGGTGAAAGCGACTCACTGTGCGAACTAAACGCATATGCTCAATTTATACTCACGTTCTTATTGAGAAGACCCGCTTGATTCCGTCTTCGCGACATTTCATATCATTTTTCCTGCAAAAATGGCGCATTGGGCCCCGTCGTGCATTGTCAATAAAAACTAAATTTTAAAGTTTCAAAGGTTGGTTAATTCACATGAATACCGAGTAGATTCTTATGTGTATGCTGTAAAACTGGCGAATAGACAAGAAACGGACGCAAATATATGAAATATTTGTTTTTGGATACTGACGTCATTGCGGCGGTGTGATTTCCAACTTCCACATTAGGATTTTTGAAACGTCGGAACCCATTCTTTACCCCCAAATCGTTATAAGAATTTTAGTAATATGAATGAATAATGAAAAGTAATTTAATCAGAAAGATTGCGATATTTTAGATTGACGCAAATGTGAAAGGATTACCATTGTTAAATCAATATGATCCCAGAAATTTTAAACGTGACTGTTGGAAAAGTGCCCTCTGCGAAGTTATGTTTCACTCCAACGGAAAGGGCGCAAAACTGAAGCCAGTTTGTTACCTGCCCGTGGTGTTATGTTCGCCTTTACCATACGTATTAGCTTGCACCCGAATGGGGGAGGGGGGGGACTTATAAACTTCCCGCACACAGGCTTCAACCCGAAGGCGAAGCACGTACCGATACGAATACGACCAAATGCTCGGTGTTGTAGCGGAATAATTATCGGGAGCAAAAATAGAAAGAAGGATGCCCACCACGCAAGACTACTAGTAAAGTATTCCCCCACTCCTCATCCCCATATGGCGGCGTGATACGAGTGACGAGCCTAAAACCGAACATCCAGCGGAGAGAGAGAGAGAGAGTGAGAGAAAGAGATACAACACCGAAATGAAATGCGAAGCGCGCCCCGGAGGAGAGATCTACACTGCTGCGTCTCACAAATATCGCATTACAAAGGCACATCGGTGGAGGGGGGGGGGTCTGAGGGGGTGATGGAGTGGGTCAGAGAGGGTGGGGGGAAGGAGGGGATTGAGGAGAGGGGAGGTACATACTGGTGTGGTCCGTAAGAGTTCGGGAGGGGGTTACTGGTGAGGGGAGGAGGGAGGGATGAGTCGGAGGAAAATAAAAAAAGGGGAGCGGAGATCATCTGAAGGAGGGGCGGGGGGAGGGAGAATGAGACGGAAGGATGCACGGAGTGAGCGGTTGGAATAAGTTCGAAACATCGCGGAGGCAATGCGAAACTTATTATTCGACTCGCGGAAGCACGGCAAGTGCGCGACGGCTTGTCGCTTGATGGGCACGTGAATTTAAATGAAAGAAGGATTACCGAGAAATAATATTCCTCCCTCCTTCTTCCTCTCCCCCACCCTCCAATCGCCCCCTAGGAAAACTAGCGACTTAAGAGATCCCGTTTCGGACACGGAAACGTGGGCTTGTGACGTGAGTGGAAACCTTAAAATGAAGAGAACTAGCCGTCAGCAGAATAAAGCTCCAGAATTTGCGCATTCGCTCTAACCCGGACCTATCAGGTTTACAATCCTCAACCTTAACATTAGACAGGGAGGCATCAATATGGAGAATAATAAACTTCGGGGATGGGGGGTAAATCTCGTCTTTGGTGGTTCGTTATGCCGTGCACCCTGTTCCAGGAGAAATGGCGCGGGGCACTATACACATCGTTCACGTAAATAAAAAACGCCCTCAGCCGTCCGAATGTGATTTATAACGCCAGCTGTTGCATTCTCCGGGGTGGACGTGGAATGGTTCTCTACGGAGAAATAACTTACGGGCACCATGAGATGGGTGAATATTAATTTTCAACGAGGAATGTTTCGATTATTTGTCTCTTAAAGGCCATTTTCATTTATGTTTACATGACAACCGGAGGAAAAATGGTTCCTTTCTTGATATTTTGTCTCCTGATATTCATAATTAGCTATTCTTCCCGGAAAACCGCGGGGTAAGGAGCTGGCCTGCTTATCCTGAGGCGTGAATTCGTCGCGAACAGATTTGCCTTAGCTGAGCTCTACCCCCACCTATCAGACCAACTTCCGGGTTAATTCATGCGGCGGCGGTATTAGCCAAGTGCGACTTGCAGCTTTACAAAATTAAAATACACTTTTCTTATAATCCCCAGATATACCATAAAGGAAATTATGTAACTCCAAACCAAGGCATCATCAGTTGCGATTGAAGGTTCAAAATCAGTTGTGCCCTTTCTTTTATTGAACAACCTGTGGATCCGAAAAAATGTCATTCTAATTATGTGACGATGTCCCGAATCCACCAAGTAACCCTTACCAGCGAGAATTTACGACTACATGTTCATATGATTCGAGAGTTCAGTGTAACGCACCTGACCGGAAACTGGAAAATCCACTCGGTTCGGATCTCGGTGAAGTCAAACCATTTTTTTCGGTGATTTCCACCTTTCATTTAGAAGATTCGACGTACTCCAATCTCATTCTTGTGCTTTGACCTTGGGCGGATGGGTTATGACAATGGATTAGTTAAGTGAGCCACGCACCCGTTCGAAGTGGTTTGCCTCTAATGCGCAAAGTAAAGGAGAATGAATAATTAAACCAAATGAGGAGTTGCTACATAATTTTAAAATCCGCTGTAGTGTTTGGTAGGAATTCCCTATAGTAAATAACGAGCCAAGTTTTGAACTACTCCGCTTCCTCCTTACACAATCATTGAGGTCAATTACACACCCGAAGACTCGAGTGAGCCCAGACTCGAAGTGAGCAATTAAAAAACCCCTTTGTCGAACAATGAGTTTGATCTCCACAAGAGTGCACACTGTAACCCCGATTGAAAGGAAAGGTGTCAGTTTTTTTTCTAAAATCTGAGATTCAATGAAATGTTTGAAGAAAGTGTAAGAGTCAAAGAAGGAAAAAGTATAAATCTCAATTAAAATCATTTCTGCGAGTATAATTGCGAAAAAAAGGTGATAGGCTTTTATCTCAAGACCTACATCAGAAAAATCCACACGAAATTACCGAAAATATTATCTCTGTTTCCAAAATAGTAGTAATAGTAGTCAGAAAACCCGTCCTCCCGTCCTGTCAACTGTCGCAAATACCAGAGCAGATTCCACAAGATTAGCGAAAAATTCATTTATCTCTTACTTCGTCCTTGTCCCTCCCCTCATGCCTTCATTATACGCTCTCAATTCTGCCGTTCATTCCAAGAAGTTCTTACGACGCCATAATTTTTCGTACTTAAACACTGAGAACCATTCAAGAAAAGCCACAACCAGTCACTTTAAAAAAAGAAAGATATCAATGCGTGATTCCATAGGTTTAGCAAATCCCATTCATAGACTTCAGATGAATTAGCTACCGTTTTAATTAATAACATTATGGGTAACCTCAGGCTCACTTCGGTCGAACTTATGGTCGAGGATTTCCATCCTGTGTGTAAATGCGTATCAATATAGAGGTTTTCGATACATTGCGTGCATCTCGAAAAAAGATCTCATCTAGGGGCATCCAACATATCCGAGGTATGGTATTTTACGGAGAGATTTTGGCTAATTGAATTTGATTCAAATTGTACACAAGTGGATGAAAGAGAGAGTCACAAAAAATAGTTCCGCAATGTTTCAACTACAAAATCTGTCCCAAAAGTAGTATGGTTTATTTTTCCCGGATAGGTGACGGACGGGCGGCGGTTTCTCTGGCTGGGTTCAAGAGAGGGGAGTCTCAGGAAAGGCTGTAAGCTGGTGGCAGTTGGCTCTCTCCCTTTGCGAAGTGCGATTCGTTCGTTTGCGAAACCTCTGTAACGTGCCCTCGTTACGCTCCTCAATGAATCAGTTATTGGAACAGCGCTAAGCCATCAAATTTTGCGTGAAACTGGGCAAAACCGGGAAAGAGAGTCCTGACATACTCAAGGCAGCTTATCGTGATGACGCCATGGGTAGATAAAGTGTTTATGGAGTAGCACAAGTTTTTTCGGGATGGAAGAGAAAATGTTGAAGACGCCGAACGTTCAGGACGCCCTCTGACCTCAAAAAGTGACGAAAATCTTGAAAGAGTGAAGGCTTTGTTGGACAGGGATCGCAGGTTAAGTTTTCGCATGGTTTTTGATGAGCTTGACATTCCCAAAAGTTATGTGCAGATAATTTTGACCGAAAAAATGGAAATGAGAATTGTGTGCGCGAAGGTGGTGCCGCGAGTACTCTCGGACGAACAAAAGGAAACTCGCACGCTGATCTGCGAAGAGCTTTTCGACCATTTGAGGGAGGATCCAAATTTTTTAGACAGTGCCCCACAAGCATTTTTCTTCTTCTTCCGCCACAAATCCGTCCTGAAAGGACATCACCACGGCTCGGTGGAAGCTGTACAACAGACCGTGACGAGGGAACTTATCACCACTCCGCGCTGCCTTCCAGAAGGCGTACGAGGCGTTAAAAACCCGCTAACAGCGGTATGTGGACGCATAAGGGTACTCCTTTGAAGACTTATGAGTGAATGCATCAATTCTGGCAATAAATTATTTTTAATCGACTCAGTCCCACTACTTTTGGGAAGGACGTTATATTTCTAAAATTGAGTAAAATTTTCTTGCAAACTAATTTAAGCCTACATAGGCTGTTTCGCCGAATGCCAATGAGGGAAATCAATTAGTAAACCATGACAACCTAAATAAACTGCGAGTATGGAGAACCTCCAACGCTATTGAGTTACAAACAAATATTGTTTCCTGTAATCGAAGCCTACCCGATACAGTCTTCTCAGATTCTTTACAAAAATAAAGAGTGCAGCTTCCGGCAACCGTTCTCCATTAAAACAAACAAATAATGTTATATTACTGCGATATGCGTTTTAAACCTACGGCATGTTTAACATAACTTTAAATTTAGAACAAGCGCAAGCGTCAGGTTCCACGAATCTCCAGCTATCCAACATGACTTTTTTGACAATATGATCAGACTGAACGGATGTATTAACTGCAATGAATTTCTTAGTGTAATTTTCAAAATAATTTTTTTCGGAAAACTATACTCAAATTCAAATAATGACATGAATCATCAGCATAGATATCAAAGCTTTCCGATATATTTTGTTTTTTTTTAAACTTTCATCAAACCATGGTAGATGACATTTTTCATATAAAAATGGTTCAAAAAAGGGCCTCTGCCTTCATTTTCGCAGATCAAGTCAATGTTAAATATCTCCCAATGAGTGGTCATAAGATGCCTCCTCCGATTGTGGGATTAGCTTCCTCCTCCACCATCGCTTACATAACATTCTACCATCCTAAAACCCATTGTCTCCATTTACTCTCTCTGCGTTCTTCTAACTTGAACCATTTACGCCCTCTCCTTCTCCGCGGACATAAAACCTCTTATACTGTCTTTCTCTTTGTGGGAAATATTCGGAATAATGAGACGTACTTATACGCCCCGATGCACAACGCTAACTTTTGACATGATATCCGAGTTAGTACAGTGGTAACCAGAAGTATAGAGCGCAATAGCTTCCAGACATTGTGAATACCCTGCGCGACAAATATAAAATTGCTGGAGAAGTATTCAGGCATAAATACAATCTGGTAAATATTCAGCTGTTCAAGTAGGAAAAATGTGGTCCTTTTCGCAAATTAGTGAGCACATATTTCAAGTGCGCCAGTAAAATATTCACATCCAAATCAATCTCATCAATTATGCACGACGGTTCGCTATAAATGTGGAAATGGGAATAAAAGCAAGGTATCTCACGAATGGTGCCATGAAGTTGATGTTCTAGGGGGTGGTTATTGGGAGAAAGGTGTGGCTGCTGAGCACTGCGACAGTTTTACGACGGTTTGTCGAGGGGGTGCAGCCTGAGAAGGCGGTTGAAAAATCAAATAGGAAATTGAAGGGGATTCGGCCTTTGAATCATGCTGACCCTGACGAATGAAGTCCAGAGCATATTCGAGGGAGGGATGGACCAACGCTAAATGCATGGCGAAGGACAAATTTTCTCCACGCGACACCCACAGTGAGTAAAAAGTTTTTTGCTAAATCATAAACCCTCGGCCTCAACGACGGAATTCTTTCCTAAGAATTCCGAAGGACCAATGGAAATGAGCGGTTTAAAAAATACTTCTTTTGCCCAAGGTTCTTCGATATTTCCTGTTTCTTTACCAGATTCCGTTCGTTTGGGTCAATTAACCTTCTGATCAGGCTAAAATCGACTCTTTGTCGTCGTTGAAAATGCACCGAAAAAAGGCAAATCAGGTTTCTGCATCCGTATGTTCGGATAAAAATGAAAAAATGAAAGATTTGGGATTTCAGCATTGCCTTCCAGAGATGGTGAACGGAAGGGAGGATCCTACGCTTGGAAATCCAACATATCTGCCAAGGGTTCCGGTTATTTCGATATGGCCAGGAGATCACTAAGCTGACTGGCTTATCCAATTAATAGCTGGCTGAAATGACAATTATTTGTCCAGATGGGCAATTCCATCCTTAACAGGTTTTATTCTCTTGCTAAACTCTGAACTAAAAAAACAAGTGAATGGACAAGATGTAGTCCTTACTGCAGCCTAATAATCACCGACGGCTAAAAACAGGATAGCTATCTGGGAAATGACAACGAGTCCACGAAATGACGATTTCCGGAGAAGCTGGACGTAATGATATAATTCATAGGCTAAGATTTAAGAAAAGCCATACATTTCAACAATAAACATTTAAAACATCACGTGCACCCCATGGCTTCTGAACCTTTATTTTTTTATTAGGATTGGATTTCATGATACGATGAGAATTTCCCGGTGCGCTTCATGTTCCCAATCCGCCTGTCTCGTTAATCCGACCCCACTTGGTGGGGCGGAGGGGCAACAGAGGGGGGCGGAAGAATGGTGAATACAAGGCCCACCCTTGGTCCGCCGCCATCCCCGCGGCGGGGCTGCCGATTGCAGCCGCGGTCCCTCCTCCTCTCCCCCATTCCCCTCCAGCCACACGCCCCCTCCCTCTCTCTCGAGAGAGAGAGGCGGACCCCCCCCCCCCCGTCTGACACGCCCCCCTCCCTCTCGCGTGGGTCTTGAAACACCCACCGAAATCTCCCCTCCCCCCCGCCCCGGTCGGCTGTGACCCCCTTCGCCCTGGCCGCTCCCTCCGCCTCCCCGCTCCCCTCCCTCCGCCAGGAATTCAAACTCCCCTTTGACATCGCCTCCCTCTCGCGCCACCCCCCCTGGACGCCCTCCATTCGAAACTCGCCCACCACGGCGCCCCACCCCTCCTTCCCTTTCTCTCCTCCCTCGTCTCTCTCTCTGCAACGCCCTGAGATTGGGGACGTTTATTTGCGCCGGGTTGACCTCATGATATTTTTTCTGCACTTCTCACGGGAGAAAAATAGCCAGTGAGCGTGGATTTACATTGTGTCGACCTTAAACGTTGGTCGCATTAAAAAGGAGACTAACGGGTATCTCATCTACATCCGCATCAACGAAATAGCATTTTATTTAGGCACTTGATGTGAAAAAGGGATATTTGTTATGTTTAATTTTCTTCATGATTCCTTCTTCCTCTATCGTGACCTTGGAAGGTAAAACAAACCATTGTATATACCCGGTTCGACGGTGGCTCAGTCCAATGTGGTCACAATAGTCTCCGACCTGTTGTAGAGCCTGGACTATTTGCTCTCTGTCGGAATCAAAACCATCGTAAGCAATAGACTTAATCTAGCGCAGAGTAATCGTATATCTAAGGCATTTATTATGGGAAGCGACCAACAGTTAAGGCCATTAGTGCCATTAGATAGATGGATTGGTAGTATTGGTAGCATTTGGTAGAGGGAGAATATTTAGAGAAGACAAGGAAGGGTGGAGATAAACCTAGCGCCGACATTAGCGCACTCTGGACGAAAGGCCTCAAGGTGTCCACAAAAACTTACGAAAATTCTACCACCGCCGGGATACGAACCAAAGTCCTCGGGTTGGGAAGCCAGTACACTAGCCAGCGCACCAACCCTATCACCGCGTCTCCAGAGCTACCCATCCGAGATTATACGGTAATTATGTCGGGAGTAATTTGTTCATTTTGAAATCTTGGGTGTGCAGGTCCTTCATTCTTTAAATTTGGAGTACTTACTTAGGGAATTATATAATTAGTTGGAGGACATCATTTACTTCGATTTGCCCTTAAGAGATCCATCCTCCTTCCCCGCAGATCTTCCAATTCCTGATTTCGCAACAACTACGAGTCTCTTAACTAAAACTCTTATAGTTTAACGCTTAGAGATCTACGGACAGGATTTGTGAATGCCTAGAAATATTCTCCAGGGAGAAGGGGAGGGGGCGTCAGGCACGGGATCACCCGCACGAGGTGCTTAAACGAGCGCTGCCGTCACGTAAGGCCCTAGGTTGTCATCCCCACATCGGACCTACTTTGAGGAAAACACATGCGTCGTACACGTATGCGGTGACACTTGGAAGAAGCTGGCACCATTGGAACACGTAATGGGAAAAATATAGAGATGGAATCGTGAGGTAAAGTAGCTATTTCTGTTTGGTTAGGCACTACGTCGAATGAGGTGCGAACATTCGAACCTATCCCAGAAAACAATGGCACAAGAACACAGCGAAAGTACGAAGGAAAATCACTTAAGAACAGCCAGAGGACTGCCTCTCAAGGTTTCATATAATTATTGCATAACCTGGGAACGAAGTGGGTGAAAACTTGGCAGTGTCAACGCTAAACAAACATTTTTACAAATCAATATTTTTTTCACTCGAGAGATTTTGCTTACGGGGTTAAGGAAAGTGATTGGTCCAAGGCTAATACGTCGGTCAATAGCGTACGCGTCAGGGAGACAATCAGTCGAACGGAGAGATAGAAGCGTTCGATTTCCCGTCAAATTATTCACGACCAAAGTATGGAGAGTGATACTACACCATACCATTTACTCCCATCTCCACATCTCACTATAGATTTGAAGATTGTAGAGTCCTAAAATCTGCCACCACACGCATCTGAGGCGACTAATGTGACGGTGTACTAATTTTATCTAAAACAATACTAAGAGATAGAGGTCTAAGCTCGTCGAGTAGCACTCGTAGAATTGTGGCGAATACAGAATTTCTTGCGATTGATGAGCAAGGAGGAATAGAATATGGGTTGTACTCTGTCCACTTTAACTACTGATACAGGACCGAAGGGTTATAAATGTTTGGGAGCTATTTACCCAAGTGACTGGAATTAAATTTCCATTGCCTGTTAGTGACTTGTGTTAACGAAGTAACTTTCTACATATTAAGTAGTGGAGAATGATATCCACACATTCAAATTTCTTATTACGAAAGTCCTTAGAGCCTCGCTTCTCAAAGATATAAGCCAATCGACAAGTACCCTAAACAATTGCAGGTACTGTTAAAAGTTTGCGTAAGAGCGAGCTACAGTTGACTTCAAAATTGACACAGAGTTTGAAAACGGATCCGAAGAGACCCCAGACGATTTTCTGGCTCCTGAAACGAAGACTGATGACACGATGAAATATGTGCATCGCGCATTCGAGAGAGACTGAGCCGCGAAATGAATACACCTGAATGGTTTCACTATGCACAGCAATTAGCTGGAGCGCACAGTGAACGCTTTCATTTTCAAGTCGCGGAAGAAATTCTGACTCGGCCATTCGAAGAGGGCCATCATAAGTTTCCCTAGTGGATACCACAGACCGATGCAAGGCATTGAAGTGAATTTTTTTTTCTTTTTACGTATTTGGCCTGGTTAACCCTCAATGATTCGTTATTTTCACTTCAGGGTAGTTGACGGCGGAACTGGAATACGCGCCAGGACGTGAAAACATTCCTCCTCTGGGAGGTACTTCAGGGAACTGGGATAGGAACCACTGAGAAGGAGGAGGATGATAAATATCAAGTAGCTGGTCAAATAAATTTTTAAAAGGAGGGAGTGTAGAGTAGTGTATCACGAGACAGACATCTTATCGCTTAAATCCTCGAATTTATTTTTTATTCAAATTTTCATATCCTTTTATTGGGATTCCTTCATTTGGAAATATATGCGTACTCTGGTAGGCTAAAAAAAAAGTTTACAAACCTCCGACCCTAACAAACATTCAATGCGAGTGGATAAGGTAAAATTAGCCGAACAGGTGGTATTCCGCTAAATGGACTGCTTTTGCACCGTCGAATGCCAGGCAAACCTCATGAAGGGCCTTATCATAATCTCATTGGCTTGGCCTCAATAACTATACCGTAGACATGGTAGGTAAATTTTTTCACAAAAACGCACTTCCAAATTTTAATACATTCTTAATTCCAAACGATATGATGAAAACATAAATGATGATTATAGAGTATGTTTATATCTGTATCATAGATGGTTTTCCATTTTATGATTATTTTCGAATCAAATGCAGGCACGTTTACACATGAAGTCGAAAGCATCACTAATCTCCATCGATTCTGCAAGGTGCCAGATTATAATCTGTAAAACAGGTAGAAGTCAGGACTTCCATCTCCCGGGAGAACTCAAAAACATTAAAATACATTCCTGAAAAAATGGGTTTTTGACACATTTTAGTACGAAACGTTTCCTGTCGGTCATTTTTAACTACATAATAAGCTCAATAAAATCCTCAATGAGGCAAAGATGAATTACGATAAGAGCAGAGTCCACTTTTAATTTGTTCCAATGATTCCTTTTTAAGAGTATCATTTTACTTAATATTCCCCATGAATGAGGAATTAGCTCATTTTTTCCTTTGAATGAAAGGTGTCATTTTTCACCTCGATTCCCTAATTACTTAGAATTAATTTTACCATGCTTGGGAGTGATTCTCAAGTTTTCTCATGATCGATCGCAGGTAGGTAAGTAGTTAGATTTGGATTTACTTGGTGCGCCGTCATTGGAGGTCACTTTGATAATTGACCATACTGATAAATTCTCAAATTGCCTCAAATGTTGTTTTCTCCACCACAATTGGCATTTTAATAATTTCATTCCTACAGGAGCGATTTAAACGTTATCAATCGCATAATAAGTATTTATTTAAATTTATAGAGTAGAATATGTAAATATGGTTGGTTCTGAACCAACATTGCCTACCGCCGTTCGAACAAAACCACAGGCATCATGTTTTCACGACAGGAACATACCGAGATTCAAATCGAACATTTCTTCCCATTGGGCAAATTATACCTCTATTTCTATTACATCATTTGATGAGTTTTGCGGTGGATCCATCTTCATTTGAGTCATCCTTCGCTTCCGAGGCCCGCGGAGTTAAGAAGAAACTCGGTGTCAACTTCGTCAGACGTGAAATTCATCTCCCTCCTCAAATCACTCCCACCTGCGATCGCCGGCCCCACTCCCTGTCCCACCTCCCTCTCCCTTTAACCTCTTCCCGATCCAGCCAAATCCTCAACGGAACACTCCCTTGGTCACATCTATTTCGACATCATGAAAGAGTCGTATTTGTCATATACACCTTAGGATGAGAGACGAAAATTGTGTTAGTTTACCTAATGCTTACGCCGGTTTCTCCACGTCTTTTTCTGAAGAAGATTTAACTTTGGATATCAACGCTATAGCAAAGAGAAACTGACGAAAGGAAGAAAGTTGAAATGATTTGCAATCCAGAAACACAATCCCCCACTGGAGTTGTACTGAACGGAACCATGGCCAAACACAACGATCTAACGGACGATATGTGGTAGAGCGGGTGGAACTCACCACGTACTAAGCAATACGGCGAGTGAGCTTTAGCCATCAGGGTATGGGAGCCAGTTCCTTTCCTTGTGGCTCCTGAGACTTCCAAAGAAGTGCTGTTACCAAAAAAATCGCACAGCTTGGGCGAGGCATAGGGGGTCGAATCAGACCCGGAGTCTTCGGTCAGTAGCCGAACCCTCTATTCACCAGGCTATCTAGACAGATAAAACAATAATAAGGGGAATAAATACTGATGAAAACAGAAGATGAATTATTAGAAGCAAGAGATGGGTTAGGTGTGTCTGCGCACGGAACTATCCTCAAGTCGAAGGGAGGGTTTTTATGATGGTACAGGGTGGGGCAGAATGGACTCCATAGTTTCAAAAAGTCCCTCAAGAGCGCGCACGTAAATTAACGGAGTGAGAGTAGTGAAGTTAGCTGGGGAAAACAACTCCATTTTTAGTATTTACCATACAGTGGTCTAGTGAGCACCGAGGCTTTGTCGTAGAAGTGTTCTTTAAGAACAATGATTGTGTTGTAGCGACGCAAAGAGCGCTGTGGTCTAGCGATGAAGCGTATTTTCACCTCTACGGCTTAGTAAATGAAAATTTTCGTTTCTGAGCGACTGAAAACCTTCGTAAACTTCACCCAATGCCACTCCATAGTCCCAAAGTGACATTTAGGTACGCTTTGTCATCCATAGGCATTATTGGGCCTTATTTTTTTGAATCTCGAGGTTCAACTATTACTGTGAACTCTGTGCCCAATTGTGAGATGCTGGAGAACGTTTTACTCCTAAAAATGGAAGAGTATGGTAAGGAATATGACCCAGAAGCCTTTCGATTTCTACAGAATGGTGACACGGCTTATACCGTCTGTCGTTCAAGCCAAATCCAGAAAGAACAACTTCCCGGCCGCTTGATCTCCTGACGAGGGAATTTTCCATTGCCCCCTCGTTTTCCGGATTTGAGCCCAAGTGATTTTTTCCTCAGGGATGTCTCAAAGCTGAGGTTTACAAAGTTCGACCAAGGACCATGGAAGCTCTTGAGGAAGCAATCACCGAGTTCATCGCTGGAATAACGCAAAATATGGTGATAAAGAGTTTTCGAAAACTTTTTTGAACAACTCAACATGTGCATCGCTCACCAAGGTCGTCACCTGAATGAAATAATTTTCAAAACCCAACGAAATAAAATGGCATTAGATTTAGTTTTTAGTTTTCAGAAATAAAAATCTTTACTAATTATCTTGGTCGGTTTTTTATAATTCACCCGTAAAATCAGGGAGTCTCATTCTGCTCCACCCTGTATATGATTAGATGAGAGGGAAGGCGCAAAGCAATACCTATGGGCAGGTTTAATATCTATTACGGCACAGCAAGCAAGTAAACAACTTGAAAGGAAATAATATATCGCGATAAATGACGACTAAAATGTATGATTACGAGGCGCAGATAAAACGGCAAAATTGACGATGGGAAGAAGCGTAGGATATCCGTCCGCCAAAACCGGTGACTCTTGGAAAATATTCGTATCGAAGAAAGGATGTGATCTCTCTCCAAACTTGAGTTTTTGTTTTGTTTGGTGGCTCTACGGCTATCGTAGACCGATGAAAATCCGCCATTGCAATGATGCTAGGGACACTCACCACTCGAAACACGAGCGCCACCTTTGGTTGAAATATACTACATGATCCTCCATGGAAGCCAACGCTGGGGTGTTTTGCAGGGTTCGGACGTATTTGAGGGGTTATACTATATTATTTCATGGGTAGCTAACTCTCGATTTCTCCCGCCGAAGACTCGTTGGCGAAGTTTAAGATAAACCAAACAACGAATTGTTGTCGCATTGAAAATAATGTGTCTATGAATTGGCCCACTATTCCACAGCGATAAAAGGATTAATCCAAGAGTTTTTAAATGACGGTAAAATCTGTATTATTTAAATAATTATGCCTTTCTTCTTTTAATGATCGTTTGTCTCGTGAGTGAGCCGAATCAGTCATCGTAACTCGAAATGATTAAGAGACTGGCTGGAGAAGGGAGGCGAGAATTTTCAGCCTGTAGATAAAGGCAAAGAAAATATTCAACGGAGTAATGGATTGATATTTATCATGAATATCAATCAATATAGTCTTGTATACTAAGTTACACTCTAATATATTTGCCTTGACGGCTTGTTTTGAGCTTATGCGCTGAGCATATATATATATATATATATATATATATATATATATATATATAAAATATGCTCAGCGCATAAGCTCAAAACAAGCCGTCAAGGCAAATTTCTAAAAGATAAACTTTGATCTATAAAATAATTTTCCATCTAAGAAGTGACAAATAGTTAGGTCACAGTTTTGTTTCCTTTTTTCGCCATTTCAATATTTTTCATGGGATACCACTACCTGGTCTTTCGTTACAAAAGGCTTAAAAATGAAAGCGTACGAGTATAAATCCGACCGAAAACAATCGAAATCCACTGACATCCCGAGTCAATTGTAGTAAGCGGCGAACACCCCCATTATGCACGCTGAAAAATAATATGGCCATTTGCAGAAATCAAATTGTGAATCAAAAGTGTGTTGAATAGAAGGTAAAGTTTCACGTGGAATGCGAAAGGAAAAATTACGCAGAAAAAAATTAGGCGGAAGCTAGAAAGAGGAGCTTGCCGAGCATTACCTTTTGTACAAAAAGAAAGGAGGATTGCATCCAACTAACCTTCAGATTGATGGACCAACGCTTTCAAAATGAAAATTAGATACATCCCTAATTGCACATCTTCTTAGTCGGAAATTATTATCAAATATCTAAGGCATTATTGCATCTATTGTCTGTACTCAACAATCGCGAATGATATCCCTTGACGACTCCAACCACACCGGAGTGCATATGCTGATTATGATGATGCTCTGGAGCTCGAAGCACGTCTCTCGCTGTACGTCCCTACGACATAGCGAAACTTCGTAGGTATATCAAGTTATAACTGTACGCCTATCTATTTACCCCATTCTCTCTCTCTCCATCCCCTTCCTCACGCACTACGGTCGTTCCTATTTCTCCCCTCTCCCATTACACACTGAGTCAACCCATCCTCCCTCCCTCCAGCCCCTCCCACCCATTTCCTCCCCTTAACCCCACGTCCCTCCCCCTTTTCTCCTCCTCCTCTCCCCCCCCACCGAGTTTCCCCCCCTCCCTTCCCCGTCCGTTCGTCCCAGCTTCTTCTCTACAACACACTCCTCTCTCTCTATTTTTGCCCGCCGCGTAACCCGATCCTTTGTATACGGTTGCAGGAGAGGAGAGCAAGCGAGAGAGAGAGATAGAGAGGGAAGGCGAGAGAGGGGTGTTTGAGGGGTAGGCTAACACTGGAGGGAGGGGTGTTGTAGTGAGGAGGGGGCGGAGGGGGAGGGGCCGATGGGGAAGGGGGTGGTGGAGAGGAAGATGTGGGAAAGGCAGAGAAGAACGGAGAGAAGAGCATGGATGGAGGGAAGCAGGCAAATTTCCGCGAGGGAGAAGCTCGAAGGCTGGGAGAGGATATATTGCGATATGTAACGATATCACCGGGACCTTTTCGCGGGCACGGTCCGGATTATGTGCGAGGAGGAGGAGGAGGGAGGGCACTCGCTCGAATCCTCATGCCCCTTGGTGCGGGAGGACCACCAAGCACACTCCTGCAAACGGTTTAAAAATAAAAAAAAACAAAACGTTCCCCCCAGGGTTCAAAAATATGCATGTATATCTCCCTCGCCGGAAATACGAGACTTAGAGATCACTCCTTCCTCACTTTCGATGGGGGAAACATACGAAGCAGCATTGCGGAGAGAATCGAACTTCTCGGGGTGTTCCCAAATCCGTGATGGCTCTCCCGAGGATGGCCACGGACATTATCCGTTTCAGAGAACTACGCGAGTGCCTTACGGAAATTTGCATCAAATATCTTCGGAAACGAGCACCATTAAAACTTACATGTTTAAACGCGGGTCTTTTTCAAGTGCATCATACCACAGTTTTCTGTCGAACGATTCCCTCACGAGTTTTGAGTGTTCCTATTGTGCGGGCACTTGGCCTAAAATAATTTTATATTACGACATTCCTTTCATTTTGTCATGCTCCTTGACCTATTGGGCATGGATTTCTGCCTTGGTGCCACCAAAACAAGGTAGGTACAAAGAGAGAAAGAAAACACGGGGGTTGCGTGAGAACGCTGGAAAAAGTTTAATCCCGCATATTTGAGCAGGGAGACTACACATCAAAATCGAACCAATGCAGACAGGGATTAAACCGTGGTACAGAAGTGCCAATACGAAATCGCAACGCACATATACTATTTGAGGATTCGCTTTCCTTCCAACATTTGACTCGCTATGTTGGTTACTCCACAGAGCCATGGGCGCCGGTCGTGGCCACCCTTTCTGTCATTGGTTAACCATCTCACGGGCCGCGCGTCCGAAAACGGTGGCGAAGAACGCCCCAAGAGAGCCCTTCGCTCGCGGTGGAGAGGAGGAAGAGCGGCGAGGGACATTTCCACAAATTCCGCTCGTCTTGCAACCCTCCCTCTCTGTTTCTCTCTCTCTCTGCCTCCCTTGACTTTTGAACCCGAATGGTCGTCTACCTGAGGGTCAGCAAACGGGGAAATGGAACTTAAGAGAGAATGCCACGGAACGGGAAGAAAACTAGTGGAAAAGCTCTGCGCGACCAAAGGGGAATTATCGGCGGATGGGAAATTATAAAATAGGCGGAGAGAAAGGGGGGGGAGAGAGAGAGAGAGAAGGAGAGAGGAGAAAGTGAAACAGTGGGGGGTGTTGGGGAGGGGAGTGTGGGGTGTTGGGGAGGGGGAAATGTAGAAGTTGGCGGGGAGGGTGGAGAGAGAGAGGGGAGAGGAGGATAAAATAGTGAGGATGCGTATTGGGTGTGGTGTTGGATGTTGAGGGGTGTCGGTGGGATGGAGAGAGAGGGGGTTGGAGAAAGAGAGAGAGGGGGGAAGGGGGAGGGAAAGAAAAAGAGGAGGATGAGGAGGAGGGAGGTTAAAGAGCGGGGAGGGTACGGCAGGAGGAGGAGAGAGAGAGGAAAGGGGAGTTGGAGAGGCGTCTGGGCTGACTGAGTGAAGGGAGAGTCGTGTAATGTGAGACGGAGAGGTAATTCGATACGCGGCGAGATGGAGAGGAAGAGAGGGAGAGGGTAGGGCGGAAGGGAGAGAGGAGGTCCGGACTGGAGGGAGGAGAGCACATGAGCCGTGTGGAAAAGCCTTTCTGGAATACCACAAACAACCAGACTTCATGAGATAGGAATCAATTCGTCGAGGAACGGGTTACCGGCGTCCAAAGTTAAATTTTCGACTTAACGCTCCCAATGGCGAGGGAGAGTGAGACTTAAAATCGTGGAGGACGAGGAAGAGAGGAGGGCGGGGAAAATAAACGGAAGGAATGGATGGAATCGCCACCCGGGGGGCTCGAGGGGGAAAATTTCCACTCCGACTTCGAATTCCCATTCGGCACCAGTCTGGCGAATTATGGAGTTGCACGATATTTATCCTCATGATAAACCTCACGTAATTCCGTGGTGGACGGACGGAAAGATCGCATCAATAAGCCTCTACCAACAAACACTTGCGCAAAGAAACATTCGTAGAGTCAACCAATCCACTCAATGATAATTTCTAGTTTTATTCGACGGTGAACATTTATATTCACCATCCAATTACGATGAATTATTCTTTTATTTTTTTAAAACTATTCCTATAATCCCTCCCAGAAGAGAGATCCGCCGTTGTGTAGCTGGCCTGCGCCGTTCCGATGACCCCTAAAACTATAGATGTGGGAGGGAGAATCATTAGTCTTGATGAAATATCACCCATTCTAGATAGCTCGAAGATTATGAGTCAGGCAAAAGGAAGTCCACGAAGCTCCTGTGCCTCGGTGAGGCGACTGCAAAGGCGCCTGCTAGCTGGGAATTCAATTGACGGTGCCAGGTTAAAAAACCTTGTTGAGAAAGGCAATAGGAAACCAACTGAATCATTTTTTCAATAAAATCTTGATGGTTGGATGCAATAGAATAATGAACTTCGGAACTCTAAAAGCATTTCAGGCTGCCTTGTAGAGCGGCGAGGGAGAAAAGGCCTCCACGACCATCATTACACGCATAGGGGAGTCAGCAGCAGGAGAAAAAAACGCACGGAAGAGGAACTAATAAAGTCGATGGCTCATATTTGTGGTCCAAGCTTTATATCGCTGACCGGTCAATGAACTACCGCCATTTGGTTCCATACAGAGTCAAAGTGATAAGTTTGGAATGAAGAAAAATTACATAAAAACGAAAGAAATGAAGTTCTCAGTCAGTATGAAAATCAAGCCAATCATTAACATAAGAGAGCAAATATATTAGATCTGATCGATCAATTCACACTTTTCGGCTGTATTTATGTCGAAAAACAGCTTTCGGAGACACTTGATGCAGGGACTACGTAAAAATGTAAATAAAAGGTAATAAGACTCACATTTGTGGCGGGGTGCCGAGAGGCTATGAAGCTTTGTCCTTTAGGAAAGAGAATATTTGTAAATTGGTGGCTTGTGAGGAGACGGTAAGGCGCAGAGGGGAGAGAAAGACTCGAGTCGAGAGGAAGCCACTGAAGAATTGTTAGACACGGGGTAGGGGAAAAAAGGAAATCGTTGGGGGAACTCCAACAAGACAGAAGAAACATTGGAATATCGAGGTATTAAGAAAACCGTGAGAAGCGGTCGAATAGTAATAAAATGAAGGATATCGGACGACGAGCGGGATGATGGAAGAAAAAGAGTGGACTTTCCGAACGACATTGAGGGGCACGGAAAGTGTGTGTAGCTGAAAAGGGCAATGGTGTACGGCAAAAAAATTGTTTCCGCTTGTGCCAATGCTTCAAAGTCCACTATTAGGCAAAATAGTTTTCATTGATTATTCCAAAATCCACTTATAACCTAAGGGTGTCCACAGAAGGGGGATTCAAGACGAAAACTGCGTAATTACTATTTTTTTACAGCGAGGGAGGGGTGTTGGAAGGCAGTTTAGCAATAATCTTTCTTGTTCTTGGCAGAAGGTTGATAACGCGAGAATACTGATAAATATAATAAAAATATTTTAAATGCACATTTGATACTTAATTCGAATTATAAGAACATTTATTAGTAAACATGTTATAATTCTCAGTCTTTCAGTGTGGGGGCTGAATTTTGTTGAGGGGTGAGGCATGGAGTTGGGCGGGTGCCTCTGCCTAATATTACCTATACTGATGTTTGTCGAATGGTCACAAATTCAAGTTTATTTCCTTTGATAAGCATCAATTCAGTTTTCCAAAAGGTTGACCTCCACGTGCAATAGCAAGTAGAATTCACGTTCGCAACTACAAACACAATGTCGTTCTCCTCGCAAGATAAGTTGTCATGGCATGAAGCATGCCATCCAACCTGTGCCAATTATTTTCACTTTCAATGATTTCCCGTCACTTTTCTAGAATCATGCCCAACAGAATTTACTGCTTCGGTTATTTAGCCAGTATGGCTTTGACTTATAATCACTTCTTTATAGCTAATGAAAGTTTCTCGGTAGGCTACCACTTATGCTCTCGTCTTCCTCGTATTTCCTTAAGGTCACCGACGTCGAGAGTTCGCTCTTATCCCGCCTGGAAGTACCCACCGTCGCATCTCGAGAATGGCATCTTAAAACGACCCACGTGCCTCCTGGCGATATTTATTCTCACAGAGTAACCTCATTTCTACCCGGTAGACATTATGAGCACTTGGGGTGCATGTGAGAACTATCCTTAAGAGGATTAAAAACTTTCCCCCGAAGCGATGACAACAAAACGAATGACAAAAGAATTTATGAAATCACAAACGGAACCACGAAATGTGACCCACTCGATACCCAATAAGGATGAAGAAGTTGGATATGGTCGAATAAGGACGAAGCTTAGATCATTTCCAGCAACCAACGAATAATGATACACCTAAAAAACTTTTAATATAGAAGCTAATTTTAAATAGAAAACTCTGCGAAATACTTATACTTTCGATGAATCAGCGGCAGCATAAAATGCCGTGATACTGAAACGATATCCGGCCATAGAATAATTTTTGGGTGACCAATTAGTATCCCATCCATACGATAATTCTTTTGGTAATAATTCAGGTTGATTAAATACCCACAGAAGTTGATTAGACATTACCGAGACGCTTTCAGAGGGAGGGGGGAGCAGTCGGCCCTTGACACAAGAAAACGGCGCAAGTCAACCTTAGTCGAGCAAATGGAAATACGTATTCTTATAAAGTAATTCAGTCCTTCCAAGAAAGTCCGTTGGTGTGTGAATAATCGCATTTGATAATTACTGAAAACGATTAAAATAAAATAAATAATTCTAATAGATATTGATCATGAAATAAATTATTTGTATACTATTAAGTATAGCACATATGCCATAGTGATACGATTTTTTATGACCCAAACAAATGTCACTCCAAACCATTGCAAAATTCTCGATTGATCCTCGCAATATACTAGTATGCTGAACCAACCAGATGGTCAATTTTTACAAATTGACGATCCCGCTTATTACATGAGTTTGGGCTTCGTCCGCGAAGGCGGACAAAGAATGAACCCGTAAAACTTAGTTCATATTTATTATGTGAGATGAGCAAAGTACAGTATGTGTACATTTCCAGGAGAATATGCTGACAATGAAATGTTCCATAACGCACGTCAGGGGGAGCAAGCCCGTTATTAATCGCTGTATATTGGAATTCAATCTCGTCCCTGGTCCATAAAAGCTTTTTTATAAACGCTGTTTTACAAAGATTTATAAAATTAAAAAATAATTATGACGAAATGGAAAATCGGTGCACACAGATATTTCCACCGATCGATTTGCTTTTACTCAGGAACCATCCACGTCATCCGCGTGAGTTTTAATTTCAATCAAGAGACGAGCAATCAACGTATTAAATGGGATGATACTTCTTCGTCCGCCCTGATTGCGTGATTCAGTTTTAAGAGGTGCTTCACCACCCGAGAGGGTTTTACCCTCTCCGAATGGGAGCCCACGCCCAGAGAGCCCGCGGAATCAATTTCTTTTATGCTTAAGATTCGGGAATGTCACTTACAGTGACGAAAGGCGCCAGAATTCCTTTGATAAGATGTTCCAAAACTTTCAATTCCGACGTCACACTCACAGTTCTTCCAATCATTCGAAGACATTTGACTTGCAAGTGTAAAAAGAGACGTTTCAGGCGTGATATGGTGGAATATCATGATTAATTAAAAATAGCAATTTTCCACAAAAATAAAATTTAATGCGACCGGTTTCAATGTTACTACATCATCATCAGGTGATAGTTAAACCTCAGAGTCCAGTATATATATGATTAAAGGCAAGTAAGGGGAGGGTGGAGGAAAAGAGGGGAAGAGGGGGGAAGGTGGAAGGCAGAATGGGTGACTATGTGAGTGGGGTGGGGGGAAGAGGGTTGGGGAAGACAAGGTGCAAAGACCCTAGGAGTCCGGAGAGCGCGTCGTGGCCGAATGGAGGGGGGTGTCTCGTTGAGGGTGTCCCACGGTGCGCCGCAAAGCTCTTCGGGCCGCGGGGGAAGAGGACGGGATCGGGGGTTTTTCCCTATGGTCGTGGTCTGGGAACAAGGTATCAATACACAAATAAGCACTGAGTTGAAGGGTAAAGATTGGGATCACTGTATAGTTTTAAGGGGGCGCCCTAGCGAGGTTTTAGGGAAAGGGTGTAGGAGGGAATGTTATCACTAGCACATGCCGAATAGGGGGGGGGGTTGGATTGTCCCGCAGCGGTGAACCTTCCCTCCTCGTCCGTGAGGAAAGGGGTGGGGACTCGGGGTTTCCCACTTGTCCGGGAAAGCATGGTCTCCGTCTGCAGAGGGGGGGGGGGAAAGGAAGGAAATATCCAATGAGAAGGGGCAAGGGATCACTGGTCACATGTACGTCTTGGGAAGGTGATGGAGAGGAGGGGGGAGGGTGAAGATAAAAATTGGACTTCGTTGATCAGCTCCAAGTCCTTGCGATGTAAGATTTCCAGCTGTTCCATGGCATCCAGCTTCCTTCCTTTTTCCAAATTGTGAAGCACTTTGAATTCGAAATTGCTGAAATGGTTAGAATCGAGAAGATGTTTGGCAAATAAAGAGTTGGTATGACCTGTTATGTAGCCTTTCCTATGTTCCCCGATACGTGTCGAAAAACTCCTGCCAGTCTGACCAATGTAAATGGCCCCACAATCACACCGAATTTCATATACACCATTCGGCATGTGCTAGTGATAACATTCCCTCCTACACCCTTTCCCTAAAACCTCGCTAGGGCGCCCCCTTAAAACTATACAGTGATCCCAATCTTTACCCTTCAACTCAGTGCTTATTTGTGTATTGATACCTTGTTCCCAGACCACGACCATAGGGAAAAACCCCCGATCCCGTCCTCTTCCCCCGCGGCCCGAAGAGCTTTGCGGCGCACCGTGGGACACCCTCAACGAGACACCCCCCTCCATTCGGCCACGACGCGCTCTCCGGACTCCTAGGGTCTTTGCACCTTGTCTTCCCCAACCCTCTTCCCCCCACCCCACTCACATAGTCACCCATTCTGCCTTCCACCTTCCCCCCTCTTCCCCTCTTTTCCTCCACCCTCCCCTTACTTGCCTTTAATCATATATATACTGGACTCTGAGGTTTAACTATCACCTGATGATGATGTAGTAACATTGAAACCGGTCGCATTAAATTTTATTTTTGTGGAAAATTGCTATTTTTAATTAATTGCAAGTGTAAGTAATGGAAGGTTAATAGATCGCTTCTTAACTATGTGTAGGCACCCAAGAGAGTAAAATAAAATGACTACTGAAAAAACCACGGCATAAGCTCTAAAACCTTCATCGGGAAGGATCCAGGATACATGCAATTTCGGTCGCTCCTTTTTTAGAAATCTCATTGAATGTTCATCATACACCAATTTCCTTGGACAAACTCTCAATCAACCGATAGTATTATGCGCGCCGTGTGGTTTTATGAAGTAGTGTTCATTGAACCCTAACAATGGATCCATTACATTCACGCGGCGAGTGGTCAATATCATGAGTTAACTGCTTTAATTAGAATCATCTCCAAGTCACAAAAAAAAATTTTTCCCTTGTTTTTGTTTTACGGGCATCTCTGGTGGTCCGCGTGCTCCTCGGAACCCCGATAAGCCACTCTTGGCATGCGACCAGGTTTTTCAGAGGCCAAGCCTTAAATTAAATTCTTCTTTGAACGTAAGAAAAATAATATTACCCACAATAAAAAGAAACCATGGAGTTTAAAGCTCATATTCCTCGTCGAATAAAACTGCCACTGATATATTGTCGTAAAAAATATAAGCATTCCAGGCAAAATATTAGGTATTTACTTCATAACCAGTAACTCTTCCCGCATGATAAGTTTAATGGCAAGTTGCTGCGCTTGACGGAAATACTACGCGGAAGTGGGGCAGGGGGCAGAGGCCTTCATTTTTTTCATCAGGCCCTCCTATGCCACACGAACAGGTTATTTCTGGTGGCTATAAAGCTAGTTTACTAATTGAATTGTGATACCGCATTCTTGTGGCCAACGGGACAACATCACTAACGAGGTCATGGGGCGTCGAGGGTCCGCGAAGGGTAGATTCCAAAAAATCTAGGAAGTGACGCAAAGATAGTAACATTTGGTGCAAGGAAAGCGCTCGACTAATTCACCTTTCGTATTCAGGATTGGGGGAAAGGATCAAGAAAAAAGAAACTGCCTCGCCAGAATCATTCATGCTATGAGTAAGATTGGCGTAACTGCTTCTTTAACTGAAGAAAAATATCTTCCCCGGCTCTTTTTTTCCACGGAAACCTATTTATCGAACGTGATGCGTACAAATAAGTCTGTCGGTATTATTTAAAATCTAAATACTTGTATGAAAAGACGCGGAAATTCGTACACAACATTTGAGTAAAGCTCTTCGAATAATAAGGAATTTAAAAAATTGGCTAAATTGATTAAATTTTCGCCAATTGCCTCAGAAAGCGTCGCCATTTTGGAGAATTTTCATTGCTCATTAATTGCTGCCAGAAGTTTCGCGATGTAAAACATCCTGGGTCCGCTCGCTGAAAATCGCTGAAAAAAAACAGAATTTTTCTAATTTTAAAATGTTTGCTCGTAAAGACAATTTTTTTAAATTATCAATTCGGCAAAAGTTTTATAAAATAATTACCACCAGAAATTCCGGGTGTTTTAAGTAAAAGGTTTCGGTGATTTTACAACAATGGTTTATAATTATTGTCAATTGCTAATCCCCGTAAATCCGTGGTAATATTTGATGAACTCACACCCTACGACAATCAATCTCAATGCAACAATTTCAGAGTGTAAAAATGATTCGCCTTGACTGGGACTGAAATTGTTGCATTGAAATGCACATTAGCAGATGACTCCGTTAAAAGTTACTGTAGCGGCATCTCCCGCAGTTTCTTTGGAGCAATCAATCCCGCCATATGCCGAACTCTCTAAAGCAGTAAAAATTAATTTTTGTGAATATTGGTAATTATTCTTCATAGTAAACTCCCCCCGCGCCTCTCGTACCACATAACCATACGTAAACCACCGTTGGAATCAAGAAATATCAATGCATTTCAAGAGTTTTTCTCTAGTTATAAATGACCTCTCCCTTCCCATGGACTTCCTAATAAGCCGAAGTATATCATTAACTCCCGTGTGATGCATTCTCCGCTCTCGAATTATCTAAAACAATAGAGAAGTATAATATGGACGTTTTTGAGACCTTTCATTCAAATCTTTTTGGCTCTGTATACAATATCATTCACGATGAACGGGCAGGTTTTATCTGGCATCGGCGCTCTCTTTACTACGTATTATTTAGTCGTATTATTATTCTCCTCGATCACTGAGAGACCCTCAGGGTACATTTATTACCTGGGGAGAGTGTCACCCGAGATTGCTTTTTGGATTAATGAAAGAAACAGGCGACAACACGGATGGATTCTCGTGATCGTGGAAAAGGTTGATGTCCCCGGCGATCAATAGAATAACAAATCTGTTGTCTCAGGCGTAACTTTATGGAATTTGCATTGAGCATTTCGATACAGTTTGGCGAAATCGATGGAGGTATTCAGTAAAACATTTTTCATTTTTAATATTAGCATTTATGTCGACATTAAAGTTTATTAGTTACAATTTACTTTCAGGGAAAATATTTTAAAGTGGCATTATTATTTAACTACGTGAGAAGTCGCTTCCTGCAATGCTCAGCAGGAGAGACATTCTTCATACAATAGCAATCGAACAAGTAGCGTTGTGAATTACTCCATTATCCACATTTTTAATAAAAATTATAGACACTTTGATCATTTCGTAATATTTCCAAAGAACGCATGAAAGTAGAAGCAAAAATATATTGGATGAATGGGAGTAAAATCGAATTTTAAGATATATTTACCATTTTTGGAAAATTCACGGTAGCAATGCGTGAAGAGTGTGTTTGATTTAAAATAAATCTCCCCAACTATACGATGTGATGAGAAGTATAGAGATGATTTTTGACGACGGATTTTGGGATAATTTACTCTGGTGGAATGAAACCTAGATCTCGCTTAGTGCTTACGCTGAGATTTAGGAGTACCATTCGCGAGGTTTCATAATGTTTTACACTGATGTTATCATTGGCAATTTACGATTACAACTTTGCAGGATTTGAACCTCCATTTATTAGCATGGACAAAAGATTCTCTAGCAACGCATATATTCCAAGTGTAAAAATCATTGCTCTTGAACGGGATTCGAACCTGAATCCTTCGATATCCGGCCAAGAGCTTTTCCTGGTTAAGCTACCCATGCGTCCTCTACACACTCCGATATTTTGGGGGTTCGAATCCCGGTCAAAGCGAATGATTTTAACACTTATAAAGTGTTGTATTGTAATGCGCATTAGCGGATGACTCCGTTAAAAGTTAGTCGCGGCATTTTCTTAGAATTTGATAAAAAATTCTCGATCAATTTCTTTTGAATAATCCCCGGGGAAATAAGTAGTTCGCCGCTGGTAGAAACGCTGTATATTCGGTTCACCCGATCTGTCGATCGGCTTTATTTGAAATGGACAGATTCATTTGAAATACGCCTCGTGCCTGAACGTTTACATCGTAAGATCTATCTTCGTAATCTATTAAATGTGATCCCGCGATCACACCCTATATACATTTAACAGTCTAACGTTGCTTCCTTGAGAATAATATCAGATAAAGAAGGCCTCCTTAATGAATCATGTCTAAGCAAAACAACAACTAATGCGGAACCAGTCAAAGGTTTCAGGGGTTGAATGTCTTCTCATCGTTCCCTTACGGGGGCTCTCTGAACCGCGGGTGGTGATTCGTCGATGGAAAACCCATTGCGACCTGACTTCCCTCACCGAAGTGTTTTCTCTAACCATCGCCACTGTTCTCGCCGACTTCAAAAGGGTCTCGAGCGATCCAGTCCAACTTCGCCAGGACGATGGTTGCGGAGGAGCTTTAAGTGAGAAAGTGTGAGAGAGAGGGAGAGAGACAGACACTACTGAAGGTATTATCCGTTTCATGGCCGTCAATGTGACCACAAATGATGGGACTGGATGAGACGCTCACTTCGAAAACAAACGAAAGTGCTGATCCCTTCCTCCCTTTCATTACGCAACGAGCCGAAGTGACACGCACGCACGTTACACACCCTGGGGTAGATAGAAGCACGCTCGAATCGGTAAGCGAGTCTCCTGCGGAAAGGGTGGGGAGGACCATTATTACAATTGCAAAGAAAGAAAATTTCTCCAGGATAATTTCGTTCTGGATGATCATGAAACTAAATCACGGACGCTCTGGGATACGATCTAACCCGGGGAATATTTCGCAAACGCCCGACTTCGCGACTAAATTCAGAAGAACCTAACGTCAGTTTAGAAGATGGCATTAATAAGTGATTAAAAAATATTTTGTGGGAAACAGGAGTGAAAAAAAATAAATATTATGGAGTGATTCAATTACTTCGTTTTCCCTCATGAAATATTTCTTTTATCTAGTGAAAAACCTGCAAAATATGGGTATTTAAACCTGACTGCTTTGAAGGAACTCAATAGGGATGATATATTCTTTCATCGCAATTATATAAACCTTTGTGGGTCCGTCCAAGGTACGGATTAATAATAATAATTTTCCAACCCCGGTGGCAGCGGGGTAACATCCTCGACTGTCAACCCAGAGGTCGCGGGTTTGATTCCCGCCTAGGTGGGTTTTCCTTCGACTAGGGCTTGGGCATATGTAATTGCGTCCATTGCTATATCATTGTTCAAAGTCCGATGTAAAAGCCACAGAGTTGTTTTCGGACTAATGCAAAATAAATCACCACCGAGTTGCAAAGAGCAAATATTTATCGAATTATTAGAAACTACGGAATCGTTAACTAAGGTCACGGAGCATCAAATTCTTTTGAATCTTACTTTTAAATTTCGAACTTTAGCACCTTAAGCAACGCCGTGATTGAAATTACACTTGGTCATAGAGTAACCCTCAGTCAGAGGCAGAACGTGCAGCGAAGAGGTCGATTCAATCCGCCCCTCCCGCGGCCAGGAGCGTTCAATACACAACCATTTACCACGACAATATTTATAAACGAGCCACCAATTGGCGAACGCCGAAGTTTTATTGCGCTATGATGGACAAAACCAGCAGATTAAACACAAAATCAGTATTTCCTCCCCTACGGCGAGTCATGGTACGCAACGCAGTTTATACTTTTTTACGAAGTTCCTGGAAATCTATTAGAAGAGGAATGACTTTGGCAGAGATCCCAAGGATTAAAAGATCAGATGTGAAAGGCTAAAAAACCCTTGGAAAATTTCAAAAAGTAAAAGTGAGTGGCGAGAAGGAAAAATAAAGGAACGGTAGCGAAAGACAAAGAAACAGGGAGTGCCCAGAAAGAGCATTCTATAGAAGCAATAGAACGGGATTGAATTAGGAAATCCCGAGAGGGAAAAAGTTTGACTCAAAAGAATAGAAGAGCATTATCATCGTCGCAGAGTGACGGAAAGAGATCTGCGTACAACTAGTTCGGAAATGTTTAACGAGAACGTTTAAAAAAATAATGATTTAAAAATAAGACACTTCACACTGGACTTGAAATGCTTTGAATTGTTCAATTCCCAAGCTGTTTGTATTAATGTTTGAAAGCTATAGCTTAGCACTTGAATTAGTATTGTCTTGAAAGACATAACAACAGGTTCACTGCCTACAACCACCTGTTTGCGGTCGGCTAGTACGTAAAAGTATCACTAGGTTGATTCACCAGTATTGACAAATTTTGGGAAACATGTTCTGTTCTTTAATAACGGAGGCGTATACTTGATCGCTGTTTTTAAACTGCGGTTTGGTTACTTCCAAACCGCGCACTAAACCACGGTAAAAAATTAAAATTTACTGAGTCAAAAAAATCCATCCTCTATCTAGCAAAAGAATAATTAATGAAATCGCTACAAACCTGAAAGCTGATGCATCTTGATAATTAAAACTTAATGCGTCGATTTGATTCCGAATAAATTGTTTCACTGGATCTGGGCGAGACTAACACCATATTTTAAAGCGGTAAACCTTAAATTTTGCAATGGGGCATATTTCTCGAGAGCACGACAATTCACGTGAAAAAGGCTGAGAATACATTCAAAAGTAAAATGCTAAAATAACGAATGATGTAAAAAAAAACCATACCTGCAAAATCGATTTACTTCCACAAACCTTTTAATGTTTATTCCTAGTCCTATACATAAGGCAAGCATGGACATGCGCATATCTACGTAGTCTTAGCAGACTCCTTCACCAGGAGTGTAAAAAAAAGTGAAAACGAGTTTGTAAAATGAAGCAAAAAATAGAAATATTTTTCAAAAATCAATGCTTTGGTCGCAGGTAGCAGGTATTAGTAGGCTTATGTATCGGGAATCACGAACAGCAAAGAAAAATCAACAAAAATTATCATACGAACGAGACACTGTCAAGCTCCCGGTTTGAATCAAGGCTAAACCAGACTCCTGAGCATGCATTGGGACCGCAGAGGCGACGTGTGGGTCGACGCTTTTGAATTTCGGAAAACAGGGATCCCATGGGATGCGAACGAGTTGACGGCTAAAGTGGGGAAAGTAGAGGGGTCAGAAGTCGGCGAGAGAGAGAGAGAGAGAATGAAGAGAGAGAGAGAGCAAGGAGGTGGGGAGGAGGATGACGAATACGTGGGACGGAGGGAAAAGCAGGTGAAAGAGAGGAGGAGGCGAGGGAGGGAGGAAGAGGGAAGCGGGAGTCGCCGAGAAGTGGGTAGGAACAGAAGGAGTGAGTGTGCGCGTGTTTGTAGGGGGTATAGAAAGGGGAGTTATATAGGAATACCGTTGCGATGCGTAACATTCACATGGCCTGCGGGGACGCGCTTCGAAAATAGCCAGGAATAGATGGAGAGGGGAATAGGAGAGGGGAGAGGGGCAAGGGGGCGGGGAAAAAGTGGGGGGGGGTGTAGGGAGGGGGCCGACAGGAAGAGATGGAGCGGGGCAGGAGGTTTTGAGCGTTTGAGCCCGGCGTGGCAGAAATGAGTCGCCCCTTAAGACGCTCTCGATGCTCCCCCGCTGACGCCTGCTTGGCGGCAATTGTAAAATTATTACGACTCGCCCTCGCCGTGGCCGGAGGGAAAACCACGGAACTCTTATGTGTGCACGATGAATGAATGATCGTTCCTCGGAGCACGAACATTCCCGCCCGCAAAAAAATAACCGTCGTGGCCGCGATCATACGCATTCGATGCGCGCGCTCTCGTTTCAATTGGCCATGGATCATTTCACGCGTGATGCCAAACCAAAAAAGTCGCATATGAGTGCATTATGGTAGATTATAACGGCATGGGTAGATGCCACGTTCCTCGGGAGAATGAGGAGAAGGGAGAGCAAGCGCGCACATCTCCCAAACACTTAATCCCACAGGAAAATGCAGATCTCAAATACCCCATTCACGTAAGAAGGTAAACAGAGTCAACGATGCAATTTTTTCGGAAACTGACAAGTCGAGTAAAGCAATCAGTAAGATGACATTCTACTGATCGCAGATGACACTCAGATAAAGAGAGGACAGGTAATAACACGAAGGTCCCTTGTGGAATGTTTGCATAGATCTTCCGCGCTGTACTGTAGTGCACTACTCAACGACAAGGTATTGCGGCCTTGCACCCAGGATGACCCAATCACAACTTCAAGGAAACAACATATGCTGGAAACTGTGATGACGAAAGCCAGATAATGTTTCACGTGGTATTTGATTTACGATTTTTTCCTACGCCTACATAATTTAAAAGTGATTGCACATGGAAGGGTTCTATACCCTTCGGGGACACACAAGATGGGCGTGGATGAGCGAATTAACTAAGTGGGGGGAAAGATGAAACCGTGGGCTTCGTCAGTCTGTGACGCCAAAACTTGCGGTTCGTCCCGAGGTACTAACAAGTTAAGGCTCATCCTGATCCCAGAAGAACGCTGGCTTCTAGATGCACGGGAAAGACGAAGAAAATTCTTCAACTATTTTTATACACGCACCAAGTCAATAACTTATACTTTTTTTGTATATAATTCTATGGTCTGGGATCAGCACACCAAAAATTCTAAAAAACAAACAAATGGTGGTTTGGGTTTGACGTGAAGCGGAGGAAGACGCGCTCTGTATGCTTGAAATCAATATTTTGAGTACGACAACATATACTCGTATTGTATCAATATGCGATTTTATTCAATGATGCATAGGTTTAAGTGAATGTAGTAGGAGGCACCTGGAAAAGCGCGCATCGCGAGAGATTCTGCCATCCTGGGCTACTGTCCAAGGACACGCAAGGGCGTCTTTCATTGCACTTGGAATTCTTTTGATCGGGAGAGGGCGTAGAAACATGTCCATCAGCATTGTCGACTCGCCGCCTATTCACCACTCATAACAAACAAATCAGCGGAAACGTTTTTCTTCTAGAAGGTCATCCGAGTGGCAAAGGAGGATTCTTTAGTCAAATAAACGGTCGCCATGATAAGGCACTACGGCAAATGTCATTAATATTAATCACTCGCTACTCTTCTAACTTAATTACTGAATGACTCCTCAGCGTTCCTTTGCGATGACTCCTAAACCTATGCATGGACAAGCAACGTTACGCAAACGAATTAAGAAATCAGTCGGGCAAAGAGAACGTACGAGACAATAAAAAGCACAGCAAGTTTCGCCTTCTAAGGCATCATTAAGTACGATGACATCGGGTACATAATTAAGTGTTCCTAAGGCCCCTAAGTTCCTAAGGCTCCTGACGATGCCTTAGGAACTGCATAGAGTATTTTTTTCAATGTGCAATAACAATAACGAATGAATCTTCCATCCGTAACGAAGAAGCGAACTGTCGTAAGAATACATATTGTCTTTTCCTCTGTTATTCTTTAGAAGAATTCTTATCGATTCGCAGTTTATCTTTTCAACTGATCTTCGAGGACGGCTTCTAGCACCGCTTTTCGAAAGCTAGACTATTCACTGTAACGCTTGACAACAATGGGAATAGTTCAATGAGAGGTTTACTTGCCACTAGCGGTTAAGTCATTTAGATCGATTTAATCGATCCTAACTGTCTGATCGCACCATACAATTTTTCCTAAAATTACTGCGAAACCCAAAAACTAGATGTGGATAAAATCTCATAAATACCTAGGGTTCGCTGGCAACTTCTACAGACGTGATTCCTCGTAAACAGGATAACTCGTCAAATTAATATAATAAATGTAAGCTAAATTAAAAAAATGAGTCCACCATAACCACCCACATAGGTTTCCGAGGACTGAGGGAATATTCTAACAAATGGCGGACATTAACTTTCCGTATAATACCGCCGTGCATTAATATTCAACCCACCAACCGAACGCCGGGGATCTACCAACTTATGGCAAATGGAATATTGGGACGCAGTTAAGGGGCAGAGAGGGCTGGAGAGACAAGGGGTGCGGGGATGGCGGGTCATCGGACTAAAAACAAAACTATCGCCTTTAAATTCCTAAGTCACTCAGGAGACGGGACGACGAGGAGTCTTCCCATCCCTATTATTGAGTACATTCCAAAAAAACACAATATGATACTCTGACGAAAAGCGTCGGAAACTTCCCGCGAAGAGGACACCAGCCTTCCTATTTCCCTCCATTCCCCCCCCCTTCCGACATTGCTGGACGCAACGATCCCCACCTCCCTTCTCTCCCCCCACCCCTCGACGCCTCCCTGCCCCCCCCACCAGCTGTCCTCTCCTCTCCCCCCTATCCTCTCCATTGCCTTCCTCCTTCCCCCACCCCTCCTCCTCTTTCATCCCTCTCTTCCCCACCCACGTCTCTCCTGCTTCCACTCACCCCACCCATCCCTCCCCACGCTCTTTCTCCTATAGCCACCAAAGCCGGATCAATCCATTAGCCTTGTTCTGGTAGATTTATTAGCCGAAACCCAATGCTGGAGGAGTCATGTTTCAGTCTAGGGCAGCATGCAAGCGAGCCTCTTGCTCGGTGCTTCTCCTCCTCCTCCACCCCTCCCTCCCCCTCCTCCCCTCCCTCCCCCTCCTCCCCATTGCTGCAACCCCTCCCCACTCCCTCCCCCCCTTTCCCATTCCTCTCTCCATCTCTCTCTTCCCATCTCTCCCTCCCGTCCTCCATCTCCCCCACCCACGCGCCACCTCCCCTCTTCCCGTCAGTCGATCCCGGATCCCCCCCCCTGTCCCCACCACGCGCCTCTCTCACCTCTCCCTCTCTCGCGCAAACCGTTCACCCCGAAAAGTTTCTCGACGGTCAAATTTGCACTACGAACCTCGATGAATGACCCTCGCCTGTCGAAAACAAATCGATGTTAATATTCGAATTTGTGGACGCACGAAATGATCGTCGAATACTGAATCGGTTGGGATCACCGAAATTATGGAAACAATAATTAATAATAATAACCAAAGGAACGATTGATCTAAATCAACGAGTAGGTACTCTAATCTGATCGATTCATCGAGCCAACTGAATACCCAGTACACGTACCGGTAGGAAACACCGAATCTACGACAGCACAGCATCGTCGTAGGCTTTTTAACAATCCTTATTGTCCACTAAACAAAATGTTGGGGGTGAGGAAGTCTTGAAAATTCAAGGAATATAGGGGGCGCATTGTGAAAAAAATTGTTATTGACACGTAACATGTTAAGGAATGTTCACACGGTGTCGCTTTCACCTACATACATCATGGTTACTAAACAAGAACTCCTGGTGGTAAGGAAGCGTTGATGAAAACAGGGCTCTATTACTTACTTCTATTCTCTATCGGGTTTTTATACCTATTTCAATTAAGGTTTTCGTAACAATGCCTAATTCTGGTAAATGTCGAAGACGTCTTATCGTGACAGGAAGAGCGTTCGGGTACCGACCCGACGGCCTCGGGTTCATATCCGGCCGTTACCTTCGGGCTGGAATTCATGGAGTGCGATTTTCTTGAAACCAGAATTCCATGGGAAGACGAAGGTGGCGCAGAGAAAGGAAGTGACCTCCCCCACGCCCCATCCCCACCCAAAAACCTTCCCTGAATGTTTAATTTTCACACCCCGTAGGGCTCAGTATGAGGTCAACCCGTGTAAACCAATCCATCAACCCAACCTTCGGGTTGATTACGGTGATTTCGATGACAGGGGCATTGGGTAATTTTGTTCCTCGCCTCCCCACACCCCCCTTCAATTGCCTCGAAATGACTCTAGGGCGTGTGAGCGATTTTATACTTTCTATTGATTGATGGCATTTACTAATGAATTTTTACTATCTCCGATGGTACCTACTTCCTTCATCACTATTGTCATTCTTGGCCAGGTACCTTTGTTTGCTATCCTTAAGATATTTGAAAAAAATCACGTGATTTATTGATGGTTGGGTAGCGAACACACCTTGCCATCGATGACAATGGCTTCAGGCCATCGCGATGAATCGACGGGTGTACGTATATCGCAAGCGGCGAAGTTACACACAGGAGTTGTCTCGTATGGGAGTTCATGTTCACGATACTAGTTTTGATCGTATAACAGACACAAGTCGCCCTACAAGTTGAATTAATTTTTATGTTCGATTCGATGAAAATATAATAGTTCTGATCTTACTCTCACGTGTGAGCTTGGAGTTTTGAATCGAAATTCGATTAGTCGGACGATCAACTGTACCTACCAGCCTCATCCTTCGTCCTCCCTTCTTCCTCTCCACATTGCTCCGACTCTCCCGCTCCTATCTTCATCAGAAGTAGTCGATAGAACTCACCCCCTCGATGCCTCTTTGGTTGATTCTCACCTCCCCCACCCCTATTCTGCATCGGCGAAATCCTTTTCGTGAGCTGTCTGCCCGTTCTCACTCCGCCCATCCCTCCGCCCCTTCCGCCTCGACCCGACAGCACCTTATCGCACGATTTCGCAAAGGTCAAATCGGAAGAACTCCCACCTTTGCATCTGGATGGAATTTCGCATTGAAGTGACCGATTTGATCCTGACTTAATACGCCGGCGGAAGTGTTTCAGCGTGGAAACGAGGGTGGAAAGCATTTCATCACGGCATACGAAAGTGCTTCATACCGAAACGGTCGGAAGTAGGAGTCAGTGGTGTGAAAATTTCAGAAAATATAAACGAATGTGCAGAATGCACATGGCAATAAGTGATGCATCGCAAAGATCTCCTAGGAGCAGTATCAATAAATGGACACTGGAATTTGGCATAAGGAATATATAAGGAAAACAGCAATACTATGTCCTTTGAATGGTTTCTCCATCTCCATGGAAACCGGAGCTATTAGTGTAAGGATTGGCTTCTGTACTTCGGACGATTATAAATCCAGAAATGGAATATGTTCAAGGTAAATGGATCCTGTCTCATTTTTCCCAATCGGTTGCGATCCACGTGCGACGTTGAGCTGATGCCAGTTGTTCTAAATTACAGATTAATGTATTAAAATTAAGCCAACGCCGGGCTGTCTAGCTATTCGCTCAAGGATGATCCAAAGCGAGAAACCTCCAACTCCTTCAAACTCTTAACTGACGAAAGATAAATATTAAACCAAATATGACCGATTCTAATCTGTTCACAAACCTTTAAACAACAACATGAGGAAACGAAAAGAGTACTTTTTAATTGATAAATTGCCCACATGGATGACACCATTAAGGTATTTGACCAAGTCGAAGTAGTAGGTGGGCAGTTTTTCATTGGTTCGACTTCCACAATTGGTGAATTCGACACGCCTTTGAGGCTTCTTCGAAAGTAAGTGAACTTCGGACATAGATAGGAATTCCCTAGCGTCCCTTCGATTATTTTGCCAAACTCAGGTCGCCACCCTTACTCATACAGGTACAGAGTAATCAGATTAAGAAATTCATCATTCGAGTGTAAGATTTATCATTTACGTACGGCTAACAACAATTTCAGCAAGTCTTTCGAACACACCACAGAACATCATCAGGTTACACCGGCACAAATATATATACTGCCATGTAATTTCTTGCAATGCCTTCACTGGAATCACTTGCTAAACGTTAAAATATTGACAATGAACAAATTTTTTCTCTCTCCACGTCGTCTTGACCAAATTTTATCCAATGTTATCCGTTGCGTTTGAAGAAAATTCTTTCGGATCCCTTTTACAACCATTCAAACATCATTGAATTAGCACGCATCTTGATTAAAACTAAAAGGTAATTAGCCTAAACAATGTACAAGCAGAGAGGTCTTGATAAAAATAACACTCGAAGAACTTGGAGACGAAGCATTAAGACTGAGAACCGCATCAAGATGTCGTGATAATGCAAAAGAAAAAGTTAAGAAAATATAAACAAACGCACTCATGCTTGCATCCGAGTTCCACCGTCTCGCCCCGAGGCGAGACATGCTAGATATTATTTTTTCCTTCGTCGTGGAGTGGCAAGATCTCCAATTACTCGACTAATGGCGCAAAGAGAGCAATACGATATTGCATTGGTACTCGTTAAAACGGGATCACGTTCGAATCCCAAACCGAATCCTTATAACGCGGGTCTTTGTGTGTTTGTGCTTTGGTACGGATGGAGTGAGGGGGGCACAACGATCACGCCAATCGGCATTCATGGAAACAACAAACAATCGACCGCAGTGATCCGTTAAAACGAAGACCAAGTCTTCTCCGAGTTATGTTCACACCTATTTCATTCCACTCCGGTTAATCATTAAATTTTTCTCCCGTCACCCGCAATTTCTGAAAACAAAATGAACAGCCTACGCGGACTGAAACATTCCAACATGCTAACACGCAAGGAAAATTTATGGGCAAAAAAAAAACTCGCTGTCCTTAACATCCGAACGAACAATATTTTTACGACTGCGTAAGGACAGTGGCCATTTCAGCGCTCGTAAAAACTTCGGAATACGACCACCTCAAGAGTAAAAGCGCAAAGCTAAACCAACCTACTCCCTACCGACACTAAAAGTTGCCGCTGAGACTCGGCGGGGGGGGGGGGGATGAGGAGTAGAGGAGGCACGAGGTAAACATTGTCGCAAATTAATTGCTAAGCTAGTTGCAGATACCAGAAGTAGGAAAATATTTTCATATAGAAACTATTAATTGAAAGAGATACTGATTTAAATTTGATAAGTTAGATCTCGTAGTATAAAGATTGCTGGTTGATAAGTTACCAATATGTTATCAACTACACATATATCTAACACTGAACGTAAATTCAACATACTTTCATTGACTTTTCTGACATCCTGACTCATTTTTTTCTACATCACTCGGTCCTATGGTGAATAAAACAGAGCTAGGATATTGTATTTAGGATATTAGTATTTAATATACACCTAGATCAATGCAACAATTTCAGAGTGTAAAAATCATTCGCCTTGACTGGGATCCCAGTCAAGGCGAATGATTTTTACACTCTGAAATTGTTGCATTGAAATGCACATTAGCGGATGACTCCGTTAAAAAGTTACTGTTGCGGCATCTCCCGCAGTTTCTTTGGAATACACCTAGATGTTTATAACCTTCATTTTAGGGAGGCAGATTAGACTACAAAGGAGTCATTTAACACCTTTCCGTACTTAAACACTAGGAATTTGCATCCATGAAAAAATCACGCCATTAGCTGAATCTTAGAGAATTCGTTCAATTAATTCCATATCATTGCCTTCGACTTGCGATTAGGTTAAGGTTGAAATTAAAATTTCAAACGTTTGTCTGTATAACTTCGACACATAGTGCATGATAAAACCTTATTATATATCCAAGGTCTTTAATTAAATATTGCAGTTCAATTGAAGTTAGTTATTTTTTTAATTTTTCTCGTACACGTGGCTGAATTTAATCCAATCTATATTATTTTAGCTGATTAAAGGAGAGAAACGGTACTAAATGCAGTAAATTACCTAGTAAAACTATTAAGTTGAAGAGCAATTAGGTGCATCAAGAAAATATAATGAATCCCAAAATTAATTGCATTAAAAATAAGACACGAAAGAAAACATAAACAAGCTCAAGGTTAGACAAAGAAAGAAAAAATTTCATTCTTCAGCAAAACTATCAGACATATTACTGTAGGCTGGCTTTAAATTGCCGATAAAACAATTGATCCCAAAATATAGCGAGTTGAAATCAAAGCCAGAAAATTGCGACCGAAATGATATGCGAAAAGCGAAAAAAACGTATATCCTTCCTGTCTGTGGCGCTGGGAGTCGTCTGGGGAATAGGTCATCGGTCGGACCCTCCGACAAATGCCGACCGTTCGAGTTCCTCCACAGGGGCATAAATACCCACCACGGAAAATTTCAATGCAAGCGTGGCGGGAAGCGAAATTTCACAGGTCCGAGTGAATGGAAATCGCAGGCGCAAGGCCAGAAAAGAGGCAGAAAGAGGGCGAGGCGGGGGAAAGGAGGAGCGTGATGAGCGAGCTTCACGATAACGAGGCGGCGAATGGTGGTTAAAGCCGCGCCGGTCGAATTTTAATGATGTACATGGATTGCGGTGGGCACGGCGATTGGTGCGTGCCTATCCGTGTATAGATGACCAGGGGCGATGAGAGAGGGAGGAGGGTGTGTGTAGTTTGGGGCGGGAGAGCCGTGGGAGGAGTGTCGGTGGAGGGGGGTGGTGGTATGGGGGTGGGGTAAAGGAGAGATGAAACGAAGGAGAGGTGAGTATGTTGTGTGTGTGTGTGGGAGGAGGAGGAGGTAAGAAGAGGAGGCTGGCTGACTGGCACGGGAGATCGCATTTCCCACGCCACCGCGAACGACGACACGGGTCGGCCATTGTGCAGAAGTGGAGATACGCCGCCCCCCGCCGACCTACCCACCCCATCCCTGCTCTCAAACTACGTCGCCCAACCCCTCCGGCATCTCCTCACTTCCTTTTCCTTCTCCTCCTCCTCCCAGACTGCCCACTGCCTCCTTAAAGAACAAACCACAACCCTCGATTCCCGCCGTCTCCACTCCATTCCCCGAAGTTTCCGTCTCCCTCCCATCTCCTTAAAAATTGAAATTATTCAACAATCAATGCGGGAAGACCTTCCCCGAGCCAGGTTCCCTCCCGTAGTCGGCGCCCTTCTACGTCCGCTCAAGGATCACCGCGAGAAGCCCAAGCGGCGAGTCCCACGTCGAGAGCACTTTATTCGGACAGCGGGAGTGTGCACTGCGTCTATAAAACTTCCTTCGGTCGCTTTTTTCTTAAATAAGGGAGACAGAGAGAGGGAAGAGCCGACCAAGAGATTGAAGAATTCTTCAAAATTCAATATTCCAATCGTGGGTTTTTGCGCACGGGTTCAGAGCCCTACCTGAATTATGCGAACTCGTCCGTTGCGGATTTGAACTATTCGGAAACACCCACAAATGAGAGTTCAATCATGAATGATCCAAAGGTGATGTTTAAAACAGAATCATGAGAGAAGAGAGACGAGCTCCAGAAATTGAGAGTTAACAGAGGATGAAGGGCCGAAGTTTTAATGGTTTATCATATATTAATTATGTGGATGACGAAGGGAGATAATTTTAAGGTTTTAAGTCTTCGATGGGTTCTTGGAGGGGAAATTCTGAAGGCCACACTTATTGATGTTTTTAATTTCTATGGATTATAAATCCGATTCCGCTCAGCAAAAGGAAGAAATAAATGAGCATCAAAATAAGAATGAACGCCCTAATTTCACTAGAGCGGTAAAACCTCGCCGAGGAAATTTGAGAAACCTTCGAAAATCTATCTACAGATATAATAATGAAAGGAAGACGAAGAAATATTATGATAAATTATGAATTTCAGAAAACCCAGCAAGGTAGGTCGATATTAAGTTCTCCGAGGGCGCACTTAAAAACCGCGCCGAATCAATTAAGGCCGTCAGGGGAGCCCAAAAAAAAGGAAACTGCGAACAGCAGCGATCGTTAACGTAATAAACAATCAACACATCGTTTTAAAAAAATTATTAGCACTCCGTGCCCAGTGCCAACGTCACTGTAAAATGAAGCAATGCACCAGCGGCTCCTTTTACACGGGTAGACGAAGAAGACATTACCACGATTTCCACCAACAAAATATTTTTATGCCTCTAAAAAAACTATTCCCAAGTGCTACTCAAGTAAAGTTTTATCTATTTAAAAAATAAAAAACTCCACGCCATTATTCACCAGACAGATACGCCCCGCACTGCATTCAATACTGCCGATGCAGAAGGACTAATGGTTACATATTTGTGTGGCAAATTGGCAACGGAAGAGTGGCCGTTGTTAATAAAGTGGGGGGGGAGGGTGGGTTAGGTGGGGAGGCGGTGTCGGATGGGAAATAACGAAAAGAGGCGGGGTGGAGGAGAGGCGAGGGAGGAAGAGGAGAGAGGACACGCGCGCGCAAAAGCCGACACGGATAAAAATCCCGGGAGCGAGCCCGCACACTGCACCCTCGCAGCATCGCGGGCAGAATGGCAAGGCTCCACGGGAGAGGATCGAGTGAGAGAAAAGAGACATATGGGGAGTGTTCTCGCATAGAGTGGCAGGGACGGGGAGGGTGCCTCCGAGAGCTGTGGGCGGGGGCGGAATAATATGCGCAATGCCTGGGGAAGACGGACGGACATGGGGAGTGGCACACAGAAGATTTTACGTAGAGGGAGTGAGGGGGCGAGATGGAACCGTAGAGGAGGAGGGGGATGTGCGAGGGGGGTGGGTTTCGGATGAGCTGGGCGTGATGGTGGAGGCGGGGTAGGAGAGGGGTTAAAGAGTGGCGGGGGTGGCGAGTCGGGTTTGCGAGGGGGGTAAATGGGCAGGGGGCGGGGGAGTTAAATGGGGACGGGACTAAACGTCGGAGGTGAAGGGAAGGGAGGGAAGAGAGGGTCGGTGGCGGTGGGTGGAGTGAAATGGAGGGGGGGGTCTCGCGGAGGGCTGTGGGCGGACGGGAAGGTGAACGGAACAAGAGGGAGGGGCTCGCGCGGGGATGGGGGCGGAAGGGAGGACGGCGGCGGGACGGGGGGCGGGACTATTCATCAATCGACACACGCTCTCTGCTTTCGAGGGAACATTGCCCACCCCCGCCCACTGCCATCCGCCGACCACTCCCGCCCGCCCACCCCCCCGAAATCCCAAACCCTCCCCTTTCCCCGCCATCACCACAAGCCCTCCCCACATGAAGGCACACCACCCACCCCCAAACCCGCGGAACCCTCTGCAGACCCCTCCAGTTCCGCCCTGCCTCCCGCATTAAGATAAATCAAGGGGCACTGCCTACTTTGAAACCGTGCCAACGGATTGCTCCTTCCTCTAAATCCACGGCGGTCCCACCCCGGCCCCCTCCCCGCGCTCACTCTCTTCCCCCCACCGGGACAATCCCGCGGGGACGACGGGGTGGCTGGCTGCTCCTTTACGTCGAGGCTCATCCCTCCTTCGCCCCCGCGCTTCTTATTCTCGCGCCCTCCTCTCTCTCCCACCACTCACCCCCCCCCGCGCTCCTTCGCCAAACGTGAGTCACCCCGCACACGACTCAGCGCGCAGAAATGCGAACCCTCTCGCGTTCCTAAAACTCCCTCCCGCCCGTCGGCGGCGATGCTCGCCTCTCGGGGTGTCCGCTTCCCCTCCTTACCCGCTCCGGTGAGGACGGCGGCCCCTCACGCCCCGCAGTCGTCGTCCCACCTTCAACCGTCAAACGCCAACCGCGGGGCCTCCCCCCTCTGCCCCCAATCGAACATTTCCCGTCGACCCCATCCCCCCACCAAACAGACTTCAAAGTCGAGGTCCGCGCGCGCGCACCCCGGTCGTCCTCGTCCAACCCACCTCTTAAATCGACGGAGGGTTTTGCACGTGACACGTCCCGAACGGCCGCTGGCAAACCCAACCCTTCCCGCGCCCGTCCGATCTCTCCGATCGGCCTTAGCCGCAGGCCCCACGACAGGAATCCCACGGGTGTGGGTGGTGGTACCTGAGCAACATTTCTCGGCCGAAATCGTCGCAGATATTTTTTTTTAAGGATCGACTCGATTTTACATTGGAATCGGATTAATTTAAAAATAATTTAATTGGATGCGTAGAGAATGGGACATTGGTTGAACTGGTGAAATACAGTACACCGAGGCGACGAAAAAAAAAGTCACCACGCCGACAAGTTTGAGTCACGCGAGGGACGGAGTACCTGAACCGCATTTCCCAGTCGAAATTACTGATTATATTTTTTTAATTGGATTAAGCCGTCAAATCATCACCAAGAAGATTTAGTTTGAATGGCACGAAGGCGGCATTCACTTCATAAGGCGGATAAAAATATACACGCTCTTTGGGTACGGGATAATTGGTTTCTTATCAGACTGAAGGTAATGAGAAAATTATAGAAATGTGGAGGATTGACTTCGAGGCATCCGTTGGGGCGTCAACCGATTCGAACCTGGAACCACCGTGTCGGCAGTCAAATGCTTCACCGGAGTATTCGCATGGCTGAGGTTTAGAAAATTCTTCCACTTTTCCGGGACAAAGCCTTCATTCCACCGAATGAAAATTTCAGTGAGGTTATGAGGGGCGTCAATGCTAGGGTGTATACTAGGGTGAACATTTGCCATTCTAATGGAGTATCGTCAGGGAAACATAACAGGTAGGATTTGTCCTGGGAGCCATGGGCACCGACGGGAGAGAAGCAAGTGCCTTACATTTTCGTCGCTTTCATTAATTCTAGATGGCCGTGATTTATTCAGTTAACCCAAACATTAAGTCCAACTAAAAATGCCAATTATATGAAGGGAAATAAAAACCGATTGATAAAGTAGGGAGGACAGAGTAAGTCATGCTTAATTGGGAAAATTTCGTTAGTTTTATTCCACCTCTCTCCCCGCTTAAGATTTCAACCTTCTGGCACCTTTGCTAGGAGCTCTTAAGGTATTGAAAACAGGTTATTAAATACTCGATATTTACAAAAAACGAACGGTACGAAAATTGAGCAAAATAACTGGATTGGTTCGGAAAGGGGATACGCATATGTTCTCCGTGAAGTTTTCAAAAAATCGGCCGCAATTGCTCTAATTGGCAAATTCATCGCACTAGTGCAATGTTAAGTAAAATGCTCCGCGGAAATTTCAAAAGAGCGTGACAATGTGCGGGAAACACTATCGTAACACATCGGCCAGAACCATACAATGCTCCTCGGTCGATTTTCCCATCCTTTTAATGGTTACAGCGGCTTCAAGCGTCAACATCCCACCAGCCCACAAACTGGCTTCACTCCTTGGCCGGTGGATACTCGCCAGGGAGACCCAGGTGTGGTTCCCACAACTGTGGCCGAAGATGCCTTCGTGGGGCGTGGACGGGTTCGAGAAAAGTTAGGGGTGTCCCATTACTCCCTTCCTCCCCCGCTCCCGCAAAACCCCGTCCTTGTATTAGCCCTGTTATGCTACACGTTCATTACTCGTGCGCATGCATGGCGCCTCGTCCTCCACGAGACAACGGAACTTCCACACACAATTTCAACATTTCCGCTCACCCGAGGGGAATTTTCATGGGAGCCGTCAACTTATTTATTCAGCTTCAACCCAGCATAAAAAGTATACGACTTAAGTACCGCCGTGTGTGTTCCCTTGAGCAACACGTTAGGAGAGAAAAATTACCTAAAGTAGCAGTCACGGCATGCAAATGTAACGGGAACTTTTGAAGATACCATGTGAACGGGGCTGGTGGGACATGCACCATCCGTTGGTCCATAATTATCAAGATATAGCCTTCCTGGAAACATTTGAAGTTTTTGAATGTGCCGCCGGTCGAAAAGCTTCAGGAGCGAAAGATGAGATTTCAATTGAGACGTAAAGCAATTGTGAAATAGTGTATTTATTGGTTCAGTTTCCCGTGCCGTCGGTTTTTTCTTTCCGAAAACTCCATCGTTTTAAAAATTTAAAAATAAGGACTACTCAAATTAAAAAAATAAAATATGTATTCCATTTTTGCCATTCTTTCCACTCTCAGGTAACTTAGCTACTTTGTGGTGCCCAGAGGCACGTCTCTCGATCTTCAGTTATTAACAATGAATGGCAGTCTACTGTTTACTGTAGGTTTTAGGTGGGCACAGAGACTAACCACCTCCTTCAATGCCACATGCACGTACTTCCTACCTCCCTTCATACCGTCCAAATGCCTATTATCTTCCTTCTCCCCCCCCCTTTCCATGGCTATCGTCCTCCCCTCTATCACAATCTTCAACGTTCCATCACAAACCGAAATAAACTGCATCCATGTTCCCCACTTTATTCGAATCTCACAAAAACCTACTCCCCTACCGTGTCTATAACTTCGTTTGTTTTTCATTCCGTCAGATCTACTTTTTTCATTCTTTCCCACACCCACATCTGAAAAGCCTCTTTTATAAGCTTATAATTTTACTTCAACGACCAAGTTTCCACGCTGCACAAAATTATGCTCCATATCAACGTTTTCACAAATTTTAACATCATTAATCGAAGTCCTTGTCATCAACTGCCTCCTTCTTGTAAGATTTTCTTTACTTGATGCCATTTTTCTTATTTCCAAACTCCTTAGACCATCTTTGTCAATAACACCTGCTAAGTACGGCTCCTCTTTAGTTTATGCCCTATAATTTGATATTAAATTAAGTTATTAATTGATTTTTGTGAAGAGAGCTTACCGATTGAATAATTATCCATCCACTGGAATCATTTGTTCGTTCGAGACTTAGGGGAACCATTTTCTAGAAATGAAATCAACAAGGTAATAGCAGAACACAGTAAGTGGGCTGGAGTCTAAAGCGTCGAAACTGTTCACGACTTCGTTTTGCTTCGACGCATAAGCCTTTTAACACCCAAGCAATCAAGAAGCACACCACGACCACCAAGTGAACTTTAAACCCCGACCCCGCGAGAATCCATGCCGTGTTCTCCCATCGCGTGAATGAACTGAAATCCGCAAATTTACGCGTCGATAAAATCAAATTATTTTCCCATTCGCCGCACAAGAGCGACTTAAATCGGCGGAAAAAGGGAGGCATAGCTAAATGAGGGACCTAACAACGGATACGCATGTAAAGTGAGTTTCAGACCCTTTATCAACACTTGGAAGCGATGAATGAGCATCATGGATCTTGATTTCAGAATACCGCAGGGAACAATACTATCTCGCCGAGGCCACTGTCAATCGCCTCTTCCTTCGCACCGCCACGCCGTTCCGCCTTCGGGAACACGGATTGCATTACAGAGCTCCAATTTCATGCGTTGGCTAATAATGCCATATTTATATTAATTATGAATCATGAGAGAAATCCGAATTCTACAAAGGATGGCATAATAATACCCTTGAAATTCAGAATAAACTAATACCTGAACTACGTTTGAGACTGAATCATCCAACTCATGTGATGGGCAAGGGTTAATACTTAAACACAAGGCGACGAGTTGAAGATAAAATTAAAAAGATGAAGATAAAACACAGATTCTGATAGTAATAATTGAAATATAAATAAATGATATGAAATGGAAATATTATGCTGCTTTCATTCCCTGTTATTGCTGATGCTTAAGTGAACACTCCAAAGGTTAACATATCCACGTTAGGAGGTATTACTTATATCAGCCGAAACTCCTTTGAAATGACCATACTCTCATTCAGCCACAACTGTTACATAGTCAATTCTGCTGTTCGCTGTATGACTTACTACTTCTTATCCATTGTACGTCATACGCCGCCCAAAGGATTGTTTGGAGTAAAATATTCTGCGAATGATTTCTAACCACCTTCGGTACCCCAGTGTCCGAAAGTCAGCAGGAGATCATGCCGGTCGAGTTACTCTTTTGAGCCAAGTGCTACCTGAATAACTGGAAGACAAACTGTGCTTTCCCACGAGGGTTATTCACACAGAGAAAATGCCATTACTGTCTTACAATAAGTACCCTGTTGCAACGCCGAAACTGTTATCACTGATAATATTATTGACTCTGTAGGTATTTGAGAATACATCAAATTTTAATTCCAATTCAATCACGTTACATGCCATGAAACCAATTTCAAACATAATAAAAACGATTTATTTTGGATGGAGGCTGCATGAATGATCCCCAAATGTCACAATCGTTGACCTTCTTAAATAACCAAAGATTTTCCGGGGCAATGGATTCGATTCTCAGACGCTCCGTATCATTTGGTGGACAATTTGAGTTCATTATCAAATCAAGGAATCATGTTGGACAGTGTGCGCCACGTTAGGGAGGTCATTCTGAACTAATTAGCCATTCTAAACAACGTAGGTTAACATTTTTACAGGTAAATTGCCACAAAAATAAATAAATACTTCAATTTGCCATTCTCACGATTCCAAGTTTTGATTGTTTGCATCACACCTTTTACTCTTTGGAATTTCAAACCGATATCAAAGCCAGCAGAGAAGCAGTAGGCACTCTACACGTGGCCACCTGGCTATCTCAGCCGTGCCTTAGCTTCTGCAGGTGTTCTTGGGCTTGAAGCACTCCATTTCGATTCGCCATACTTGATTTGCAGTCGTGTTTTATGAATAAAAAATGTTTCGGTTGCACTTGAACACTTACATACAGTAGATGGAGAATCACTGCCATCGATGACAAATGTTTTGACGGACTATTCCAGGTGCAAGTGTTAATCTTGTGGGTGGATCACAAAGAAAAGTCTAAATCCGAAGCTTTCCAGGAAATAAAACTACACGTATGATGTGTCCACGTGCTTTCAGATATCGTAGTTTGGTCCATTTACAGTAAATCTATGTTTCTGGACGTTCTAAATGTGGGGCCGGGATACTTTAGGGCACCAGGATACGCACTTTATTTAATGTTAGTAGGTGGATGTTGTGCAGGAGGAGTGCAGTTTAAAGGCCTCTTTGACGTATTTTTAGTCAGGTGTACCATTTCGTGGCACCTTCGCGAGGCGGAGTGCTTACATTTCCGCACCCGGCCCAAGAGCCGCAATGTTCGCTCGCCTGTTATCTTCTGGTGAGTGTCGATATTTAGAAACAATTGTTAACCCAGGGATAATCACCAGAGCAGAAGATCCTGAGAGTCGATAGAATACTGAAGACAGTAATGAGGGAGAAAAACAAGAGGCATTACGGACGAAATTAAGGGAGGTAGTAAGTATGCAGAGCTGAAGGATGAGTCATTTTAATAGGTATTATGGGGTCTAATTGTTTATAGAAAATTATGATTTTCATTTCTATTATTTTAAATCATAAATATTTACAAAATTCTTGTGCCATATTAGTCAGGGGCAGTTAGTCCGGAATACAGTAGTGTATAGTACCAGGGTTGATCAAAATCTTTCCCTATCTCGGTAGTATCCTGCTAATAATAATAATAATCACCACTACCCTGTGAAACTATTCCCAGCATACGTCAGAATCCTAAGTTACTCAAACAAAGTTTTAAATTGCAATTTAGGATAAATACAATGTAACTGGTATCATATATGAAAATAAGGATTTCTTTTTGCAGTGTAATAACTTACATATTTGTCTTTCCAGAATCGAAAGTTCCAGTTTTAAACTAGGCAACAAACTATGTTGTTAAAAGGAAAAGACCTGGGGATCGAGATGGTGCGGGGGCTAGCGCACTGGCTTCCCACCAAGAGGGCCCGGGTTCAAATCCCGGCGGTGTTGAATATTTTTCAGAGGTATCTCGATCCCTCCTTGAGGTGCTTTGTGGAGGGCACTTTGAGTGAGTACGCCGTCCGTCGGATGGGACGTTAAACTGCGGACCCCTTGGCGCCTTTCGTAAAGAGTAGGCTAATGCCGACGCCGGGTTTCTCTCCACCCTTCATCCTTTCCTATCCATCCCCTATGGCGCAAATGACCTCAGCTGTCGGTCGCCTCCCCTCAAAACTACTACTACTAGGAAAAGACCTCGCGGAATGCTTTCCAATTATACAAGAACGATTTTTATAAGCAAAGGCATTATACCTAACTGAGCCTGGTAGATAAACTGACAAATAATGTAGAAATTGATGTGAAGTAATGCTTTCGTCTTAAATGGAAAACTTTTCTACGAATCGGTTGCCCCAAATCAGCGTGTCCGTTTGTCTGAAAATCGAATAAAAATACAGATTCTTGATCATCTTGAAAAGTAAGGCATTCGGGGATTTTCTTGGGATACTTGTGAAAAAAATCGCTCCTGGACGCATTTTAGGAAAATACATTCCGCCTGTCATTTCCATGATAAGTTAATGTAAAACCCTACTATTGCCATTGTAGTGTAAAAATGTCAACGATTCGCCAATTTTTTATCTGTTTGCCAAAATTTTAAGAAGCTAATTTTATTTAGGATTTTTGAGTAATTAGTTATATTTGCCTTTCAGAGGAAATTCTTGTTTTCGCGTAGCTTTCCCCCTCGTCCTCCCAAGGCTTAGGTAACTTCGGCCACAAGAAGTTTCATTTTCGAGAAATACCAACTGGTGCATCGTCAGGGGAGTATGAACGTGGAATACTCTATATCTAAAAATCTCTAAAAAAATTTGATACCCTACAGTACGATGGGGTAGAGCATGTATTGAATGAATGGATTCTTATTTGAACCAAGTTATCATGCTGGACCTTTGCTTGAAAATACTGGGAGAATCTTTCTTTACATCTGTTCTCTGTTACTACAGACCTTTGAAAAAATGAATGAGTGCGGACTTTTCTGTCTCGATCGAGAAAAGAAAAACCATATTTTCAGTACCCGTGGAACCACGGAACTTCTTTAACATGAATGAATCAGTGTGCTCTTATTGAACAGGACTACGTTTTTTTCAGCATTAAATAGGGGAACCTGTGATTCAACCGAAACCACCTGCGATAAGAAATGAGAACCATCATTCCCTTTTGCAGCCTCTCATGTGAAGGACAAGCTAACACAATCGTCGTCCTCTAGTATGCTAGTCGCCTTGGAAGTCATCTGGTTGAAATATTGCTCGTGGACGTCTTCGTGAAAAATTGCATGGATAGGTACAACAGAAATACCAGTGGATAATGCAATATTTTTCTTTCGAGGCTTCCCGCTGTCCACAACCATTTCTGGAAACCGCACTGGGAAGGCGAGTAGAGCGGAGGGAGGGGGGAGATTTTAATGATTGTTTTGAGTTATCGGTGCTTCGCTCTTTGCAAGACTATCGTCCTTCACGAAACTTAATACCCAGTTACGAATACTTGTTTACAAACCATGTGGATTTCGGGTCAAACCTCTTGACATTTCCCCGCATATTCCATTCGAAGTCAGGACGATGATATTCAAACATCGGATGAATGGAGCCAGTCATTTTTACTCTCGCATTAGGTGCTACCTTTTCCCAATAAAGACGATCATTCCCTGGGCGGTTTTGACGACAACTCCCCACTTTAACCACTCACTCAATACATTCTTGTTTTCTTTTATCGCATCTAATTTAGCGCTTCGTATAACGTACCATGTTTGTTCGCACACCTGAGTGCTACCGAATCTTTTAAGAGCCAAGATAAAATGTAACGCCATTGTAAATCATAAACCCCTGCTCAACAACCCTTCAGAGGATAATTGCATCGCATGAGGTGAATGTTTTGAAATTTGGTTGAATGCATAAATTTCGCGTCATTCATCACGGGTAGTTTCCAACTCGGGTAACATCGGCAGGAGACAATTCTAAATTTCCATCGCATGCGACGGGCGGAAACTCTATACTCCTCGCACCCGGTCACTCCGGTAGAGACGCTCTTAAATCGTCGCGTTAAATCATCAAGCCACTAGTCCGCAAATTGCCGTGATTTGAATACGCATGCTCCTCCCCCCCCCACCTCCTGGAACCAGAAACACTAGGCCATAAAAATATTTACACATACTTTCCACGAGTGTACAGGGACGCGACGAGTGAAATACGTCGAAATTTTCCGTCCCCGTCATATTTTAGCGAGGACGAAGCGGAGTGGCGTAAGGCTCCGAGGGGGGGCGAGGGGTATTTATACATTCAGGAGTGGAGGGCAGTGTCACCATTGAGGAGGCGGGGAGGGGACAGCGAGGGAGGCGGTGAAGGGGAAAGTCCTGGGGAGATGCTCACCACGTCCACTCCGAAACAAAACCAACGACTCTTTCGACCCATTCTGGTGATGTTCCCCGTCCCCCCCCCCCGCCACACTACACAATCCGGCATTCCTAGGGAAAAGCAAGTAGCTCGGCGGGAGAGAGAGAGAGAGAGAGTGTGGGCATCTGCGAGACGGAGGCTTGCCACTCGTTAGGACCCGAGTTTTATTCCGGACGGCGGCTGTATTTTATCTTTCGCTCGACCCTCCTACGCCTTCCGTATGCCCGAGCGGGACATTAAGTTTATTGCAAAGCGGTGGCGAAGCCAGAGGGTAGAGAGGAGGGGTGTTGTCTGGAGAGAAAGCAAAAGACGGGAGTGGAAAGATTCCTTAGGAGATCACGACGGCGCGTTTTAAAAATGATTTTTTACGGAGGCACGTCTACGCGCTCACGCCGCAGCGAAGCGAGAAAGAAACGCCTCGACCAATCATAGACTCGGGAACTATCTTCCAGTTCTCACGCCGGTACGCGGAAATGAAATTGTTTAGTAATGGTGGGAGTAAATTAACATAGGGGAAACTCTTGTTTCACGCAAGGCTTAGCATGAATTGTTTAGCACACGTCAGCATTTGTACGCTTAACCTAAGTAACTCAGTTCAACGTGGAGTGAAAAAGTACATATTCGATTTTTTTTCGGATAAGGCGATGTGGAACACGACACGCGCGTATTTCGCAACTTTTCGCTGCCTGATCCGACGGCATTATTGAAAATGTCACTGAATTTGTTGACATCCGCACGTTCCTCATTACAAGGTCGAAGACACCCGCTAACTCACTTACGCCGGAGAATTCGCGAGGGACTGCAACCGATCCCAAATTTTGATATCAACCGATTGTTACCGTTTAGCGGCGTACTAATGTCGGATGAAAGGAAGGACCCTGCCATTCCTTTGAGTTTGAATTGATTCCCATAAATTCGATTCTCTCGCGTGATTTTGTGAATAAATAATCCAAAGCACGTGACTTCCTATATTTGTTCATGAAGGCTTAATTTCTACGGGAACACGATTCAGAACCAGGTAATTCAACGGCCCTTATTAGCATATTTTCCTATCAAGGTAGTGGTACCAAGGGGAAGTGGCCAAGCGGTTACCGACCTGAGTTTGTGACCGATGCTTACGGACAACACCTAAAATAGTTTACTGGTTCCTTCGTGGGTAACCGAATGACGGCACGGGGGAAATACCCTCTTTACCCTATTGTTGCGTGAATTTCACACCCCTTAATTCTCAGTTCCGAGTAACCTCTACCCCTACCTTCCAATTACCAAAAAAATTTGGGGCTGATCATCGCGGCTGCATGGATTGAGCCATACGATCTCCGTAGAGAACTGGCACATAATTTTCCAATACTTCGATCACTTGGGCCGACTTGGTCGCTGACCGACAACCCGTACTCTGTAGGCTCTAGTCCGTGCAGGATAAAGTGACTTTCGTCGCCCTTTGAGTACGCGAGCTCATGGCCTGTATCAGAGAGACCATTTCCCATAACTAACTCCTTCTCCGTAGTCCGTCCCATTGTCTTACAAAGCGGGAGGCGCGACTTATTCATTAATCGCACGTTTAACCGATTAAAACATGTTTTTTTGGGAGACCGAACATTCGTTTAATTCATCTAGGGAGACGCGAATCTAGATGCAAATCAATCACTACTCTATCAACTACCTGGGGCCATTGTACACACCTCCCACTACTCTACTTTCTATACCTGAGCCAGACAATCTGGTTGCTGGTGCTCCGCAGGTGGTGAAGGGGAAACGCGATTTAATACCGTGCCCCTTGTTGAAATATGAAGGCCCTTGAGAACTGTTTGGGACAAGAGCCAATCAGTTACCAAACATTGCTCGTCAAAATCAAGGACTCGACATTTCGATGCATATAATTACTGAAATACGGCTGAAGCTCGAAACATTGAGGAATGTAGTCTTGGATGCATAGTGACTGTGACGTTTCGAAAAGGCACAACTGAAACGTGGTTTGGGTCTAAATGACCTCGCGAAGAAGAATCACCGTTCCACGGGAGCACGCAGCTCCACGCTGAGGTGGAACACCACTGCGAAATGCAAGTGGAGGAACAGAAGTTGCTCGTTAGTCGTAGGCAAAACGAATCAATTCTCTCTCCGCGGTGGAGAAAAGATTCGAGGCGGAGCGCTTCTATCATTTCCCATTTTACCTTGACTGTTCTATTGACGTAACACGGTAAGATCATAAATCATAACAGAAAAAGTTAAATCAAATGACTATCCAAGCAATTTTTCCAAAGCAGCCATTTAGTTCCATTTATGCCTTCTGGTAGTCCAGGCAGAGCCTGTTAAATTGTGTGAGTCAGATGATTATGATGCCAACAACTTTATTTCGATACGTTGCATAACGTATCCGGTGACCACATTATTCTGACTTCGAAGGATCGACGCTGGTTCTCACATGACGAAGAAAATACAATCCCACATGCATGGTTTTTATCGTACGAATCCAACCGGAGATGAGACAGGTGGTGTCTATCAATATCGATGAGATGGAACAACGATAGCGGCAAACTTAAACCGGACGGAGTGTGGTAACCGTCCTGACCCCTGCCAACTCGAGCCTAATTTTTGCGCAATCGCCACAGCCGTGTTCCCGAACGCCCTAAATACGCTCCGTTCCCTATCTTCCGCACTTACAATCCTGTCCGTCTATCTATTTTCGGTTCAATAATTAGAGTGATTAGCCCTCCGGCGAGTCCAATTTTGGAAGTCATTATATCGAGGGACAAACATCGGAATGAAAAGGCACCGTCGCAAAATTCCTCCGTGTGTCGCACCAAGGATGTTTATTCTTTGTAGTGATTGGAATCGCCCAAGTGAAAAATTGATTACATGAGATCAAATGTCTATTTGCTAAAAATATTCACCGTTCGTCGTCAAAACGGGTACACGCTCATGGCGGCACGGGCGACTCGCGAAGAAGGATTCACCCGCGTCGAAGATAATTTAAGAACGGAGTAACGAATGTTTTCTTCAGCGCACATCATCTCAGGCGGATACGTCGATGCCCGACTTGGACCTTGGGGAAAAGTGCACTAGTTGGACACATTTTGAACGGAGGGGAACCGATGACTCGGACGGCGGAGACAGACAATAAGGTGAAAGCTTGTTTGGAAACGCGACGGCTTAAATGACTCGGACCGGCCAGAATCACGCAGATGTGTGACTCACGATGACAACGCGTTATCTGCCAAAGAAATAAATGATTAAACATTCCCAACGCAGGGGATTGCCAACTGCAGCAGCAGAGGAGGATTAAGAACGGCCACCATTCTCATTCAGCGATGCATTCTCATAACATAACGAATGCGCCGCTTAGGGCTGTTTTCCCCATCCTACCATAGCATGAACATACGAGTACCCCCATCCCACTGGTTACAACCCGCGAACACATGTGAAGTGATGTGTGCGCAAATTCACATTCGCTTTCCGGGAAAAGCTTTCGTTTTGGCTTTCTGAGCGAAGAGGCGATGTTCACTAGACCAGTTCGCGATCAGAGAGGATCTTGCCATCTCCAATCACAAAACAAGATTCACGAGTTCGAACACCACCCCACGTCCTAATGTCGCAAAGATTATCTTTATCTAAATCAGATTACCGTAAGAAATGAATTCAGCCTTCTTAGAGCATCGTCTAAGTCTACCAACGGAATTACTCAGTACCGAAGGAGGCGAGAGCACGCGAAAGCAGAAGGCTTCATTCGATAGACGATCCGTGGCTAGCCCGCTCCACACTTCCCATTCCCATCGCTTCAAACGAAAATTGAGCGAAAGAGGTTAAAAGCGCCTGCCACAACATGGGAAGAAACTGTTGGGACTGGCTCGCGTGCCCTGCTTGAGACGCACCAATTGAAGAAGGGGGAGGGGGGTCTAGTTTAGTGTTCCCCGGCGAAAAAGTGGTGGGAGCCGCTCCTAAATTTCCAACCACCCCACCATTCCCCCTCTCGATATTTATGAAAGTGATAATAATAATCCACTATGACCTTTTCTCCGGGTCATTCCACCCTCCTCCTCCCACGAGACTCCCTCCCACGTCTCCCATCCGCCCTCTCCCACCCGATTCCCTTTTCTTAATGCCAATTACAGTGACCCCTCCACCTGCCCTGCCCCTCCCCCGGCCCAGACTTCACCCTTCCTTCTTCTCCAACCTCCGACACAGCTACTCACACAGGAATCGCTCCGATAGATAGATCGATAGCCATCCTACTCTCCATTCAGAGAGCCAATGTCTCTCTCTCTCCCTCTCCTCGTGCCCGAAATGCCATGCGGATGGAGCGGGTGGGTTCCGACCAGTGAGTGTGTAGTGGCGTGGCCGGGGGTGGGGTGGGGGCGAAGGGGGATAATTGGGAGAGTGGGAGGAGTCGAGCTATTTGGGCCCGAGGCGAGGAGGGACTGAGGGTGGTTGGTGGAGGAGGGGGCGGGAGTGAGGGGGACGGAGGATAACGAGGGGCGTGGGGTTAGGAGGGAGTGGGGGTGGGAAGAGACGGGTTGGTGGGTGGGGCGGGGGTGATCTGGACGATGGAAACGATGTGGATGGGGATTGGGGGGTCGGGGGAAGGATTCGGCCGCTTATGGAAAAAAATACGAGAGAGAGCCGCAACGCACCCGACTACGAAATAATCGAAAACGCACACCGTGGTACGTTCTCTACACCCGAAGGAAAACGGGGCCATCTCCATCAAGGCTCGTTTAGCGATTTCGGTCGCTTCGGGCGTTAAAAGGGGAAAGAGAGAGAGAGAAAAAAAGGTAACCGCAACAGCACTCCCGCCCCCGCACATCCGGAAAAGTAATTTCCTGCATGCAAAAAAAGTAAATAAAAGTTGCACCCGTCGTTAACTTACAAGGGAGGGAAGGGAAAGAGGGAGCGAGGGGCTTACATCATTAACGAAGAAGGGGTGACGCAATGAGTGTGAAAATCGAAGTTGATTATGGCAATCGATTTCGTCCTCACGGAAACAGCAGAAAAAAATAAACACTTTGATCATCCAATTCAAATTTTTTCAACTCTCCGAATTTTACTGCCGAGCGTCTTTCTGCTGATTCCTCACAGCAGGGTTCCCACACCATAACGCCACATACTGTTTTATTTACTATTTCGTCTTGCTCAGTATAGAGCGAGGGTGAAAATATTTTGGTAAACATTAGCAGAAGTGTTGCTTCCTTCGGTTCGAATTTCCCTGCCATAAATTAAAGGATTGCGAAATTCACAGTGCGAAATATGGTTTGGAGTGATGTGATTTTACCAGTCGCAATAAAAAATCTTCAACGAGGGCGCCACCTCGTGTCTGTACGCAATGTGTCCCTGGATGATCCAAGTATATAATGTGTTTACTTAACGACGTAAGAATTAAGACTTTAGACTGGAGGGCATAAAAAATGGCCAATACACGAGCGCTCGCGTAGGAAAAAGGCGGTAAAATAAAGCTGCCCCTGAGATACGTTATTTTTGTGAGTCCAGGATAGGTTTGAGTCTCACTCTCCCGTCTCTAAAAATATCGCGAATTCATATACACTAAGAGATATCTCACTTTAGCTCCATTCCTCCTGATTACTAAGAAACCGTGGTACCCAAATCTCTCACGGACTCTGATATCACCCAAAATATAACCGTCCGGGAGATTAGTCACTCGTAAAATGAAATTTTTCGAGGTAGGCGATGTGATGCCCTTTTTTATATTATTTCGAAAAAAAATATTGTACGAGGGTCTCGAAGAGAGAGAATGCACGTAGGTTAGATGCTTCTGAGACGTGGGTATGGAGAATAACGGAAAATAGCATTTACCCCTGATAGTGGAGCAGAGAAAATTTTTGGGGAAGAAAAAAAATGGATGGAGGAGAATTAAGGAATCAGTGGAGGATGCCTAATGCCCAAGCAGAAGAAAGAATGTCGGGTAAGTGGGGAAGTGGGAGGAGAAAAACGCATATGAACGGAATGAAGAAGCAAATATACTTTGTACAAATATGAAATATTGAAGAAAGAAATAATGCATAATGCGCAAACGGAGTTAGGCTTGAGATGTAGGAAGAGCAGGTTGTAAGGAAGAGTCCAATTCCACAAACTATTTCAGATTTCACTTCGTACAAATTCTACATTGTTGGGGAATATATAAAAAACGTTACTACTGGAAACTCAAGTATTTTTTTCATTAAATCTTGAAAATACTTCCTTCCCTCAATAACACCATACCCTCGACAATTACGACGAATTTCGAATTTATAGGTGGTAAATTTTAAGTATGCCTCAAATACATGAACATAATGCGCTATTACATAATTAAAAATAAATTCGAGACCCTCGCTTGCTCATATGTTTATTGACCATCCATAATCCGAGTGAGCACCTCCTCTGTCGATACCTAATGTAAATTTAAGGAACATTCAGCAAAGTAAGTAATATTTTCTTCAGTTTAGTCAAGTGAAAAATTTTCGATCCTCAAAATTATCTGAGGAGAAACTCACGGTAATCAAACGTTTGGTTTGATCGGCGAAAACAGAGCTCACTTCATACTAAGCCCGACGGCGTATGAAATTCACACATCACGGTAGGGGGATCAGTTCTTTTCCTTGTTCCGCCTATGGTTTCCCAGGAAGTTCTGTTGCCCGAAAAATCACACCCGTACCCGCGCTCTAACCCTAGACTACCACGTTCCCCTATCTAAGTATCGAGGCCATAGAATATGAAAAATAAAATTCAGACAAATTATCACCCACAATATGTTACTGGCATGGCATCGATATTTTTTATGGCTGATCACATAAACCTGGGCTCATAAACTGAGTTGGATGTTTTCAAAAGCAAATTTGGACGAAAGTTGCTGAGGGACGTCCTTCGCTTAGAGGTCCACAGTACGGTGACATGAGGAATTTATTACGAAAATGAATCATACCAGGAAAATATATGCGCTCGATCCATCAATATAGTTGAACATTCTAGAAGAAACTCCACAACCGTATGTCCAGAACAGGTAGGTAATGAATAAATTAGAAATAAAATTCTCGTACTTCTTTACATTTATTACCCACATATGTACATATACATCACCTAATATATAACCAGTAAATGGACGGTTGCAGTTTTCAAGCGGTTTTCAATTAAGAATGGAATACCGGAAGAGATACGCATATATCTTTAAAAAAACACCTTTGGAGCGTATATTTATTGTAATCTATTGGTCATTATTAGTGATATAACTTTAATCCTCTGCAAATAATCCCCGGCTTTCACCCCCAGAAATACGTAGAATGAACTTCCATGCACCTTTATGCAATACTGTGGTCTGTACGGCAGTACTCATTCACCGAGGCTGAGTGCGAGTAAAGAAAGATATCAAGGTCAAATGAGAATGAAATTTACGAAAAACAATCAAAAAATTCAAACATGGAATAGAATCAAAAAGAGAAAATTCAGTATTGACGAATGCATTCACCATGTTGGAAGAGGCAAGGTTTAGAAGATCCTTTGCTGATCATTTGCAGTCGCAGTTGCATTGCTTAAATATTCATAGTTTAATATGTCTTACATTAACTTCCCATTCATCACCTCTATCTCACTCAATATAAGATACTCAGATTCAACAAAATGAGTACGCCATTGGAAGAGATACTGATAATTATTCACAATGATCAATATGGAAAAATACATCGTAAATTACTTACATTAAAGAATCGGAATTAATATCAAAGCAAATATATTACCTTTATAATTTTACCATTAAACGTTGAGAATGCCACCTATTGAAGAAAGAATTAAAGGCTAAATGCGTACGTCGCTGGCACATCTTAAAAATAAGAACACTTTTCAAGATGAAAGGATAACTTCAACAGTACCCTAGGTCTCCGGCGACAGCGAAAAACAAGCAAACGAAACAGACAAAAGAAATAAATATGAAAAATCAATAAACAGCGGGGTAAATAAGCTGAATAAGATTGATATACTTACACAAGAGAAAACTTGGGAGTGTTTTCAATTTGGCTAAACACCATTTGAAGCACAAAATTCTTTCAAATAATGATTACGCCACCGGCCCTTCTCTGATCCTATACACTAGGGTTTTAAACCGAAGGGTTTTCCGAAATTGACACAGAATTAGATAAGGCACATGAACTAATTTGAATGCAAGAAAGCCTGTCGGAATATAAAAATAGAAAGGAAAAAAATTACGGGGATTAACGAATGCAATCACAGTACGGGAAGAGAGGGATGGTTGACGATCGTCATTTATCGTGACAATGACAATGCTCGAAAGTAACCTTGAGTCTAAGGATCTAGGTAAAAGGATTAATGAATATTCTCATTCTCTACGGCATTGTTGTCCTAAAATTGCGAGGAAAAGACCCTGTTATAATTGTACTTGTGAATTATCAGTTTGCATTACCTATTGAAATCTGGTAGAAACCGCCGGAATAAGCAATGGACATCCATGGAGCACTAAATTTTGATAGCGGAATAATCACTCAAGATTCAAGGTTGAAGAAATTTTCCGCAAAATATTGTGAAAAATGTGATAAACGGTTGATGAAATTATATTACCCGACCTATTTCCAGCATGGCATTCAAAGTTTGAAGCCTCCGAGTGATTATTTCACCGAGTGAAGAAAACTATACCACCCATGATGGAAAATTGTTTTATATGTACGTGTAAATAAAATGAAAAAAATATCAGAAGCTGTTCCGTCGAACCCGGGACCCCCAGGTACACAGCTTTTATGTTTAAGCCAAAAAGTGTAAATATGTACCATCCCTGGAAATTTCTGTTCCTCTTCTCCGTTCGTCTATTTCACAGAATTGGATGATATCGCGATTTTAATCAAATGGCAAATATTTAAAATTTTAGTATCTAACTAGGCACACTTTGAAATGACGTCGATTTTTTCCAGAGAGTTTATCTCAGGTGACTATAATACCAGACAATTTTCAGCCAAACACCCAGGGTAGTTTTGGCTGCAAATATGTATCCTACGTTATACGTATCATGATCATTGCCGTCGCTCGCTTATCCACGAAGGCAGAATGTGGGTGGAATGGGCACAAAGGATATGAATTGGTAAAGTCTCTGGTTTTAAGGGTATCTTATTGTATTATAAGATATAATCAAAGAATTGTAAGATAGAATCAAAAGCCCTCTGGAATGCTGACCAGAACCTTTTGCCCTATTTTTGAAAAATTAGGATACTTTCGAAAAGGGATGTAGATGGTAAAATTTCCAAGTAAACAAGACGTTTACTAGTTCAAATATACGATGAACAATTTCCGTCAAATCGTACCTTTAAAAAGATCATTCTTTTTTTCAGATTTTTAAATTGATGATACTCAGCGAACGAGGCACACTATCCAAGTATCTCGGATACAAACCATTACAGGATTTCGGATTTCAAACGCAACGTTTTGACCGTAGCAATTTCATACTAAAATTGCAGGGTGGAGGGAGGAAATATTAACGCAATCCCGCACTTCGATGGCGAAGTAATTTACAATACATTATTGGATAAAAATAACATAACGGTGAAACAGAAATTATGATGTTAACATTCAGTTAAAACAAACTTCAAGATAACACTACTTTCAAATGTACAAAAACCAGTTGTCATAGAAATCAACAAAAGCCATAGATAAGTTTATCAATAGGTACTGTTTTTTTATACCACCTCCGTAAGGCATTCAAATTACAGTTTTAACATGGCAGATAAGTAAATTGACAAAAATAAGCAGCAAAACTGAAAACAGCGTGTAATTTGGTGGAGAATAGAATCTATACTGTTAATTCTAGTAAATCAACTTTCGTCAATGATTGGGCCTACGTGAAAACCCTACCCCTTTAATATATTTACCATTTTTTAAAAACAAACATACGCAGGCCTTCATGAAAAAAATACCGAGTTTATTTACCAAAAGATGCTGATATTTTACAAGAATGGGATTATATGTCGATGGGGTAATTGGATAGCTCTCGACCAGAAATTCGAAGTCCACAATGCACAGCCTTGAATAACGTCGTTTCTGGGCAACAAAACATTTTCAAATGATTCGCAAAGCAAATCACGTTGGAGTCCAGTGCGGAAGAGGTCCACGACAGACATAAACGTGAGTGAAGGGGAAGAAAATGTAGAAGGTCTCGAAGGAGAGGTAAGAATATGTAAATTAAATCATGAAATAACTCGCCCATTGTTCCATTATATTATAATTGATTCATACACCGCTAGACGGAATCCCCAATAAACATCCAAAAAATATTGGGACAACATTAAGACTAAAATTATTTAATTCATTTTAACTCCACAGCTCATTATTTTGATTGAAAACGTAATCCGAGGGAGGAATATCATTAAATGGCTTTCTTTCCCTACCAAAAATACCCAAATCCTGCACATAGCTACACTTCGTGCCAATGTTATCTTCCTGTGAGGTGCTGGCGACGATTATCTATCCAAACAAACGAGTATCATCTTCAACAAATATTCCCTCGTTGATGACAAAACCTCCTTAATCCGTCGGTCTTAAAATCCACCGCCGAAAGAATCAATCCCAACCATGTTTTATCAGCAACGAATGCGACGTTAAACGAGTTTCGTTAATGATGCGGTGCTTTTACAATAAATGGGATTGAACTCGCTGGGGAAAATATCGGAGTTGGCGAACCAGACGGAGTGCCTTCGTTGTGGTCCCTGATGGAGCAGGGAGGCGTGGCAGTGTGCCACTGCGGGCATGTCCCCCAAAGAAAACCTCGCGCGGCTAGTCAGAGAACACACGAAGGCCATTAACTATTTCATAAGGGACACCCGTCGAAAAAAATTTGAAAAGAGCGGAAGGTGTGGGTAGGCCGGTGACAGTGGATTTATTATTTTCACTTTCATTCTCAATTTGACGGAGGGTGCAAACTTTTTTTGGCTTAGTCATGGCTTCTCCAGCCGCCAGGTGGCATAATTTCGACCAGCGTTCGAAGGGATACCATTATCTCAACCCTTTTCCCTAAGGGTGACGGTCTCGGAACTCGGAAGAGAAGTGAAGACCCGAGCCCACAACAATATCGTCTGACATGTTCCCATTCGACTGTTTTTGTCCCGATTGTGGAATGCCCGAAAAATAATAAAAGGGTCAAACTTAACATTCCCGATACGGTCACTCGAACCCACAATGACAGTGGCGAACAATTTTTATATATATTCTGGGTAATGTCCTTGTATTACGTCAAGGTTTTTTTTCCGACGGGCGCGCACACACCCTTTACCACGCACTACGCACACACCCTTTACCTCCGCTCGTCACATTTCGTCCCCAATTTTTAAATCTCTTCCACCAATATTACGTCAAATACGCACACCACCTTTCCTCGTGATTTTAAAATCGCTGTTCGATATGGTAACAGTGACATTTATTATCACTCCGTCTTTACTTGTTTAATTTCGGGGCACCCATGTGTCTTCTTCATCGCAGGCAGAAAAAAATTCGGGAGCCTTAATCCACCTCTCCCCCTCCGTTGCGTGAGATGGTATGCACGAGTAAGATTGCATTGACGTCCCCACAGTGATTGAATGCTTGAAACCAATTGACGCTCTTGCTGTTTCCTCTGTGGGTTCAACAAATTCTGACTCCCATCTCTCAACCACCCGGAACTGACGCACTCAAACCAGAGGGTCTCGCCCCAAGCGGCGAACCTCTACGGATTCTCGCGCTGCACTCGGAGCTTTTAATTCGCCGTTCCAACGCGCTCGCTTCTATGATGCATCCGCGTGCGCTTATTTTTGTTTTTTCTTCGGAATATCAATCCACGCTTCCGAAAAAAGCACCCACCCGGCAGGACACTCCTACGCGTCGCAATTCGAGCGGCAGACAGGAACGTACGCATCAAGTATAAAAAAATATGGAAAGCGAAGAATGGAAAATCTTTTTATGGAAAGGAAAACAGTAACAAAGACGTATTAGATAAACAGCTATTTCCAATCGCGTACATCGGAAAATTTCAAAGTGCATCCGTGATAATCTCTAAATAAACATACCTTGAAAATTTCGACACCTTTCGCTTTTTCAGTTTTCAGGGGATACATATAAAACTACGCGGGGAAAATCCGTTGCGAAATTTTTATGTTCATTAAATAACTGAAATATCGCCTCATCAAATAGATCAGGATACTGACTACTTTCTACATGGGGCGTCGTCTCATCGTTCATATTTCAAGGATATGATCTTGGAACAAGACGAAACGAATCGACGGAGATAGTAGGCACGTGATAATATTCCGCTAAGCCTTCCGTCACAATCTCTGTATACGTGAATGTAAAATATACTTCTGGACAAATTTGCAAGTTTCAATTACATAATATTTATTGAGCAATAATAATAACGTTTGAACTGGTACGGATGACTAAGTTTTAAATAAAGTTGACGAATTAGGCATCATTCTCCAATCCTTTATTTTCGTATCGCTCTCCCATCGTTATATGCCATTCATAATCAGTGTATCGATTAGGTTGAGTTTTGTCTTATTATTTTAATTCCATTGGTGTGAATAATTTCGAGCCATGAGTTTAAAAATCAAAAAGTTTGCTCGCTATCCATTAAAATTGATGATTCAATGCTTCGTGGGCCTTAATTTATTATTACGTTATTGCTACTCTCCGTCCTTGGCCGTTAAGCTCACCTCTCCCCCCTCCCCCGTTCCTCTCCTGATCTCTCTCTCTCCTACCGCTCTCCGCCGCAGTCATTCTAAAACGAATTCGAGTTCGTTGAAAGGATCGGATGTCGAGGGAAGCCTGTTGAAAGACGACACGGCCTGCGGTGTAGCGTTACACTCCCGCCAGCCGTGTATTTTTTGGATCTGGCAGACAAATTCAACGCACGTAATACGATACGACTCGAAAGGTTCAGGTCTCTTCAAGGATCTCGGGTTGTGGAGTAGGAATTTTCTTTGCTTTTAAATATTCCCCGGGTATTAAAAACAACGCGCGAGCTGAAACTTTCTTTCGTATTTCCCAGAATTCTATCGCGATGCTTTAGCCGGGAAAGGTTACTAATGCGCGACAAAAATTGAAAGGAGACAAAAAATCCGCGTGCCTAACTCACGTGGAGCCTGCAGCTAGCAGGGGTGATCCTCTCCTTACGTTCGGCGACTCATACTGCCCAAGGCGATCTGGGAACCGTTCCTCTAAGTTTCAAGTCAATTAACAAATCCTTGTAATTTGCACGAAAATGAGTCAGCTGATGGTGCAGCCCTTGCTCCTTGCCTACACTACGCAGTTTTACAGCAGCCTTGACTACAGCTACTACATGCGAATTTGTATGCTCTACATGGCATTTAAAGACAGTATTCCGCAGACTTGTTAATCGGTTCTCCGAAAACTTGCGACGCTAGTTGACAAAGAAACAAACGCCGGAAGTGAGGAGTTAACCACGCTCACGCCACCATTAAAACGTACTTGATTTCATTTTCATGCTGTTCTTCCTTAGGATCAAAATTTGAAGTAAAATTTATTTATTTAAATAAATAATTAACAATGCAAAAGAAATTAAACCTTACCCCTTCACAGCTCATTTACAAAATACAGTCTCCATATTACAGACGTAAAACTTAAACGTATATAAGGTATAAACTAAATGGAAATCGTTACAACTTTGGCCACAAGAACCACGCACAACGTCTGTGTACACTAACGTATCGGCATTTCACCTCCACAACGATGTGATAATTCAGTATCATCCTTGTATTACATTTGCATTCGATTTATCTCCAAGCTCCTTATCCTCCCTTCGCAATTTATGTCCTTGTTTCCTTCTCTTCCTAACTAGCTGATGGTCTGACACACCCTCTTAGACGTCTTTCTGGTGGATTTCAAGTATACATACCTGTATTTATAGTAATCACGCGGTTGCAGTAGAGACGCTTATGGAGGTGGTCCCCTTCGTCGCTGCTGGGTAATTATGAGTATGTCAGCAAAGTAATAAATAAGGGAATAAAAGGGTATGAGAAAACCGAGAAAACGGTCCATGCGACGGACTTAACGGTCACCGAGGGTCTCTACCAACACCACCGAGTGCTCATTTTGTGCGGGGCGTGAGCTCGGATGCCCCAAATGCTAAAATAGGTACTTAACATACTTACGTCCACATATCATGGATATACTTTGGTAGATTGAATCTACGTACCTAACCACTTCCATGCACTACATATGTTAATGTTATTTCTATGGACTTAAAGTAACAAGACCGGCTCAGAACTATTTATTTTTTGACAATGTAGAGAAATATAAAAACTGGCGAAACTTAACGCATCAATGATCGCACCACTCCGACAGGGATTCCTCCGCCCAGCGTGAATTATATACAGTTAACGATGAAAGTTCCAGCAAAAACGCTTACACCAAAACAGCTTATTAAGGTGAGCTGCGAGAAGACCTTGAATCGACCGGAACATATGCGTCTCGTGGAAAGCAAACCTAAGCGTTTGACGTATCATCGAAAAATTAAACTAGGGGAAGAGTCGATTGCCTCGTCAGCAGCTACCTTACCTGGGTAAAATGAGCAGATTCCCCCATTCTTACAGAAATGCATCGGTATGTTTCTGCTATGAAAAAACTGCCCATATCATATAATATGAGCGGAAATTGATCAGCTGTCGTGTTTATTTTTTATTTAACAGAATGCGAAGAGAGTATGAAATTTTCTCCTTGACCCACACTATTAAATTATTCATTACTCTTCTCCACATTCTATTGACGTTTGTTGTGACATCCTCACGCAGTACCATTTTGTTCCTGCCGCACAGAATGATGACTGCTGACTTCGAAGCATTCAACGAGTTCTACAGACGTGTATCCTAGATGAAACTCTACCAGCCACGTCCTTCTTCGGACAATGCAAACAAATAGCACAGGCAAATAGTCAGATCGAATCTACTAAAACTGAAAATGCCAAATTAACTGATTTCAGTTAAAATTACGATCTTAATTTTAACTCGACAACTTCCCACTGATGTTTCTCAGGAATAAAATATTTTAAACAAAATAATTACATAATCCATTTTTTTATATTCACGAACGCCAAATTTTATCAATAAGATACCTAGTTTTTTTACGTTTTTTACGATACCTTAGTTTTTTATAAGAAAAGACAGGGCAGACCAATTGATAGATCATACGGCTATGAACCGGAGGGCCCCGATTCAATTCCTGGTGACGCCTCTGGCCACCCTAGGATTCACTCAAGCTGCGTGATTTTTCGGCCACCAGATCTTGCTGGTAAACCACAGGCGGCTCAGGGAAAGGAACTGGCTCCCATACTCTGTAGTGTGAATTTCACAGGAGTTGGGGCAAACATAGTGCGAGGTAATCTCTACCCCGTCCCCCACCGAACCAACCTCCGGATTAATTACTGCGGTCATACAAAAGATGAAATTACATGATCTATCCGTTAGCCAATCGAAAAAATTGTAAATACAAAATTTTCCCTTATAGCGAATGCTTAACTCGAAGGAACGCCTTCAATTACAACAAATAGAACTATATAAGGCAAATAAGCCTCTGGGGCTGCACTTCCTTTTTGATTAAGTCATGTTCCTATATAATACATATATCTACGTCTTCCTTCCATGGTAAAACCAATGACACCGCCTCATTTGGGATTATTGGACCTAGAATTTCCTTAAGAGTTAGAGTTATTTCCTATCTTGTCAATACTCAACACCTGCAAATAAATGGCTTTTATGTTTTATTTTTTAAACACACAAAAAATAAACGAAGCATTATTTCGCAGAAAAAATATTTATAAATGAAGAGGACATGAACAAAGACTCAACCAAAAAAATCTTAGGCTCGGCTAAAGTAAAAACTACTCCTAGATTTGGGGAGATTTCTTCTACCTTGGGCATTCTTAAAAAAAATGCCATCTCCGCCACGAAAATTAGTAACGGCCAAAATTATGAATGTCCGTTATTTTTCTACGCAACATTTTAAAATTAGTGTTATTACTATAGCGACACAAAAATATGGTTTAACTTTCCCAATATCAATGGCTGGGTTTAATTTAAATAACGCCCACTTCTTGCAAAATTTTTGCTAGGTGAGTATTGGATAAGCTTATTCCATAAAATCCAAAACCTAAATAGATACTATCACGAGAGTGGACGAAAGAAAATGTGCAGCAAAAGGAAATAAAGAATCGAACTTCATATTTCAATATTACCCGCGCACTAATAGTTTTAAAATAAAATGTAGGAAAATCAACACGCACGCACCTAGCAATTAATTAGAACTCAAGGCACCGTACTAAAAATTATGAATATGCGGAGAAAGAGATGAGATGGTGTACGTAATAGTACGTCTAATAGAACGTCGTATGTTATGTTCTCTGGCAATGTATCAACACGACCACACATGTGTAATTCACCATCTTCAAATAGCCATTAATTGAAAAATCCTACTACTTGAACCGGTTGAGGCTACAATTGTTATGTTCAATAGCGAATTCGAAGGAAAATGAAGGTGATTAAATAGGTCGAAGACTATTTTTAATAGAATCCCTTCCACGAAGTCAGCCGCAACATTCATGCATCGCTCGGCAAACTTCGAGCCTTGCCCTATATCGGAGTCGAAAAACATCCCGATGATGACAGCAAAAAACTGAAAGCAAGGCTGCGGCGTTATTTAATGTATGTACTCCACCCGCTTCAGATGCATCAACGCCGACCATCGTGAATTTTCAAAATACTACGGCACACAGGAGTGGTATGAAAAGCACTCACGGACTTGTAAGGAATCTACGCTCCTAAAAGGGTACACCGTAAAGCAGAAAAACAATAAGTATTAGTCCAGAAAAGACCAGAAGAGTAAAAATGATCGACCGAAAATATATTAAGGATACGCAAGTGAAATACGGTAGATATGACTATTATGCCACATTTCACCAAGTAAGGAAACCTATTCACGATTCCTTAAGATGACATAATTGTGTGAAACTTTCTTTCGTCGAGGTCGAAATCTTCTTCAGATATGTGAGAAAACTGACTGCGGAACTGCTTCGACAATAAATGTTTCAAATGGAAACAGCTCTGAATTTCCCCGCACAATAAGCGGAACGAATTCGGAATTTGGGTGGAAGATAATGTAATTTCGAAATAAATAATGGCAGACGGGGGCAGCTGCTCCGAAGCGCTGACTGCTAATGCGGTGGCGTATCTTCCGTATTCGCAACGCATCATTGACCATACAAATGAGGGATATGCAGACTGAGGTAAGAACTCACCACGGTTGCATTCGAGTCAAGTTAGAAAACACTTACATCAACATTTCATGCAGGTATCTTCATAAAAGTTGAAAAAAATAAGAATACGCATCACATTAAGATTTTGAGAACAACAAAGAAGATCGGGCACGTTTCCTTTGGAGATGTTTTTACGTTTTATTTAATTATTTGTAGTTAGGTAATTTTAGATGAAACCAAAACAGTTGACAGCACAATAGCCAAATTCTCCTTGATATTCCATGTCTGCCGGCACCTTGGATACTAAATACGAAGGTTTTGTTTTTACTGTATATTAAAATTAATTACGGTCATACGTTCTGATAATGATTATCCTGTCCACCGAATTTGATGGCATGTGATTAAACAGAAACCGAAAGAATCAATGTTTTTTCTTCAGCATACGAACGATAAACATGGAGTTAAAAACCATCAAGTCATAGAGCGAAAAATATCATCGTCATCACCGTCCTCCAACCTTGATTTCATCCTCCGCCGACTCCTTCTTAATCTCCACCCGGGGAGTGCAGTCTTCGGCGGACGCAGCCGCCGGCGAAGGTGTGCTGCTGGCCATTGTCTCTCCTCCGGAGCCTCCTCCCTCTGTGACGCGTCGGCTCACTCCCCAATCCAACGAGGCGGAGATACTCACTCGCAGCGGCACCTCTTACCAACACTCGGATCGGCCAGATGCCTCTTGATGGGCACCGGGATGTATCCCCCACTTTGAAAGAAACAAAAAAAGAGTTCGTCTTCGGGACTGCAAGAACTTCCAGTTCTCATTCGACAACGCTGAAGGGAGGAGCAAAAGACGAATGTCCGCGCGACCGTGAAACCTTCACTCTTCATCCCCGTCTCGAGAACTCCGACGATGCACGTCGGCACTAGGGCGCAAGTGGGAACGAAGACACCACAGCATCGCCTCGAAGACGGGAAGCCGAGGCCGCCACAGCACGAATCGGAATACTACCTCCAACTCCGAACGCCAGTCTCTCACTGGCGACGCAGGAGAGTGGTGTCTGCTGCCAGCAGAAGGGAGAGGGCGGGGAACCGCCGCGGACGGAGGGGAAGGACAGGGAGGGAGGAGACGACGTGGGAGGAGGCAGGGGGGAGAGTGGGGTGCGTCCGGCATCGGGTGGAGAGGCGGCGAGGAAAGGGAGGAGGAAGTGAATGTTTATTTTTTTTGATTGGGGGTAGGGTGGCATGTATGCATGAGCACATAAACGGCATCCGAGGAAAAGAGAGGTGGCGGGTGGGGCGGGGCGGGGGAGGAGGGGGAAGCGGCGCGATAGCGAGCGAGGAGTTGTGAAAAAACAACAGAAAAAAATTCTATGATCTTGCCATCAACCATCATACTTTTCCATCAAATAAAAAACTGCACAGTAAATATAAATGCGTCTTTTCGTTGGAACGATAACAGGCAAATTATTTACAATTCGGAAACCTCCATTACGATAAATCAATCATAAGTGTCCACCAATTGGAATTTGGGTTTTGTGAAGAACCTGAAAATTTTAAACGTCGTCCTTGACAGCTAAAACTCTTAAATCCCTAGCTTACTTACCTCTCCATATCCACGTACTTAACACCACTTCTCCATTCCCTTCGAAATGCCAATTCATTTCTTCCATTTTTCCCGCTTTTCTAACATTCAGGTTTCTATCACAACCTTCAAAATCTCACTTCATCGCAATATCCCTTTCATCCATTTTTTCCTGCCATCTTCGAATTTCCCTAAGAGTTTCCAATCTTCACCTTGCCTTCTTATCATTTATTTTGTCGTCCTCTCTCTGCAGAATGTTGTTTCAATGTTTCCTGTATTAAGCTATTTAACTTCCATTCATGCAAATCCTCAACGGCAAGCTTTGGGGACCATAAAAAATTACATTTATTATTATTATTATAAGGTAATATACCGGTTAAGGTAGGTTTTTGGATGGACACAACTACCAAATAAATATTTTGTGACTCCTAACAAAACACAATCCAGCAACCTACTCTCTACATCAGGTCCCTCTTCATCTCCAAGTACCTCTAATGAAATGTTTAATGGTCTAATTCTTTTAGGCACTAAGTTCTCGCTATCAAATACAACTTCGAAAATACATTTGATAAAGTAAGTATTCTCCTCTAATTTTTACTACTGACCAAATTTTCCTACAAAGTAATGCCAATATACGTGAAATGCAATCACATACTTTATCATCAGCCCATTTCTCTTTTAATGCTTAACTTAAGAAATTATGCCTTTTTCTCTTTTTCTAGTTTGTTCTTAACAGCATGCTTCTAACATCGATTCTGCAATGATAAATATTCAACTACGATAGGTGTTTACTCTGCACTACAGTCTTTCAACGATGATTCTCGTTCTACTTAAGCCCTGAAATAAATTTAACTAGTCTTTAACTCCACACATTCATTCAATCGCCATATTCTCTTCGGGATGAGTATTAAAAATCACCTGTCACCACAACCTCCTTCCTCATAAATGATACATCTCAGCCCATAAAAACTATTCCGTCCTTTTTTATTTGATTCCTGAGTATTTCGTCAAATATATTGTGTATCTCAACTGTCTTATTTGCTATTCTTTCCATGGTGTTTATTTTTCCTCGCTATCTAGTGCTGCTGCATCACATTCACTTTCCATATTTAAACTATTTGTTCTAATATCGTTGCCAAAAACATCCTCATTATATTCTCTCAACCTTCCCCAAATCTCTACCCATTCGTTTTTTAATCCTTATCCTAATTTATTATAGCTATAGTTTCTGTTTCAGACAATAAGTCGAATTTTTCTTTATATCGCCAATTTCACCGTCTCTGTGATTACTCGTAACTATCACTCAGTTCTTCCCATCACATTTATTTTATTTGATTGGCTCATTGCCTAAATCAATTGAAAGTGAGAAAGAACGGAAACCCGGAGTTAAGGAGGGGGCTGGAAGGTGGCGGGAAAATAATGAAAGTAAAAGATAATCTCTCTCTCTTCCTCCTACAATCTCCTTTCCAACTACGGGCTTAATCCTTCCAGTGCACACACTGAAAATCTCTCCAAGAATCCATGGCTCCCCAATTCTTTTCATATTTACCAAATATTTTTTCTCTATAGCACACGAGATTTTTTTGCAAATAAGTTCCCTCCCGTCCCCATATCCTCTCAAACAATATATTTGTTTACTTACTTATTGACGACGAATTTGGGCTAATGCTGAGTGGAAATTAAAATAAAAATGTTTATCAACATGCATGAATGACACTTGATAAATTGATTTTCTCTAGAATATGTTTAATGTTCCTTCCTTAACGATTTAAGGATATAAAAAAAGGGTTCAAAACGTTTCTCAGGCAGCTGGTTGCGGTCTTTTATACCCATACTCAAAAATGAAAACTTGGCAGCGTTGGTCTTTTGTGCTCTTAATTTTATTTCAAAAGGGTGATCACTTCTACCTCTATAACTTGATTTATTCACTCCGTTTAAAACCTTCCAGTTCTCGACTCCTGCGATAATTCTCAATAAGGAGCAGAGCCTGTCGAGTTTCCTTCTAGTTGTACAGGGAATCCCATCTCAGTACTTTTAACATCTCAGTAGCACTATCCGCTCTCCTATTCCAACCTAGCAGCCTTTCCTTTTCCTTTCTTCTTCTTTTTATTTTCCCTTCTTCTTACCGTTTTAGTTTCTTTAATTGTTCTGTCCCAAGAGGGACCCATACCGTGGTGGCATATTCAACAATGAGTCACTCAATGGTTGTGTTAGCCATTTCCTTAATTGTCCTGTTACTGCCTTAAAGGTCATGCAAGACTCAGTGGAGCCTTGCCGACAAAATAGTTCGAGTGCAACGAACACTTTAAATTTACACATACGAGGTTTGTTATTTATACTTTGAGCCTTGACAACACTAAGTGCTTTAGGCGCTATCTGATGTTTCCATCTGGAAGTTTAACCCTTTTAACGCTAACTCTCTTCAAACCATTTTATCGTTTGATCATATGGTGCATTGCTTACAGAGACTCGAAAATTTAGTCTCGGCGAAACAATGGAGTTCAACTCGTACACAATTTCTTGCGACGTTTTTTTCCGACTCTCGATGTAAATTATCAAGACTGGACTGCATCCATCAACTTACTTCCACTTTTGGCAATGAAGCCCCATCCTTTGCCACTGTGAAACGCTGGTAAAACGAAGTCCATCATGGCCACCGTTCGCTCAGCGACGAAAGAGGTGAAGGTCGTCCAAAATCAGTTATTGTGCCTGAAAACATTGATGCTGTGCAAGAACTGGTAAAGGAAGATCGTCGTGCGACTTTTCGTGAGATTGAGGAGGCATCCTTGGGGATTAGCATGACGAGAATCAATAAAATATTGCATGAACATTTAGCTGTGAAATAGGATTGTTCGCTATGGATCCCGCATAATTTGACAAAAGCTCAAAAAGCTCAAAAAGATGCTCGCGTCAATTGGTGCGAAGAAATGCTCAACAAATACAATTACGGTGTATCAAAAGCTGAGCATAACATCTACACAGGTGACGAATCTTGGATCAATGCGTATGAGCCCGAAACAAAACAGCAATCCACTGTATTCGTCATCCAAGACGAGCCAAATCCGACAAAAGTGATTCGTTCACGAAGCACATCGAAGCAAATGATCGCCTGTTTCTTCGGAATAACTGGATGTGTGGCAACCGCACCGTTAGAGCAACGTAGAGCCGTGAATTCTGAATAGTACACGAGTATTTGATTGCCAGAGGTGGCTAGTGAAATACGGAAAAAGAAGCGGCAACGAAGGATCATTCTTCATCATGATAATGCAAGCTCTCATAGATCGGATGAAACAACTACATACCAATTTGTCTGGCCAAAACGCCGAATTGATGAGTCATCCTCCGCAAAGCCCTGATCTAGCATCAAATGACTTCTTTTGAATCCCGTTTATCAAGAAAAAATTGCGTGGTCAATGTTTTTCGGCGCCTGAAGAAGCCGTTGATGTATTCAAAAACCATGGTTCGGAGGTACCTCAATCGGAGTGGAAAAAGTGTTACGAAAATGCTTCGAAATACATTAAAGCCATTTTCAGCAATAAATTACTCACTTTTCATTATTAGGCTAGCAATACAAATACTCGTAGAAACCCTCGTACATGTACAACTTGAAGTATTCACAACTATCACTTTCTCGGATCGTTTCTCTCCATTTGCGTATATTCCCTTTCCATGCCCGTCTTACTATCAGAGGGGGTAATAGATCTACTTTCTGAAATATAAATATCATTTCGTTGTATAATATCCGATTTTCCACCTTTTGGATATCATTCTGTAGGACGTCACGGTCACAATAACCGTCGATTTCCCTACAATCACTACTTGACTCTATCTTTTCTTGATCAGGATAGTAGTAGTCCAGCCGATATAGCGCTGACCTACTGCCCGGAAGGCCAGGATTCCATTATTTCAGACGCCTCCAGGCACTCTTCACTTATAGCAGCTGCATTTGGTCTTTGGTAGCAATTACTTGTCCATTAGTCATAAATCCCCTCCCTAAACCATAACTCTCCCATTGTACGCTACTGCGTTCTGATTCCTCATCACTATCATATATTTTCTTCGGAGAGCGATCCCAATTATCATAGCAAGGGTAACTAATTATCTTCTTCCCTGTTACATGTTTACGTGTGCGACTGAATCATTACTAAATGTGATACATCGGTTTTGATATTCACTGCTAATGTTCAATCACTCACCTCTTTACATTATATACACTTCGCCTTACTTATTATGTCCGGTCATGTTGACCTTACTCCTCTAGCTAATTTCCATCGTCCTACCAACTCCATATCAATGAATTTAATGATAGCTGCGGAGACCTAGCCTTCCACGCTGTCGAGAGGACACACGTCAAAATCAGCTGTCTCGTAGTGCCAGGATTCATTATTCTTTAGGCCCATCATTTTTTCATGGGAAAAATAACTGATATATTCCCCATTGCATTTTCACTGTTTATAATCAAGAACTGAAAAACTGCCCCGTGGGATCAGACCTCTCGCCGATGAACAAAATTACTGTGCGGACGACATTTCGTCTGGTTCTTAATATTCGATCCACCTGGAGGTCACTGGTATGGGTGACTCTACTTGGAGCAGTCCCAGTAGACGCCGTAACTTTCATGCCCTTCCACCACTTAAAGGGTTTTGTCCTATAGCAGGGGGTCCATTATCCCCAAAAATGAACTATCTTGAAAGAAAAGGTTTCAGCCCAAGGGTGAAATCCTATTCGTATACGATTATTTGAATTACTGACCGATTCAGAACCCAACATGGATTAATTAACGAAAATTGGAATTTGAGATTTTAAAAAAAATTCGGATACGTAATATTTGTAGCGACTATACGGAAGCGAGAGAAGCATATAATAACTTCCCATTAAAGCACCAGGCAGGAACATTTGATCAGCTGGCAGGAACATTTGGTCAGCTGGCAGGGAGGCTAAAGCCTATCTGTTACGAATATATGGAAGAATTCTTTGAATATGAAAATAATTATCTACGATAGGAAGAATCATTAGTCGCCACGGCCATTATACTTATCTCTGGAGTCTTCTATTACTTTTAAGAAATCTTTCTGCTTGAGCACTGATATAGGCGAACGCCTACTGCATCGGGAACACCGAAATGGAATGTGTTGACACGATAAAATACTTAAGCGTTAACCTCAATCACGACCTCTCCTGGATGAAATACATGCGGGGAATATGTGAACAAGCTAACAAAAAATTAGGATTTATTAGAAGAGTACTGGGTAAATGTGATGAAAAGGTCAGAGAGAAATGTTATCTGTCGCTGGTTAGGCCTAATTTAGAATATGTTGCTAGTATATGGGATCCTCACGAAGGTGGATTAATTCCGAATTTGATCGCGTGCATCGGAGAGGAGCTAGAGCCGTAAAACGTCGTTATGATAAACTTAGTGGTGTATCCAAAATATTAGAGCAGCTAGGCTGGAAATTACTCAAGGAGCGAAGGTTAAATTACAGATTGAAGCTCTTGCATTAATTGGAAGGACGTGTCTTTAGAAGTGATGTTAAAAATGTATTATGAAATCATCGTGGTGGGAGCCCATCGGGACGTGGGAGCCCAGGGGTAGAGCGTTGAACTACTGACAAGATGGCCCGAGCTCGATTGCTGGGCACGCCTCTCTGGGCACCCTCAGCTTAACCCGAGCTGCGTGATTTTTCGGGTATTAGGATTTTCTGGGAAACCATAAGCGGCACAGGGAAATGATCTGGCCCCCCTGATACCCTGATGTGCGAATTTCACCCGCCGTTGGGCTTAATTATGTGGAATCTATCATCGCCTACCAAACCAACCATCTGGTTGATATCTGTGTTTATGTGTTCTTTCATATCGTGTGCTAAATTTTATGCCATATTGTTAGTTTACTCACAAAAAAGCACACTTAATGTGAGCCAGAAGACCAGAGAATGCGTGGAGTAGTATATTTTTAGTATTCGGCAGCGAATGAGTAATAGCTATTAAGATTAAATGGAACATAGGAATACCATTCATTCAACTGCAAATCCCCACGAGTGATCACGACGAAGTGGCAGGCATATATGAAAGGCCTGATGAGATCATGAAGGAGAAAAGAAGAAGGCACTGTAATATAATGCTTATAGACTGGAATGCTAGTATGGAAAAGAGGAGAGAAAGCAAAATCGGTGGATATGGACTGGGCCCGAGAAACGATAGAGATGAAAGATGAATAGATTTCTTCAGGGAAAATGATCTGGCGGTGGAAAAAATTTGGTACAAAAATCATAAACTAAGATTACACACGTGGAAAGCACCAGGGGACAGGTCCAGGAAAAAGATCAGTCATACCTTGGCTCAACAAAGATCAAATAGACTATCTGGGACGATTACAGACCGTGGCCATATTGTTAGAGGCGGCGGAAGTGGAAATAAAGTTGAAAGGAATCAATAAACCAAGAAGTGAGACAGAAAAACTCAAGAACATGGAGACTAATGACGCTGGAAATATAATGGAAGGTGAAATAGAAAAGTTAAAAGTCATGTTGTAAGGGAGGATTCGAGAGCACTTAAAGAGTCATGTGAGGAAGGGTACGTCTACCCGCCGCTGCGGAGAACGACGCTGGGTACGTGGTGGGCAGAAAAAACCACGGGTAACGCCAGAGGTGATATTGAAAATGCAGGAAAGAAGAAAATATAAGAGGTCGAACTCAGAAGAAAGCAAAAAGAACTAAATGTGATTGGATGATGAGCTGTGAAAAGAAATGGAGAAAGCTATAGGGCACTGACTGCAGGAAGAATGCAAAGAATTAGAACAGAGAGAAATAAAGAAAGAAGCGATCAAATGTGTGAGAAAGTAATTACCATAACCTAGGATGGAAGCAATAAAGGTTCCTTCGCCAAAGACAGAGGATGAGAGCGGAAAAGTACTAAAAGAAAAGAGATTACAGAATGATGGGAAGAGTATCTAAAAGAGCTTCACGGAGCAAAAGAAAACGACTAGAACTAGAACTTGAAAAAACATCACATGTAGACAGAGATGGGAAAGGGGAAAATATTTTGGCGAAAGAATTAATTATTAGCAGCGATCAATAATGCGAGGAACGGGAAATATCTAAGTGTGGATGATATCCTTGTAGAGCTAATGAAATATCAAAAGGAGAGAGACATGAGAGAGATCATATCTTATTGTAAAGAAATATAAAAGATGGGAGAGTGGCCTAAAGACTTTCTGATAACTGAAATGATTTCATTAGCAAAGAAGAATGGGAAAAATGCGATGAATGCCGGACCATATGTAAAATATCGAATACCGCAAAAATCAAGCTGAGAATATGGAGCAGAAGACTGAAAAAAGTAATGGAAGAAAATGTGGCCGAAAAACAGTTTGGATTTAGGAAGGAAATGGGAACAAAGGATGCTTTTGGAATGGTAAAGGCTAATTGTTGAGAGGAATCTAGAATATGGCGAAGGATGTGGTCTGCGTTTTATTGATTTGCTGAAGGTGTTTGATTGTGTAGAGGATGCGTATATTGAGGAGAAAAGGAGTGAATTGAAAGAACACGTTCAAAATCAAAAGATTATCTATGAAGCAGACGGAATGATTGCCACTAGGGTATGAAAGAACAGACTAGCTTGCTTTAGAGAAATAACAGAGTAGTGTGGTTTGGTTTGGTAGAGGTGTGGGGCATGATTGCTCTGTCTCCAACACTCTTCAATGCATGGTATATAGTATGTAAAAAGTATCGGGAAAAGTTTTGGAAAAAATATTTATTTTAGGTGTTACTACAAAACCTCAAAATTCTTCAAAGTACATCCCTTGAGCGTTTGCCAGCGACTTTTCCCCGACTCGAAGACTCCCCGGTAGGCAGATTTCCGAAGGTCCTTAAGAGTACGCGTGTAAGGTTCTTTGACGGCACTTAGGGTCCTATGGTGGAGATCTTTGAGGGAGGATTTTATATTTGGGGATAGGAAATAGTTTGCTGGTGCCAAGTCGGGACTGTAAGGGGGTTGGGGAATCTTCTCCATGCCGATGCAGAAGGTCCTCTATATTAGATATTATTTGATATTTTAGTACCCTGCAAGCCACCATTAGGGTATGTGGCAGGGGGTTCATACAAACCAGACTAATTTTTACCCGAACATGACCCTCCCGCGGTCGGAAAATGTTATTCTGATCCCTTATTTTTCAAGGAAAAAATGATATCTTAAATCTATCTGTTCTACACTCAATCTCTCTAATTTTATTGGCATGATCTCTCCTACCGTAGTACGATGGAGTAATAATACATTTTTAACGTCACTGCTATAGAGACCTCCTAGAGAGACCGGGGATGAAAATCAATATTAAAAAAACAAAGGTTATGCGATTTTCCAGAGAGAAAAAGGCTAAGGTAAACATTAAAATAGGAGGGCACAAACTAGAGCAGGTAGAGCAGTTTAAGTATCTCGGAAGTGTTTTGGAACAACACGGTCAATGTAGTAGGGACGTGAGGAGAAGAATTGCGCTAGGCAAAGAGGCTTTCACAAGGAGGAGGGAGTTGATGACAGGGACGTTGAGTAAGGATGTTAAGAAAAGACTCGTAAAAACTTTGATATGGAGCGTAGCTGGCGCGGAGACCTGGTCATCGAAGCAGGAGGAGAGACGTAGAGTGGAGGCTTATGAAATGTGGGTTTGGAGAAGAATGGAGATGGTGAAATGGACCGAGAAAAAACAAATGAGGAAGTACTCGATATGGTGGGCGAAGAGAGGGGTTTGTTGGGAGAAATCCTATGGAGGCAGGAAAAATGGATGAAGGGCATATTGACTGGCAGGAAGGAAGTACTCAGAAATGAAGAGGGATCTGATGTAAACTGGGTTGCTGGATTGTGTGTTGTTAGGAGTCACAAAATATTTATTTGGTAGTTGTGTCTATCCAAAAACCTACCTTAACCGGTAGATTGCCTTAGAATAATAATTATATGTTTGAATATTGCCTAACATAAACATTTTATGGGCAGTAAACATAGCCTCACGTGGTCCTTTATGGTCCATTATATTGTGACGCGACTATCCATGGTAGCGCGGTAAAACCAGTCGGGAAATGTGGTAAGAGGTCTGCCCTTCCAACGCAGCCAGTCGCTAGTTTGCTCCAAGCAGTATGAGCGGAAAGAGTGTTTCGCGTGAAGTGTGTTTTTCGACTTTTTAACACGGCGCGACAGAGCATTCGCTTGAACAGCGATACGCCATCAAGTTTCACGGGCAGCTTGGAGAGAATGCAACCGAAACATTCCAGATGCTTCAAAAGGCCTTCAAGGACGACTTCATTACAAGGTCACAGTCCGGAAGGTGGCACAAGGCGTTAAAATAGGGGCGGGAGGAGAAGGTCGCCGACGAACTCCGTTCTGGACGCCCAATAACGGCCAGAACCGACGAAAACGTGAATCGTGGGCGCGAAGTTTTGTGTTCTGACCGTCCACCCAGCAAATGGCTGACAATCTTCATACACATGTTCACATTTGCGGTAAATAGGATAGTGGCCGAGGATCTGGAAATGCCCAGGGTCTGCGCGAAGCTCGTGCCGAAAATGTTAACGGAAGATCAGAAAGAACTTCGAGTTTCGCGCTGTCAAGAATTGTTGGATTTGATTCAAAATGAGCCGGACTTTCCTAACTCTGTCGTAACAGGAGACGAATCCTGGATGTTCGAGTACGACCCATAATCGAAAAGGCAGACCAGTGAGTGGCACACAAATTCATCCCCCCGCCCCAAGAAAGCGCGAATGAGCGAATCTGCATATCCCTTCAGTTGACCTCTTCATCTTCAACAGCACATCAGTTAATCGTGCCCAATGTATTCTGCCGAGAGCCTTCTCAAAATGTATAAGGCCTATAAATGCGTTATTACTATATGCTACCCTTTCTTCCATTTAACTCATTACTGATTTGACCTCAAGCATAACCATTGCCGTTCTAACCCCAAACTGATCTTCTCCCAAGTAATCATTTGCCCTTTTCTTCATTATTTTGACGATAAATATTTTTGGTGCATTTCTTATATTCATCACAATTAAAATTTACCTCATTACTAGTAAACCTAACAAAATCGATCAATCTTAAAACTCAACAAGTAAAAGGCAGTCGTAACAAACGAGTCGCCTTCATGATATGCCATGGTGGAATTTAACAGGACTTGGATTTCGATGACATTATCGGCTATAACACAGGGAAGAATTACGTTTTACTTATGGCTACAAATATCCGGTTTTTAAAGGACATGACCTCTTTTTATGAGCACCAGAGAGGGATATTCATCATTTTCTTAAATTATCCAATAAATGGAGAACGTTGTGCGCGCGTGCGTCCCTTTTTGGGCCAAATGTCCCACATAAACCCAAAAAGGTTTGTTAACCAAAGCCTTATGCAATATTGCAACGGCATTTATGTATTTGTTCGCCTATAGCTAAAAACGATTGAACACAACTACAAAATAACGATTTACGAGTACGAGCAACGAGAGCTCTACTGAGAGAGTAGCGTCAGTGTGACTACAAATTATTACGTATCATTACTAGTATGAATGCATACATGCATATTCAATGCAATGCATAAAGCGCTGCTAATATTTCAAGATAAAGTCCACGTGTTGAGTAGCTTTAAGTTCATGTTAAAACACAGTATCGATTAATTTTCATATTTGTAACCAAACTAATGATTCGATTTACGAACGACACATTCTCACTTGATAAGCACTATAAACTGAATATAACACCGCACTCTTATATTCGGAGTGAATGTTTGAAGGGTACAAAATTAGTTTACGAATATAACCAAGACATACGTATTTGACTTATTATTGTATGCAGCCAATACCAATTAGTCAGCAAAAATAATTAAAGCATTAGCCAATTAGGATAATAACATGTTATGAACTAATGAAAAATAACGAGTTGTTCACAAATTCATGGCCAGTATAGGTATCAGGAAAATAATATTGCTCTACTTACCCATATCCATCGTGAGGAACTCTTTCATCCTTTAAAGAAACTCAGCGTTATCAGGTAGTCAGCATTTCGCTTTCAGACTGCACATGAGAACAATACTTCCTAACTCATCATCCTCCTGTAACGCGTTAAACCTGTATCTCGAAATCATTTCTACATCTACATCAATACCCTGCAAGCCACCAAAAAGGTGTGTGGCAGGGCATTTCGGCGAGAGCTGTCATAATTTGTCGCCAACCATTCAGACCTTGCTGAACTGAACTCACAATTTTGATTCTTGCCCACAAATAATAATTTTAAAAGGTACCAACTGCTTATGAGTAATATTCATAAAAAGCACCATTTCATCAATATGAAATGGTAATTATAAAATTATTCAAGATTTTTTTAGCAGTAGAAAATGCATGCGTGAAAGTAGCTCGTGCTCATTTTGAATTCCTTTGCTGGTAACTGTTAGTTCATAGAACAATTAGTCCGATTGGGCGAGGCTCAAATATAACAAAAAGATGAACGAAAATGTTCATGCTTGCGCGCATTAACTGTCAAGCAATAATAGTAGGAAGATAGATATTTTTTTAACAGAAGGCAAATCTGGTTGTATATTTTCGAGTTTTACAGGTATCACGAGTACTTAGCAAATGCAAACAAATTACAAGAAATAAATTATTTTAAAAAATTCTTCGGTTGAGGCAGAGTCAGCGGGAAAGATTAAGAATTAATGGAAAATGCTAACAATTTTCGTTCCAGAGGACGGGTGCCCTGATTTCGGAAGATTTTATAAAAGTGTCTGCACAAAAGAGGAGAGACTCTCTTGTAGAGTACGCTTCAAAATGTGCCTACTTACCTGGATAACCTCATGGAATCGTCCATCAAGGCACGAAGAAATATCAGGCAGAATAAGAAAAATGAAAGCCATAATTCGATAAATTGTGCCATGCATGCATTAAATAGAGACAGGAAACCGAAGGCTACCAATTATTAATATATTTGAAAGGCCAACAAAAAGAGATTTAAACTTTGGTACACCTATTATTTTTTCTATGAAAAGAAAAACATACACATTCAAAATAGGAGGATATAAACCATGGGAGGCCTCTGTACCCATAGAGACTGCCTAGCCCACAATGTTCTCTTCACAGTATAATAAAGCATGCCTACCTAGTCCTGCAAATTTTTGCATGTTTCAATTAAATTGATTAACATTCCCATATTAATAACAGGGTTATAAAATGACAATCAGTAAAATTAACCAAAACCCAGCTGAAAATCAATGATTAATTAATAATTGGCTTATATATAAGAGAAAATCTGTGTAGCATTGGCCCCAGCAACAAGATGCCACAATTTAGTCTGCTTCATAAAAAGATTGTGAAATGCAGTTTCATAATTGCATAAAGCCAGTTAATAATTTTATGCTCAAACAAAAATATGGTGACCTAGCATTTGTCTCATTATTGTTTCTTGTGGAAAAATTTATATTAACTTTTGATAAACGTTGAATTCTAATTCAAAATATATTCTGATTCAACTTGTACATTGGAATGATCTTTCACTTTAACCAGAGAAAATAGAAGCCAATCATTTTCAAAAGGTTAAGTCGAGAATGTTCCACTGCCAATGGGGAATGTCCACCCAAGGTATTTTGGTAACTAGAGAAGAAAATAATCTGAGGTGTATCTTCAAGAGAAAAATGTACTTATTAAGCAAACATGGGTGGTTTGTACCCATTTATTTTTTAAGTATGAAGGAAAACTGAGTGCATCTCCTGAATCGAAACTTTAACCTTTTAATTTTTAATAAAATTAGATGAATTTAGATTTTTTGTAAGGCTGCTGAATAAGTGTCTCTAGTTTGAATTGGTTGAAGAGCTACAATGATTCAGCCACATCATTATGGTTATGATAACTAAACCATTTTATAAGCACACCAGGTAGCTTGGTAACTCAATTACATAAGAAATTGAACATAATAACCTACTTTAAATTATGTATAAACCATAATTTGTTCCCGTGATATTTCAACCCTTCCTTCACTGAAAATTTTAGGCCTGGCTGACATCTCTGCTACCCAGGTAATCGGTTCTAGGGTGAGGCAAGGGATTCCATTTAAATTATGTAAATACCATGTAACCATAAACACAGTAATCAACCCGAAGGTTGGTTCGGGTAGGTGATGATAGTGCTCACCCAGTACTATGCCCGATGGAGTGTGTAATTCACACATCAGGGTAGGGGGGCCAGTTCCTTTCCCTGTACCCGTTATGGTTTCCCAGGAAGACCTGCTACTTGAAAAATCACTTAGCTTGGGTGGAGATGCAGGTGCCCAGAGTGCTGTGCCCAGGAATCTAACCCGGGCCCCTCTGGTCAGCAGTCCAACGCTCTATTAAACTTAAATTGTGATATTAAGACAAAAATCTACAAGAAAATGCAGACAAGTCTCAAGAAGCTTCAGAATAAATTGGACAATGCATGTACCTTTAATTACAGGCATTTTTTTTAATATTCCCAAAAAAATTGGAACTTGGCATTACCTACTTAGGAAAAGTAACATCACTGTAACTCTGGAAAATATATGCTTATTTGTCATCCATTCAAACTAACATATTAAGTTAACTAATTCATGGACAGTGGTCGAGGTACACAAAGGAGTGATTAGAAGTACACGAAATATTTCTCATAATTATTTCTGCTTCCAGTGGAGCATTACATATTTCCCTTCCTTAATTGACTCTCTCCAGTGAATAGGGGCGTCACCTCACACACATTCAAAAATATCAGCTTACCTATTACTTTGCATTGATCAAGGAATTTAAAAAAACGAGAAAAAGAAAATTTTGGAAATTAAAAAAATTATGGTTTAACTCATTCATGAAACTTATGAACTTCTGTCAAGTAATGTGCTTTTAAGTGCTACCAATTTGTTCTCCTGCCTTTTGAATATGTAATTTGGAGAAGACAGTGAGCTATGTGCCCTCTTACAGCAATTTTTCTGGCATTTTCTTTTCCCTTCCTAACTCAGGTAATTAATATTGCTGTGCTAGTGAGGGAGGGGATGGTCATCATCCTATTTATATTTTTAAAATTTTGTTACTTTTGCTCGAACACAAATTGAAACAATTTCAGCACCTGGAAATTTTCAGCTTTCTTCCTCAATTCACTTCTACTAAATAGCAATAGTAAGAGCAATGGGCATTCCAAGTGGAAGTGGCAGGCTATAATTAGCGGAAATGAAACATTGCAAAATGATAAAATTGTAATCCTCCACAGTAATTTGTGTAAAATCCATTTCAATACCAATGCATCATCATCGGACACAAAGGCAATGGCATCGAAACATGCTTCAAACGGTAAATTACCATGCATGATATTCCATGATGCTTATCTAAAACAATTGTAAAACACCACCATATATTCAAACTATTTTTACATTACCGAGAAATATGATTCTATACAATGATAAGGCATCTTATTCCCTTCCAGCACATTTCAATCCCATATCTTTAATTGCAGGTAACTTTAATTTAAAATTAATTTAGCATTACTGCATATTGTTCCCTTTTTCAACGAGTATGGAATTTCTTCAGCATCTTTCTTAGTTTTAAATGACTAATAATAAAATTCATAGCAATTATTAAAGTGAAAAAAAATAGAATCAACTGAAAAAATATACACGTCAACGGCTTGGATAGGATTTGGTATATCTTTTCATATTAATCACATACTTTAAACTGTTCAATTAGGCAAAAAGCAGCTAATAATTTGGAATTAAATCGCAATATAGAATGGGAATGAGCAACAACACAGACAAATTTGACTTTGTTATATAGCAAAAACGTTTACCATTTCATATTTCCTCTTGGTTCTTGATGCCCAGCTCAGGTAGCCTCCAGGAATGCTGCAGTCATGATTTACTTTTAGGAAATAGTTATACAGGAAACTTCCAAACAAACTTTTTTAATCATGAAAAATTCTTGTCTAATAGTAGCCAAGCTGATGAAAAGAACATTGGTTCTTTATTATATACTTGTTAAGTTGGTAAAAACAAACAGAGTAATTCAAAGAATCTGTGAGAAAGACATGAGAGTAACTTTTAATTGAGAATCCCATTGCTGTCCATACACATATAAGAACTTCACAGTGCAAGAATCATTCACCAAGAGTGGATACTGAACCTGGATCTCTTAATTTTAGTCAAGTAATTTAGCCATTAACAACCACTTCAACCAATACTAGGTGATAACCTGGTGGCTTGTCTAGCAAAAGCACTCTGATGGAAATTATGGAATCCAGATTTACATTCCAATAAGTTGGAATGATTTTTGCACACAAATTTCATGCATTTTCCCAACTTGTAGTACAATGAAACTTCTTATAGGCAGAATGATGGGAGACCATGCAATATTTATGGGAATGGCAGTTAAAAAAAAAATGGAAATGAATATTTTGGTTCAAATATAATTATTTCATGCTTAACTGATGCCTCACATGTCCAGTCTTTCAGAGAAAAAAGTCATCATTAAAAAATTACTATTTTGATATTTCCGGATTGGAGAGCTTTTCACCTCTTAGAGTTCATACTTGAAACATTTTACCGTACTCAAATGAAACAAACAGTTAAGTACTTACTTCTCTGCCCTTCCAACACAGCATTTCATTTCCTATTTCACTACATCAACAATCAAATTTGAGATTTATGAAACTTATGTTGCAATGCAACCGCACTTTTTATTTGGTAAGGAGCTCATTCTGGAATTACCAAATCAATTTCAGAAAAAATAATATACAAATGGTGCCATATTAGTACTCCTTATGTACATTTATTTATTTTCAGTATTCAGACATATATAAAGCAGCATTTGCACAAGTAAATTCAAATATGAAATGAGAACCAAGGTAAACCTAGAAGGGTGGGCAGAGGACGTTGGAGGTGTTTCCTCTCATAATACGAGTTGGGGCAGGGGACCACTGGATTGGCAACTTATAAAATATACAATACAATCAACAGAAGAGATTTTTTGGGTGTTTGCACGTTTAAATTTCATGGAAAGGAGGCACAAGAGTGGATTTCTTCAAGGAGATGGGCCAGATGGTACACACTTTTTTTCTTTTACCAAAACCTTGGCTAACTTTGTCACTCAAATGTTTCACAGCAAAGGTCTGCAAAATCCTTTTTTTGAGTAACAGACTGATTTTTTTAGGAAACAAAGAAAACTGGCAAAAAATCAGGTGAACATGGTAACATTCTAAAAATGGAAGAAGTTACTGCGGGTATAAAAGGCATTGTTGTGGAAAATGAAGATAGAGAAGGGGGAGAGACTGGGCAAGCTCAAACAGAGCGACAGACACTCCTCTTTTTTTGTACTGCCTGCTGTGTATAAAACAGCCCTCTCGTGTGAAGTAATACCAAACCTCCAGAACCTCACCACTCACTTCATCTAAACGCAACTTGCACTCACATTTCCACACCAGCATTTGCAAAATATGAAATGAGAGACTTTGGGGGAACAAAGAATTACATACAATTAAAAAATAATAAATACAACAGTCAATATTCAACATGACAACATAGCAGATCAAACTCTGTTTGTCATTCGTCAGTACTGGTTTGACCGTCCTTTCTTATCTTGTTTCTGGATCAGAAAGCAACAGTGTTGTGAGGGGTAGTCTGGTCAAGAAATTATGCAGTGGTAAAAAGAAATAAACATAACATCCAAGTATACATAAAAATTTCTCAACACGTTGTGTCACCTTGGAACCTGCCAACTGCCAACAAAATCATATGTACAAAAAAATTATAATTTTCTAGTCATAATTATCAACAAAGCATCTCTTTGTAATGTAAATTCCCCTCTTTTGCCACTGCATGATTATAAATTATGCCAAAATCTTTTCTATCCACCTATCAACCTTGCTTCCTAATCCCACCCCTTCACCCCCCCTTTCCCTCTCAATCACATCCACGCAGACCCATTCATACACACAGTTTCCCAAATATTTTCATGCACACCAGACTAACTATCCACTTGCCACCTTCTCTCCCTCTATTTAAAGGGTACACGTCCAATAAGGTAAAAAGTAAAATGTTGCCGCCCCTGCCCCCCCCCCCCTAATCTCCCATCACTTCCACACAATGGCAGACTATCACCAACCGCATATGCTTTTTAACCATCCACCCCAACTTTCAAGCTTATCGTAACCGGTTCTTTTGTAGCTACACTTTGGGGTTGACGTCCCAAAGATGCTCCATTCTTGTGGCACATGGAATAGCTGCAATAGCAATTATTAAAATGAAGTACCATGTTTTAGCTTTAGCTTTTTTTTTTAACCCCAACTCCTTCTTGGAAATGCAAATCCCTTCCTTGAAGAGAAAATTTTCAAACAACCTAATTACATGTCTTTTTCATAAAACTGCTTATATAATGTGTGCCAATGCTACACCTCGGTTTCCTTTATTAACATGCACTCATTTTTGAAGTCTGCTAACGGAGCATCTTGTCCTTTGAATGCTAAATTTACTTAACAACTTGCTCCAATCTTCTCTATCTATATATACTCTTTGTACAAACTTATTTTCAATGATCCTACAATCTTGAATCCAATAATGGATGAACAGGACAGCGGTAGGATATTTTTTTTAGCCATTATCCATCAACAAAACTTTTCCACACGCATGTACACGGCTGAAAAAAGAAAAAAATACACTCACGCATACGACACACACATAATGTGAGGCATATAAATCCTTGCCCTCACACTCAATTACACCTTCCTGTGGCCTTTATTCACACATATTGTTCCACTTTTACCATAGCCGAGGCAAGTGCAGTGCTTTGGCACCAACCAGTGTGTATACAGGAGAAAAGAAGCACTCTGGTTCCTGGGGTGGGGATGTTTGTAGATGAGTGGAGGAAGAATCACAGGGAAAAGACCAGTCTACAAACAATGATGACTCAATACTAAGTAGGAAAACCTATGCTTCATTTTTTTCCATTTTCTGTCCGTACATACAAAATCTTGTCGTACTAAAAAAAAGAAGATAGTACTTGAGGGACATGAGGCAGGGAAGAGCCAATTCTCCCTAACAATAAACACAACCACACACCAATCACACACAGCATACATTTCAAAATAAAGCACACACCCATGCATGCACACCCCCGGTACTCCATTGGAATGGACATGAAAGCAAATAGCCATTCCTAATACCCGATGGCCCTCAAATCTCTCAAGAGGCAAGATCCTAAGATTACAAGATTAACCCTCCTCCATTGGCCAAGCCTCCATGAGGACATGGCAGCAAGAGAAAACGAGTAAGTATTTCATCAGGTCACAGCTTCCCTTGAGTCTGTGTGGACACAAGCAAGCATTCTGAGCTGCCACCCTCACCCCTTGCTCACCCAACAGAGAGGGATACACTGAGGACTCTGATTTTTCACTGGGTTGCAGGTAATTTCTGAAGCCGGTTTCTATTCATGTTAGGAGGTGTACTCATCATCCGTACGTGAACACTGGTACAACACACGAGAAATAATTGCTGCAACATGCTGATCAAGAATCTGGCTCATTACTAGGGCAAGAAGTCGATGTTCTTGCTGCAGGAAAAGAGGTCTATTCCCGGGATGGCGGGCAAGGTGTAGGAGGGTGCCAGCTGCACGTCTCAACATATCGAGGCTGGTCCCCATAGCCTCAGGGTTATCCCTAAGAGCTTGAATACCGTGTTGATTGGCAACACCCAAGGCACTTGCCTCAGCCTGCTCCACAAAACCTACGAGAAGGGACACAACGGGAGGGGAGCCCAGGGCCACTGATCGAGCCACACCAGAATCTGCAGCGGCAAAACAGTGCAACAGATTCACTGCAAATTCTCTCAAGGCCTGTTCTTCCCCCTTGCACAGGAGCCGGGCAAGCGATGCACACAGCTTTGAGAGCCGTGCTCGAGGGGGAGTGGCTAACACAAGGTCCACATTGCCGTCGGCCACACAAAGTTTACACAATGCCTCAAGGGCCAGTCGCTGAGGAGAGAGAGGTGACGAGGGAGGAACGGTGGGCAGGGGATCCTGGCCATATGCCGCGGGACACACTGCCCAATGCAAGAGGCCATCGAGCAACGGCCTCGAAATCTCCTCAGGATATTGCGTGAGATCGATTCTTCCAGCCACGTTTGCTGCCATCACCAACACATCTTCCCTTAGCTGGTGCAGTGTGTCCCACCACCACTCCCCGGAAGGATCTGAAATGGAACGGCCCGTGCCATTGCTCAAAGAGTCGGCACCAGGCGGCAAGATTCCAGAGGTGTTGGAAGTGGAGCTTTCTTCTTCTCGGTCGTAATTTCGGCGGTGACCAGCAGCACGACGAGGGTGTTCATGGTGTAGAAGTAATAATTTGCCAAGAAGAGAGAGAAAAGCTGGGGAACGAGCAAATTCTGACTCATTGCCTGGCACAAATGTGAGGTTACGCAGGATGTTTGATAGACAAAGACATCGTCTCGAAAGGGACTCTTGCGTCTCCGTGACCAAGAGAAGACTTCCCTCATCTCTTGAATAACACTCGTCCTCATAGTCTTCCAAACGTCTTCTCTTGAGGGTCCCTGCTGGATCTCGAATTTTCAGAGTAGGGTTCTGAGGTGACAGCGTCATCGACTTCTTTTGTGCATCTGAGTCCTCCTCGCTATCCGCATTCTCCTTTTCCCCATTCACAAGGCTGCAGCCATCATTCTCCTCTTCACCACCAGAAACACCATTCCCAACCACTTTCACAGCTGCCTCTTCCTCCGACTTGTCCTCTGTAATCTCTGATTTGAGGGTGTCGACACTGTCTTCATCCTTACTTTGGGCATCCTCAATCCCTGACTCCTTCTTTATGCACAGAGTATCACTACTGCTCTTATTAGTCCGCCTCTTCCGCTCACAGTTCAACCTTTCTAAGGTCGGTGACTTCAAGGAATCATCCCCACCACTCTCCCCCGTAACATCACCTTCCTCCTCCTCCTCCTCCTTCACTCTGTCCCCAGCCACTAGCCTCTGCTCCTCCTCGTCTTGCCCAGCCATCTTCTCAGTCTCTACCTCATCCTCCTCCACAACCTCCTTCTTTATAACCAACTCCACTGACACACTCTCTCCTTCACTCAAAGCCACACACCCATTGTCTGAAGAATTAGACTTTTTCACCTCAGAGTCCACCTTTGGATGCCCTAACTTGCTACTTTCTTTCACTTTACCATTAAGCACACGCACAAAGGTCACATTTCCATACTCGCTACGAAAACAGGGCACAATATAACGAGTGCTATCACTGGGAACAACAACTGTTGTGGGAGCAGTGGCTGTCTCTGCCGTCGCTCCGGCTGCTGCAACACCCTCAGGGCCCACCAATGCGGCACCTTCATCCCATGATCGATGGCCATCCATGACAAACACGTCCGACTCACGAGCCACGATCTTCACTGGCTCCCCTCGTCTAGAAACCATGGTGTAGCTGGATCCCTGGAGTAACACGACATGCTCGGATGGATCAATAGGGGTGGCTGCTCCAAGATCTACCTCTTCCTCTACCATCTCTGGTGTTTCATACCTGGACAAAGAGTAATACCTGGGTATGGGTTTTGGTTTTTGCACCATTTGAAGCAATTAGTATAAAAAAATAATGAGCCTGAATGAAACATGAAATGACACAACACACTTAAAATTAACAAGTATAACACTAGTATATGATTCATATAAATTAACATCCACAACACATCAGAAGGGAGACCAAAACTTCCCTTAATTTTTAAACTTTTAAGTACAACTGGTGTAATATGAGAATTAAGTTTAAATGTGGTGAGACAAAAAATGTACTGAAGATGGATGATAGAGCAAAAACAAGCAATTTAACATTGCCCACCAATATTGGATCAGTAATTACATTATAGTTCATTTATGAACATCTGTAACATTGGTAATGGTAATGAAAGTTATATTAGAAAAATTAAAACTCAGTTGAAAATACCAAAATTTTTAAAAAATTAAAGAACAATGTACAGCTCAGTAAATAGTGAACACTTATGAAATGAGCTACATAATCAATACACATCAACAATTATGACTGAATTATCTTTTAACACAAATGCAAGATTTGTTACAGTTAAAACTATACTATCAGAAATAAAATATGACCTGCTTTATGCCTGCTTATTTCCAATATGTTTTGTTGTTCACAAATAAGTCAGCTGAGAGTGTGCTGCCCCAGGTCAATCAGAGACCAAAGTTCAGGAAGAAACTGACTATAGGTGAATGTTTAAGGAAACTCTTACACTGAGGTTTGGAACTGGTTTAGAACCATACTGGTTTAGTTTAATTCGTGAAGTATATCCACTTAGGGTATTATTTTCTAGTCCCAAAATTTTAAGTTAAATAAAGTTCTAATTTACAAGTCTGTGAGATGTCTAAATTCTTCCACAATTTATTTGTAACATATCATACGCTTCAGTTCATCAAACCAACTTCAGGTACAAGAGTACATTGAACAGATTCAGTCTAGTACCTTAAGATGGCTAGATGAACTGAAACGCGTTGTACATTACAAATAAATCAGTAGAAAAGTGCAAATTTGTTTTTATCATATATGTCATTTCCTTTACCAGAAGTTCTGGTGGGATCAGCCAATAATTGATTAAGCTATCAAAAGTATTGAGAGTATAATGTCAAAAGTGGTATGTGTTGGAGACTCTCCAATCTTTGAACTCAATGACTTTCTATGCAATGCAACAATTTCAGAGTGTAAAAATCATTCCCCTTGACCAGGATTTGAACCCATATCCCTCAATGTCCGGTTGAGTGCTTTAGCCAGTTAAGCTATCGAGGTGTCCTTCTAAACTCTGAAATTTTGGAATTTGGTTTCTTTGGAATTTGTCAAGACTTTCTAGTTAAATGCCTTCTGCCAGACTTAAAACTTCTAATTCTAAAACCTCAAAAAAAAAATCTAATTCCTTTGGATAACTAATAAATATAATAATGCAAAGTACTATAAAAACATAATTTGAATGAAATTCATGAAAAACCTATCATTAAAAATACAGGTTTTAATTTATATTGCAAATATTATATCTCAGTGAGAAAAAAATGTCATAAAAGCATTATTGATTACCTGCTTAAAATACTCAGGCCATCCTTGCTTTTTTCCACAACATTAATAATAACGTCTACTACTTGGATTAAAAACTAATATAAGTGCTATACTCCTAAAAATACAGCATATTTACGCATACAGAGCTATGAATAATATTTGATTGAGCAATGAGTCTAAAATTAATTAAAGGCTGAAGGGTGCACACCTTAAGCTAAAATTATCATTTTCACCAAACCCTAAATTAAATTATAAAAAATAGTAAAAAGCAACGATATTAAGTTTTGTTAAAACCTTCCCTTTGCTGAGTTTCCAAGGAATAACATAATAATCGTTAGCCATTGTATTTAAGCTACAGGAAAAGTTTTTGTAATGTCATCATTAACTATACAACATTATTAACCAATAAATGGCAGAAAATAATGTATATTTATTTAGCATATTAGAATGCTCCAAGTAAAATACACTGAAGCTGATATCACCGATGAGAATATGAAATTGTCATTATTTCAAAGCACAACTCTAGGTAAACTAAGTGCATATACACACATCTCATCAAGTACATCATGAAACCATATTTTCTTGTTAATTGAACATATATATTTTCATGGGCAATTTAAAGAGAGTATCATTTTCAAGATGTTTATAAATTCTTTGGGATTTCCAGGAGAATTTTTGAGCTGTCTTAAAAATTATGCTACTTCACCAGATTGGCAATATTGTTGGATGAAGTAGGCAGCACTGAATTAACACAGAGGCAAAATTTGTAGGAATTATAAAGCAACAAATCGCCTGAAATTTACTTGGAAACCCAATAAAACCGTTAACAGGTAATTAGAAGCCAAGAAGAAAACTACAATTCATCTCCAAGTAACAAAAAACACACCCACTCTGACATCATGTGTAAATTGAAAAAAATGAAATTAAAAAGGCATAAAATGAAATTCCAGAGCTATTTTATCAATCCTTCGCCATAGTTTAGCATGATATACTGGCCACATTGGTTGACCCTAATACAATTGAAAATCATAGGCAAGAAATATCCCCTAAAATCTCTATAATAACGGATTTCTCCAGAATGCCCACTAAATTCTAGTTATTCAGATGAGCAAATATTCTGGGTCAGCAGATATTCTATTTACATTATATTATTATTATGTTTACATGATACATAACATTTATTTCCCCATAAAACTCAATAGCTTTTAATGATTCCCATACTTTGCTCCAGAAAAAAAAATTTCAAGAGATTATACATTTGAAATTTTACATTAGATACCAAGTAACTTGACGATGACACTCACCATTTTCTTTCTGCCTTCAATCGATCATGGTAAGAGCCAGCTCCCACAGAAGATGAAACACGTGAAACAGCTGTACCTGGTGAATGCCCTGCTTCCAAGTCTCCACCATCTGCTCCAAAAACATCCATCAGAGAGCGATGAAAGTGCTCGAGAAGAACATCAAGCAGTCCCGGCATGTGGGCAAGCCCAAAATAAGCCACTGAAGAGTCATCAAATAGTAAAACACTAAGTGCATCAAGAGCATAAGCTGTCTCGGCTAATAGCCCAGACCTCAGGCACATCATCAGCCGCCAAGCATCCACAGGTGCCACATCGGCACGGCATAGCCTTCTTCTTTTGTGGAGAACTGGCGTGGTCGCCTCAACACTGTCCGGAGGAAACACCAACTCTCGCTTGCAGCTGGCTGCCACCACTGCTGTAGTTGCAGTTGCTGTCGCCTGTTGTTGCTGGGACTGTGAGTGGTGATGAGCAGAGGATATGGGCGTAGAGTTCGGAGAGCGAGGCATTCTGGGCAGGTGGGGATCACTAGCCATGTATCCCGGCTGGAGAATTTCAAATTGTAAAATGATACTCAATGAAAAGCATAAAATCGTTTAAAGTTTAGTTTAAGTAACTATCAATGGAGAGGTGATTTAAATAACATGCTAATAAATCATTTAAATGCATGCTGGAAACTATTACCCAAGAAAAATCCAAAAGATAAACTAACTTCACAGATTATACAAAACATTTGGCCTGAAACTGTCTAAATAGTACCACAAAAAAGAGTGTATTCAGAGAGGTACAAAAAAGTTGTCAGCACCATGTGTATTTAATTTTGAATATCAAAGCACAGGAGACATTTATCATCCAGTTTCATCTTTCCAACAACTTTTAGTTCATATCATGAGGAGTTCTAACATTAATTGTATTGTAAAATGACACTCCTCAAATTTGGTACAACAAGATTATTTGTACAAATATATAACTAATTTTACTAAATAAAGCCAAAAACAATCAGGCTTTGGTTATGGGGAAGTGCAAAATTACTAGACACCTACTATATCATGCAAGCATGGGAAGGTACCAGAAATATTTTTAAAACGTCCAATGCATCATCATTTTGCTCTTGAATATCCTCTATCTCCTAGCTAAGGCCTTGAGCCAATAATTATGATCACTAAAAGATTGGACCACACTCAGTTTTTTTATAAACAGCAATAAGTAGTTTCATACTAGTCATATACTACCATTACAGTCCATACACTTACAAGTATCCTAAATTGTGGTTGCTACAATTTCAAAGTCAAAAATGTTCCATTCAAATTGCACATATTTTTTTTCAGATATATTCCATTCATTCAATAATCCAAATATTTCCATAAAAATAATGCATTTTTACAGTAAGTAAATATGTGGGCGAGGAATTTTCCATCAATTCTAGCATGCCACATACATTAGCCTGCTTATCAAGATGTCTAAATGTTATTAAAATTAATAATATTAAATATTATAACCTAATATTATGTACCACATCTACAAAATTTCACTTTAAAGAACTTGTTTTTAATGAAGTACCAATGATGACTATACTTATTTGGCACTGTATTTAATAATGAACCTTAGCATAATTTTGAGCAGAAGAGATATTGCACCTTCTGCACCCAGGAATCTATTACAGCTTAAAACCAATTTACAAATTTTGCAGTACGTAATCATAAGAATAACATAGCTCTGATAACACTTTGAACATTGAAATATTACAAAGCAGAGAATTTTATATTGTACTCATGACTCTTTTTAGTGCTTGTAAATTGACTTCAAGCTATCCAGCATTGAGGGGTAGGCTTAAGACTCAATCCCATTTCATAATCACCCCATCATTAAGATTTTCAACTGTTATTAAATAATCATTAAACCTCTGAAATATCATGAAATTCTTTTCACAGGAGATTATAAAATTAGTTAATTAGCACCGTAGACTAGTTTTATTCCTATTTCCTGATGATTTATATATGAATGGCCTAAAATACGTCATTCTAATACCATGTATCAAATTCAAAACAACAAGTGAATTGATTATTTGATTTCTTATATTGAAATAAAAATGAATCATAACCACTAAGATGTTTAATTAATATAATTAGCCAATTAATTATTTTTAAGATGCTTGGGTTGCACTTTTTAATTGCTTTGTATTTCCACTATAAGTTTTATCTTATCAAAACAATATTAGAGATCAAGGTAAGAATTTGACAGAATGTTATTTATAAATAAAAAAGTTTTTTTATCTTTTCCCAAAGTTAAAATGTGTTAGAGTTGTGATTTAAAAAGTGTGGCACAGCTTATTAATGCACGGGAAGCACTGGGAAATAGTAGCAAAAATTTTTTGCTTATCTGGAAATTAAAAGATAGTACGAATCCTTTCCAAACATACTACTTGTGCATCACTAGCTAATCAAAGAAAGACAACTGAATCAGTGGCGATGATGGGTCTTGGCATGAAAGAGGCAATGACCAATTAGGAAGGCAGGCAAAGGCTATGAATAATATTTAAAATGAGAAATAGAAAACAGAACTTGTGATTTTCCAAACTGCACAGTTAGTGTAGTATTAGCCTAGAAAAATTCTGACGAATTTTATTGAGTAGATGAGGAAACATTCGACTTTCAGAGAGCATTATAGGCTCAAGCAATTGCAGACTGCTGGGATTTGCCACGCTTCACCAAACACAAATACTGGAAATTGAAAGTAATTTCTTGCAGGGGCATTAACTGCATTTATTATGTTGATAATATTTTGGCTAATACAAAATCTAAATAATAAAAGTGCATAACCAAATCAAAATATGATTAGAAACTAATGCTGCAAAATCAAAGCCTGACACAAAACATATATATTTTGGATACAATGTAGACTGATGATACCATGTGTCATCACCTATGTTTTGTGTTGGAAATTTAACTCCAATAAATATCTGTACGGGCTAAATTAACACACATGAAACAATAATTATTTGGTTAACCAAAGCAGATTCTTAACAATATGAGACTGATTTTGCAGAAATAGATAAAATAATTGATGAAACTGAGTGTAGAGGCAGCAGGAAAAACTAGAATTCAGGGCACACATACCCTCTCTCGTGGCCACCCATGATTATGCGACTTTGCCGAAAAAAAAATTGTGACGAAAAATTATAACAAGAATCTCAGTTTTCACCTAATTTTCTGAACTTACTAGGAACTTTTTTAGAAATTAATTTTATTCAAGCAAAAAAGGGCTTAATATTTAGGTTTGGAAAACATGGCTACTGTGAAATTCTATCTAACAGGTTTAAGTCTTCCATAATCAAATTATATAAAAACAATACCATATTAAAAACTATATTCAGATTTTATCTTTCACCTATATAAACTCTTTTAATTTAAAGAACCACAGAGAAAGATATTTAACAATAACTTAAACAAAAGTAAAACTGAATGTACTAGTTGAAACATTTTTGACAGCTATTGTGAACTGCCTTCCAAAACAATAACACATGTCTAAATAAACTATATGTTGAAAAAAGGATTAACTGATGGAATAGTCCATGGAAAATATCAACTCAAGTAATATCATAACCCTTTGAACAAATAAACACGAAAGAAACGAAAAATCAAGGCAAAGATTTTTCATATAAAACTATTTTTTGCAAAGGCTCAGAGGAAGAGTCTACAAAGGTTTATCTTATAACTGGATAAATACTAAAGTGTATAGAGAAATTATTTATAATTTTACTCTATGGTAACATCTTTGACTAAGAAGATGTTCAACACCACTTTCCTTTTCATTTGTTAAACACTAGATAAACCTTCACCATTTTGGACTTGAAATTTCAAAATTCTTTTCACAAACTTATCTCTGAAATTATTTTGTTTTTTAAAGCAACCTTATAAGATCTGGAAATAATACCATTGCATATCAGAGTATTAATTAAAAATATAGTTTATACTCATTACACTTTTAAACCCCCATTTACATAGATTAAATATTAAGGCACAATGACACTATGCACTAAAATTCAAGCTATGAATTTTAGAATATATTGAATTGCACATGACATAAAGTGAATTCAATGATTAGTTTCTAACAGCATTCATATTGATTTGGAAAAAGCTTCTAAGGGCAAAGAAGTCCAGGCACCTAAGTCTGACAATAGTTTACAAATATTTCAGTTGAAAATGGAAAAGGCCAACAGCGATGCACATGCCTTAGGCAAGGAGGAAATAATTACTGTATTAGCTCATAAAGAGCAATAGCCAAAGTATATGCAAAATTGAAATAAAACAACACTTATACAGGCGATTGATAGACGTAGGACTTTTTTAAAGTTATGCTATTTTAATAATTATTTGTTTATTAGTTGACATGTTCACTCTAGTTTTTGATTTACCAGTTTAGGGATTTTTTGTAACTTAAAAGCTTTAAATTATTTACTCATTCTCAAGAGAAAGCAAAAAATAATTTAAAAATACTGCTCATAAAAATACTAGACCAACATCAATCACTAAATCTTTAATTTAAATATGTGTTAACGCAAAAATTAAGAAAACCTAAAACAACCTTTTACCTCAACAGCCAAAACATCAAATGGCAAAGCAAAGGAGGAGCTGTTCCTTTGCCTAAGTAAAGCATCTACCAACACCATGGATAAAAAAAGTCAAAATGTTACATCAAATGGGAGAAACATATCTTGAACAAAACAGAGGTGGAGGCAAGACAAGCCAAACAGCAAAATCATGCCTGGCAGGGAAGGAATATAAGGTGCACAGGCAGACACAGACAAGTTTTCCTTTCCTTCATCTGACATCCACAACAATAAACACATAATTTTGCACCATTAGGTTAAAAAATTTTCATTCCCAATGCATACCGATTCACTGGACAAATAAAACAGAGGGAGATGCAGGGACGGCTTTCAGGGACCAAGGGAGCCACAGGCCGGAGGTGTGAGTTCAAGAATGAGTCAATACAAAAATACAGAAGTCTCACTGACACGTCAGTGATGAGTAACTGACATTTATACACCAAGAATGTCAAGTTAGTCCAAGCACAAAGAACTTATGAAGCTGTAGGTTAATTAAGCCAAAATCAAACATATGCCGAGACCTCAGGTTTCCAATGGATGAGTGTAAGCAATGATATGTTTTAGTAGCTCATAAAGATGGGGCCAGCGAGCCTCATTGAAAGCCTACAGGTCACGTCAACAGCCACTACAATGCCTCGGTGCACACCAAAGGACCTAGACCAGACGTTACGCACAATGCAGCCAGCCATTCCACAGCATTTACCAACTACTCTGCCATGGCACGGGGGTTGACCACTCCCCATCCTTGCCACAACTGGATCCCTAATTGACAGGGCATCCCTTGCAGCATGGAAAAAGAGGGGGTGTGGGTTTTTGAGAAAGATGACCCCCCGGACGAGTGCCACGGGAGGTGGCCCGGCCAACCGCGGCCTCTCCCTACCTGCTGGTGCTGTTGGTGCTGGTGAGGGGTTAAGGTGGCCGCCGGAGGTGCCAGTGATGATGGGGGTGGGGGCGCCTGCGAGAGGGGTGGTTGGGCCTGCAGTGACGACGGTGGGGCCACCGTGGCCCCCTGTTGCCTTGGCTGTTGACCCGCAGGGAGAGGTGGAGCTTGCAGCTGTGCCACCGATGTGGGGGCAGTCGTGGCCTGTCCCGGCTGAGGTGGAGGCGGCTGCTGGTGGGGGTGTAGGGGTTGGGGAGGAAGGGGCTGTGGGGAGGGGCCCCCAACGTAACCCCCGGCTGACCCAGGTGGCCCCTGGATATGGCAATTGGGAGTGGTGCACGGATGGTGGGAATGTAGTAAAATGCCTTCAACCGTTTTCATAGGGAACACTCTTATGGCCCCGAATGATGGGGCCTCATTGTTTGGGCCTCAAAAGAACCTCTTTATTTTAAAGCCCCTTCAACCATTTTGGCCTGGCTTGCTTGCATCATCAAATTTTCATAAGAGTATTTTTCCACAACACTTGAATTCATTTGAATGTGTACTTTACATCCCTATGTGCATATGATGAATAAAATAACATTTACAGATATGAAATGATTTCATTATAATAGAGATTTCCTTGAAAATAAAGAATATACATATGTGAAATACTAACTTTTATACAAGAGATTAACATTTATCCAAGTTTTACATTGAAATCACTCCATAAAACCCAAAGGCAAGTCCCAGTTAATTTACACATGTGAAATCTCATGGTGATGCCTCCCCCTCCAAACATAAGAGAAGTTATTTCTAAATTCTCTCCACCTGTGATAAGTTTAAATAAACAGCCACCCCTTTTCAATGCAATCACCATATGATTTCCCCAGAGAACATAAATGGATTAAATTTTTTACACCAACATAGGCCAGGACATTCCTCATCTGAGGGATAGCACATCATTAATTAGCAAAGAAATTAAAAACAAAAACAGACACCCTTTTTTCTTCACATGACATGTTGTTACCTCAAAGCTACCAACATATATTAGCTAAGATGTGTGAAGTTCAGAGGGAAAAATAAATCCAAGGACATCCAACGTATGAACTTTTATGAACAGGTTAGGACACAATTATGAATCTAAAATACCACCATTAAATATCTAAACAGATATATAAGCAAGAAGAGACGTATTCGAGGACTATTGTGTGCAGAGATGGTCCATCTTAGCATTATAGAGCTATAAAAAGAGCAAGTGTGCCAGAATGGGCAACAAGCATGTTAATAGACATGAGAAAGAAAGAATTGGTTAGCGGCAAAGAATTGTGATGCAGAAGGCTGAAGAAGAAAGAATGAGATAGAAAGATCTGAGAGAGAGAATAGCAAGTAAAGCACTATCTTAGAAAAATAAACTTATCAACAGACCTTCATGCCTGAAGGAGGTGGCATTGGAAATGTGCCCTTGGCATCGGGGCGGTACGGAGGCCTCATGGGTCCCAGGGGCGGCCGCAATGGAGAGCTCTGGCCAATGCCGGGGGCTGGCATTGAGGGGACCCACTGCTGCTGCTGCTGAGACTGGCCCGTGGCAAGAGGTAGGACCCACTTACATTGTGAGGTAGCAAAAATCCCAGCAAATCATCAAAACATTAATCTTTGCATTCCATGCTTTATTACCATTAGGCTCTCTTCAACAGTAATTAAAAAAAGCCACCTAATCACATCAGTGGACCCATATTATAACACCAAAGAACAGTTTACATTCAATTAAACCTTGAACCAACTGTGAGCTTGGTAAAATAGTAAGGCAACACAATAAAAGATGGCCCTCACCTAATTTTGTCACCTGCTTGTTGGCAATCAAAATTATAAAATTCATGTGGTAAATAATAAAATCAACAAGAAATTAAAATATATCCTTTAAAATTCAAACTAAAAATTTGTTTCTGAACATTGGCAAAATCTAACTATTTCTGGGCAGCGGGAAGGTACCAACATACAAGATCTGGGAGTTGACTATTGGCATGGACATGAGAACCATGTATCATTAGCATTGTACCAAGTTGAACTATACAGAGATTTAAAATTTGGGGACCTGACCTGGGGGAGTTTTAGTGGGTATAAGAATCCTAGATAAAAGAAGTGTACCGTCTATTGGCTCAAAAAGAAACTTTTGCAGAAATGAAGAGATTCTGCTGGAGTGATGTCTCTGCTGGTCATTTTTTCAACTCCGTCTCCCAATTTCTATCCCTTCCATAACCACATTTCCCATTCATCTGCACATTTCAGTATTATGAGGTTGACTCAGTCTATATTTACAATGATAATAGTTGATTGATGAGAATAACTTTGCAAATACACTTCATCAAAAAAACTTCACTACATTGCAGAAAGGTATCAAGTGACTCAGCAGAATATCATGTAGACTGATTCTTACGCATTGCCATCCTCAATATATCATAATGGCCCAACTCTGAGACAACACCAAATATTTGACGTTACGTATTTGAGCTCTTTTTTTTAAGACCAAACTTTTGATGCACAGTGGACCAAAGTTTGCTAAAAATGTAAGGGGTCAATCCGAAAATTTTGAGTTAAACATATTTCATGGTAATGTTAGCATTGTCTCTTTAAGTAAAGTATGAATTTATATTCACCTAATTCATTCAACAATTTCAGAGAATGGTTTTAATTTAGCGGATGACTCTATTAAAAGCTACTGTTATGGTATCTCACGCAGTTTCTTGGAATCTACCCCACAGCATTTCACTCTAAATGTGCTAAACAATCTCCCAGTAGACACTATATATTTTGAAATTATAAATCAACTGTTTGAAGTAATGCTTCTAACCATATTGTAGAAAGATTATACCATAGTTAATATATCTGCTCAATTAAAAACTGTTCAATAAATTTAATATCCAACCAAACAAAACAACTTGAGCACAGGAAAAACTGGAAAAATGCTTAAAATATAGTAAAATTAGGTACACTTTCAGCATCTTGAACCTGCCTTATCATTTCACCTTAATTTGATTTAATTTTTTTATTTAATGCACTTCATTAAAATTTTTTCCATTTATTCCAATTTTTTTATTAATTCATATTTTTACAAAATTATTTTTTTACTTCTTCCAAACTGTTATAAATGTAAATGTACTGAATGAGATTATCTTAATTCAGTGTTACCCAATGGATCCACCAATCAAAGCATAAAATTAACAAAAAAATATATGTAACTCACTAAATTCTGCAATTGCATGCTAATACAGCGCTTCTAACCAACCAACAGTATATACTCGCTAAATGGACATTTAAGTTTTGAAAAAATCAGCATAACTTCCAGTGTTCCATTACAACATGATAGCATTTAATAATGGCAACATAAATCTATGAAAACCCAAAAATGCTAATTCAATTGAAAAGCAGCATGCTATATACTACTGTTAAAAAAGCAGGGAATTACTGTTAGGATTAAACCACACAAATATGGAAATAAGCAGCTTGACAAAAGAAATTTATGAAAATTAGCATCTACCATTGGTGAATACTATATTTTCTTTTAGGAAATAACTTAAAATATGTTGAAATCAAAATTATTACAAAGTAATTATTCACCACATAAAATTTAAAACATTTTACTTTTCAAAGAAACATGAGTGAAACCCTGCCAATTCTAAAACACACGCAGTTAAAAAAAAAAACTGCCTTGGGCTATCTAAGATGACAGGATAAATTCCTACAAAAAACTTGAATAATAAACTGATAACACTCCTCATATTAGGAAAAAACTGCAATCCTATTCCTGCAACATTTTACTTTATTACGTTTACGCTGCACCTTGATGACCCTATTCATAGTGTCATGCAGTTATTCATCACCCAGTTTGTTTTTATTTTAATTTGACAGTTTGATGATATCACAAATACAACACTGAAAATAAGGGAAATGGGGAGAACTAGTTGGTGGATGAAATGGACAATGGAAAATATGAAAGTAATACAACATAAAGAGGTTAGAAAATTGGAGATTTGAGGGGTATAAACTATCATTAAGCCATACGCAGATGATGTATACGTGCACAACAAAAATCTAAATATTATGTGAATAATTAATGATAAAAATGATTTGACAAGCAAATCAAAAAAAGCAAAGCAAAAAAAAAGTTTATTTTCATTTGAAGTGCATTTAATATATATTCACGTGATAATTAGTAACTTTGACTATTTTATATCAATTATGAACACTTGGGATAAGTTTCCTTGGGTTCAAAATTCTACTGTATGTACAAATTTAATGCTCAAGAATCTTCACAATGAAACTGTGCTGATAATATTACAGTGACCAATATAACTTTTGACCTCTAATTCCATAATGTCAATACAACAATTAAATGTTTAGTGAACAAACTTTCATTGGTAAATAGTGCTCTTCCATGATTCTTGAATTGTTGATATCGCAATCAATAAGCAATTAAGGTAGCATGTATCAATGACAACATATGCTAAAATGCCTAAAATCAAGGAAAAGTTTGTTGAGTGGTTGCTTCAGGGGGGGTGCAAGGAAAAATATTGGAGTAGAATGATTTGCTGGAGCATAAAACTACTCAAGCAATGTTAGCTGAGACCATGTATAACCGTGGGCAGTTATACAGATTAATTTATATCTTATGCTATGTTTTCAGGAGCTTCATACGAAAGAAAAATTCATCAAGGCTTTACAGCGAAGTCCTCCAAATAATATTATTAAACCAATGTAATATTTCAACCCATTACAATAATAATTAACTATTACACACTTCTAACATTTTGTGAAATGTACTTTTATATTACTGAATGTGCTAATGATTTGTTGAACATTTGTATATATTCTATCTACGACGGCAGATAATGGATATAAATTGAAAGGGGAAAATCAAAATTGCAATTTTTTTGCTGGAGATTTGACATCTCCAGAAACTTAATACAAATTTAAAGTGTTACACCATAACTCCCTCAACATCCGCACAATCCAGTGGTCATTTACCATTTAATTTTAATAATTTTAAATCCTGAGTCAACAACATTTTCCTCTCAGCTAATTTTGAAAAATAATTACATTACAAAAAGAGGATTTCTGGATAAAGACAGGTGTAATGTTCCTGAAGAATGAAAATGACAAGAGTATTTGCTCTTGGCCAGTTGTACATGAAGCTTCACATTGGTATCTGATTCTGTATTAAAAAGTGATAAAAGAAAAATTGTGATAACATAAAAACTTCAACAGTATAAAACTACTGAGCAAGAGACATTTATACCGTCTGTATAAGATATGATGTAATACATCTTTACTCAATGGAATCTGGAAATAATGCATAACCATGATAGTGAATTGCCTATGATGTAAGCAACAATGGCCATCGCATCAGATATATTATACATTTCATTTCTATAAAATAAATAAGGATCCCTAAACACATAACTATTTCTACTAAGCTGTGTTTGTACTTAAAAGAAAACTAATAAGAATCAAGCAAATGAAATAAGGATGGAAAGAAATAATAACTCATGCCTTGTAATGGATTTACAACAATTAATAATAAAAAAATTAAGACGATGATTCCCAAATACTCACACAACCTAAAACAGAGAACAATTCTCTCACCTGCTGGTTGGTCTGATAAGGCGATTGTTGATTTCCCGGAGGATATCTATGTTGGTCCCATTGGTTGTTTGTTTGTGGTGTGGGCTGAGGTTGTGGCTGCTGTGGCGGTTGTTGACCAGCTACGGGCGGGCCTCCCCCAGGAGCTGGTCGGGGAGGGCCCTGACCCCATTGCTGAGGGGGACCAGGTGGTGGAGGGCCACCAGGGGCTGGCTGTGGATATGGCCCTCTATACTGGCTGTTATTAGACCAACCTGGAATAAGAAATACCTCAGAGTGAGTCCAACAGCATCAAACTAGCACACAAGATTATCGGTGTAAATAAAACACCCACCTCCGATTGATAAAAAAAACTTCACACAAGAGGACAATTATTTTTGATTTCCTGGCGTCTCCATATGGCATTACCCTTGTGTTTATTTCCAAATATTCACCGAGAGAACAAAAAAATGTCAATAGTTGGTATTCCAAGTAGCTGATCAGTGCTGGTCTTGATAAAACACCAGAATGAGTTTCTTTCAACCTAATTATGAAAATGTGTGTACCCACAATGTTTTAAAAGAACTGCTTACTATGACATTCAGGACAATGGAAAATACATGAGATATGCGTAATATGCTTTGAAGAAGCTTCTTAACCGCTTTCAAATAGAAATTTTCTCTCCTTCCCAACATGCACTTGGTTGTTAAGTATTAATAAATCCTTCACATGTGAAAATGTCATTATTTGCTATTTACAAATAATACAGCAGAAACTTTAACAGAGGTTTTAAAACTAACCTAAATATAAAAAAAATTGGAATTAACTAAAATACCACCCCAAAATGGTCCAACAGCCATGAATGCATAGATATCCTTAGCATTTTTGCATTAGCCCAATGGCAGTTTCATTAATTATTGGGTGAAAAAATTCACACTCCAATGACATAGATTACAAAGCAATATAAAGTAGGCATGCATGCACACACACAAAAATAATGTATAGTTTTAAAATACAGAGTAAACTTTATGGAGGTTTTTGAGGAGACTCAATATTCTGAACATTTTTTGTCAACTACTCTGAGAGACACAAGATTTTTTCTAGTTGAAATTTGCCTTTTGACAACATGTTTCTCCCCCACTGAGATTCCAGCATGACTCACTTCTAACAACACTAAACAAGTTCACTCATGCTAATTTGATAACACAGCCATCAACATTTTCAAAACCGACATACATTTAGGAAAATATTGCACATTGAGGTGATGTTATGAAAAATAAAATTAGATACTTCTACTAGATACTACTAATGGTCATGATTATTTCCTTTTAAACAAATATTGTAATAATTTTTTTACATTTCTTTCACTGAATGAAACACTATAGGAAATATACTTTAACATAAGGTATTAACTAATTTTGCCTCTGGGTTGTCAACTTATCACTAGCAATTTTAATGTTGATCTTTCATCAAATGCACAAGAGAGGTAATCACACTGTGGTAACTGTAATTATTTACTTGGATTGGGACTCGGAACCTAAAGAAATGGATACTCTACGAAGAAATGTTCTACCGACAGGCTAAGGTACAAGGGCATATTGGAACATGGCATTTCATTTCTGTGCCATTCAGTATTGGTGATTTTGGTTTGTTAAATGCTATATGAAAACAACGATTTCTATGCCCACCACCAAAATGATATTGCTGTCTTTAACATCTGGCCAAGCATAAAAAATCTTAAATTTCCAAGCCTTGAGGCAATGCCAGAAGTGATCAGTGTAAGGTCTTCTACATCTCAACCAAGCACTTAGAAGTATTTTTCCATCTATCAGCTTTCCATGAAATGCAACTCCTTCAACAACTACTAATGAACCACAACTGACATAAGAAACTAACTTGCCACTGCTATTATGCCAATGCAGCAACTTTCTAGTTCAAGGAGACTTGGGCACATGCCACCTAATTTGTAATTCGATACTCAAAGCATCATGACCAGAGTGATTACATTATTTCCGTCAACATTAATCCCAAGCAGTACTATACCTGGATACATAGCTGGTGGCCTTTGTTGTCCATAAGGAGGATAAGGTGGCTGGTCCTTGGCAAAATCAGGATGTCTTCGTGGTTGCGGTGCAGGTGGGGGCATTGCCTTACTGTTAGGGGGAGCACCAGGGTACATCTGAGCACTGGAGGGTGGTGGTGCCCCTGCTGCAACAGGGGGAGGACCACCACCTTGTTGTCCTTGGGGACCCTGACCTTGTTGAGGGCCTTGCTGACCTTGCTGTTGACTGGGATACACCTGAATGGAAAAGAAAAAGTTATTAAAATGCCATAATCCAGCATTACACATTTACTAAATAAAGACAAATTTCATGATAAAACTCAGCAGAGACATGAGTGAAGTGGCCACAGAAATTTGAAATTATAAGGACAGTTATCTTGAAAATGTGAAAGAAACATGAAGATTAGAAATTGAGTCTCATTTACTGCAGACATTTTCCTTTTCAAATTTAAAAGTAAAGCAAATTTCTTGCCACCTCTTCATCTAGCATCACACAGCGCCCAGAACATGATCAACGCTCTTGGTTATAGAGTTAATATTTACAGGTTTTTTCTGAAACTTCTTATTAAAAACCATTATAATACACTTATAAACTGGATTTCTTACTGACATATAGAGAAAACTGACAACAAAAAAATTCCCAAATGTAATTTGAGAAACACTGGAGCACACTTTATTCATCTTAATGCATCGGATCTCAAACCACATGCCATCCTATATTTATGGCATCGATTGACTTATGAGTTGTAACACTAGTTCTTTAGTTCTTGCATTCAATACAACTTGTGTAATCAGGTTAAATAACCATAGCCCACCCTGATTTAAACATGTATTTACCTGATCCTGTCTGTAATAATCTTGTTGCCCTGGATAGCCTCCTGGTGCAGCAGGGGGTTGTTGGTTAGGACCTGCAGTGGGAGGGGGTGGCTGTACCGGAGCCGCATAGCCTGCTGTGGCTCTAGCAACATAGCCTTGAGGCTGACCGCCAGGGCCAGGCATATAGCGGTTATAGGGGTCCTGCCCCCCACTGCCTGCCCCTGGCATAGGTGGAGCAGCCACCGCTGAACCTTGGGCTGCACCTCCAGACTGCTGACTGTAACCCCTGAAATAAACAGGATCATTAAGGTTCGCCATTTCATCTTATCATAAATTATACATGTATTAATTTCAGTATACCACGCAATTCTAACATGATTTGAAGACAAGTAAATAATAAAAAGTTTAAAAATTGCATAAAATTACAAGTAGTAGCAAATAAAAAATATTCATAGTGAATTTAATAAAAAATAATGCACCACAAATATTCTTGGTATTTGAGTCAGATGTGACCGAAACAATTTCTTTTGAGAAATGTGAATTATTAACCATAAGTTTAACATCATTTGAATCAATCACAATTTAATTTAGATTTAACTAAAAGGCAAGGAATTTATACCTTACACACGAAGATATACAATCCTCATCTCAACTTTATCATATGAATTTGTAATAAATGAAGTATTTAACTACAAAATATTTTATTTCAAGAGTTATCCATGACAAGAGGTCTATAAGAATGGATTCCAACAATTCTTAGCTTCAGAACCAGAAATAATAAATTTCAGCATATAGAGTTTTAAAAATTAATTACGACATGCATTACATGATTTGGAAATGGTCACCTATGGAAGAGGATTGAGAGAGGGAGGAGGAATCCCGATGTAAATTGAAGCACTCATCATCACTTGTTTTTCCTATCCTAAAATATTTATCCGAAAACAGATGCTTCTCAAGATAAGAGCCAGCAATAGCTGGTAAGTTGATCATAATTCAAATTTAAAGAATTGGTCATTCCTATTTGGTAACCAAAATGCTCCATCCTCCCAAAGCACTTAAGGTCTCGTTGCATTAATGACAATATTTGTACCTGTCTGTGGCCTCGGGACCATAGGGCTGGTACATAGGTCGTCCAGGGTACTGCTGTCCAAACTCTTGACCCATTGGCCCCACTGCCCCTGGGTGGGGTGGTGGAGGACCACGGCCATACTGATCTTGATGGGGTGCATACTGAGAATATGGCCCCTGACTTTGGTAACCTTGCTGTAAACCTATGACAAGAAACAGCAACGTTAAATGAATGTATTTATGATAACTTGCATATGAAATGAGCTATATTTATTTTAACTTGAACCTTAATATGTTATTAAAATTATCATGTTTCAAAATAATTTTAGTAGCAATTCACAAACAAACTGATTTAATATCAACATGTCAACAAGTTGTGGAGTTTATTTATTTTCAATTATATTAAATTTACCAACCAACTTTATGCTACTTTAATTTGAAAACATAGAAAAAAACACATAACAAAAACTAAGACTTTTTACCAAATTAACATGCATCAAAATAAAATTATATTCCGATAATTTACATGCCTATGATAAATACATGGTACACAATATACTGGACATCATACAGAACAAATGAAAAAACGATTAATTCAATCTGTTTCGCATACCTTTAATAAAAATTAAATTATCAAAGACAAATATTTCAAATCAATTTTGTATTAGTATGTAATGAATAATCTGACTATGTCCATACGAGATTTTATGTATTTAACTAAGAGTTTACAATGTTGTTTTGTAATTGCTCATAAAAAAGACAATCTTTTACTAGCCATGACTTTATTAATTGTGCTAAAATTGTTGTCTGCTTTGATTTCTTAGGGGAAAATATACATGTAATGACATGGAAAACAGAGTGGTTGCTGTTGGAATAATTATCAAAGCACATCTATATGTACATACATTGCCATTTAATAATGAAAAGATAGGCATGCACCAGTTGCGTTCATATGGAACAACATAAAATTTGTTCCAAAGAATGAGGGTTAAGCATTGCACTTCATTCAGAATTGTTTGGCACACGTGAAAAAATAATATAAATTTATTTCCACAAGAGATCGGGAAACAAATCATATTAAAGCAAAAATTATAGACCTGCTATTTAAAAGAAAACCTTCAAGTTTTTGTGCATTTTATGAGAATAATTATCCCCATACCTTCGGTCCCTAATTTTCTATTAAAAACTGTGCGACCTTTTCTTGTAAAAATCATAATCCAGCTTGTTAAAGGAATGTTTCTGTCAATTGTGACTTCTGGAAAGCTAGGATTTGCATTGAGCATTTAATTACAATTGAAGAGCCGAAGAAATGCATTTTTGGCTGAGTCGGGCAAAGGAATATACCCAGCGCATGGTAGACGGAACAAAAGAAGATGAACAATATGATGCATTTGAGGGATACATAACATCTTATGCAAGGGTATTCCAAGTGCAGCCTTTGTTCCAATTGTGGAATAAAAAAAGGAGAACAAGTAGCCAACTGTCCACCACTGATATAAAACAACACATAACATTGAAGATAAGCTACCAAAACATTGAGAAAGAGATCATTTAACATACTTCTGCTCATGTTGTATGCTGTATTTTTCCCGGACAGTATATCCATTTAATGGACTTCAAAGGCTTTTTCAAGCAGAAATCAGTTGGCAATATGTTGCAAGATTTCAAATTTTTTAAATTATAACAATGGAAAACTATAGCAAACATAAGTTTAGAGCTATTCACTTGGCCTGTGATTTTAAGAAGCCTACGGCAAACTAACATTATTAAAAGTTGATAAATCCTACCTTTACTCAGAAACCTATCTCTAAAATAAGTTTTCATCAATTAAAAATTCATAATTTGTTTCAAGCCATGTGATGGGCAGCACCATCTTTTATCAATTTACCAAAATAATTACATGAGCTTTGAAACAAAAAAATGTCGAAGTAAAAATATGTGGCTGGCTCACAACAACCTCCAGATTAAGCTACTCCAATAGATTGATATTAATCATATTCAGCTGTAGGTTAAGCCACATAAAATTCATTTCACAGCAAGGCATCCTTAACATTAGAGATAGCACATGGAAGATTAACTAGGCTCTGCAAGAATTCTGGTTTTTAAAAAAGCTTAGAACAACATAACTTAGCCAACACATCATCTAAATCGTCTTCCTATCATCATATTCTAACATCCTTTTATGAACTGGCATAATTTTCAGGCATACCTAAGCTGTTTCAATTTCATGTGTCATCCACGAAGGTTGAAGAATTAACATTATAGGAATACTACTTAAAAGTTTTCTTTGTAAGAAAAGGAAGAATTTCAATGCAAAAATGAAAACCAAAAGAAAGAAGTCACCACACTCAAGGCATGCTACAGCCAATATCACAAGAGTTAATGAGGAAAGAGTTAACGAGGACACAATTAGAGAAACAAACAAACAAAACAAGACCAATCAGACAGCAACCTCTAATTGTTTCTAAGGCAATTTTACCTGGGGAACGGATGGGCACGGAGTTCCCAAAGTGAGGCGTAGGTGGAGGATGGGAGTGAGGAGGATGGTGGGCGATGGCAGCAAACTGCTGCGTGGTTGGAGGGGTTGTGGGAGTGGCCGAGGAAGCAGGCACGGGCCCCCGACCTGCTGGGGGTGGTACGAGGTGATCATCGAAGGGGTTGGAAACGCTTACGTTATCCCCTGCTCCCACAGCACCTGTCACAAGGGCAGGGCACAAGGAATAGGGGGTGACAACCGAAGACAAGAAGGCAGCAGGAAAAGGGGGGGGGGACAAGCGCACCATCTCAAAAGCTCTCAATGTTTTTGGGGAAACATTTGTGTCTTTTGATTCCAGCCAATCCTTGTTTAGTAAAGCTTGGCAATTTAAGTGGCACCAAGGCCAATACAATTCAGTAACATGTTGGCACATGAGGCGAGACACAAAGGATATTTTCCCCAAAAGATATCATTGACTACCTATTTTTCACTAGGCCTAGCAGAACAAGCCAATAAGATATAAAACTTTCTAAGCAAAGAACTTGAGGCAAGATAAATGAAATTGGGGAAATGCAGCAATAATGGTAGAAACTAACTTCAAGTAATCAACATGTTCATCAAATTAAAGTGCTCTTAACAACCCTATTAATGCATTCTACACAATACACGATATAAGGCAGTATGAAATACAATTAAGATTTAACAACTGTATTCTTAAAAGGAGCAACAAAATTATTTAAGAACATCAAGATTTGTCTATTGTATATATTGAAATTTCATTTGAAGTCTATACAAAATGACTTTAACCAAGGTTAAAATCATTTTTAAGTACAAGCTTGAGAATATCTCCCATACTTAGCAAGCATGAAATGGGCTACTACAAACAATTTCATGTAACCAACATGTGCAAAGTCACAGTATCAATTGGATGTTTCTCAACCTTAACTTTAGTAAACTTTTAAAGAAGTTTAATTGAGTTGTTCTGTAAATTGACTGAATTAAACATGGGGTTAGATGCCCATAAAAATTATGATAGGTGCAATGGTTACCAGATATTTTGCCATAAGTAGTAGAAGTAACAGAAGCAAAAGCACATGTAAATCTTGAGTGAGCTTGTAGTTAAAAAAAATTAAATAATTATGCACAATAGAGCTTCTCTTACTTTGCTAAATATAAAAACTGTGTGATACGACGTATTAAATAAACTAACTTGGTTACTGAATGTAATTAACTGCTTTTTGATTGAAAAATGTTATGATAAAATTATTAACATAATACAAATTAATACAATATTGGATCCTTCTGAAAATGTTATGATTTCTTTTTTTGCATGAATAAAACTAGAGATATACACATACAATATCCACAAATACATCAAGAGAATGAATAACATATTGTTTGAGATGCTGAATAATGATGCCAAATTTTAAAATCAAATACCTTGGAAACTGTGTCATATGCACAGAAATTGCTGTCTTTGTGATGTTAAAGAACTGCAAAAACTAGATTTTATAGGCATTTTTTGCTTGATTAGTACTTGTATACTTTACATTTGCATTACTTTCATCTCCAATGAATAACCATTTATTAAATTCTGTGACACTGCTAAAGATACTACTGTTGTACCTCCCACGTTAACATGTGACTTCACATATATATATAATCACATATATATATAATCACATATATATATATAATCTCATCTGCAAATCTCCATAGTTAACACAAGTAATCACTAATGATAGTGTGTTGTTCACCGGCCTCCATTATTGAGTTTTGGGTGGTGCTATTTATTTTTTTCACACTATTGACAAGCCACTGATGTTTATGCTCCACTTGGTATATAGCATTCCAAATGTATGTGTTGCAAATTTCAACAACTGTACTCCAACTTTGTAAATGTATAATTAAAAATGATGTCAGTAAGAATACATTTCTTTCTCAGAAATACCTTGCTAATGGACTTAAAAAAAAAGGCCAAAAAAATGAGGGTAAAGTACTTCAGGATAAATAAGCCTAAAGCCTATTTAGCTGTTACAGTAGCAAGGAAATTAGAATAAATGCATGATAAAGAAAAGGCCAGAACATTTTTAAATAGATCAAAACTGCATTTGATTAAGATTAGATAAAGAAATCCGGTTTTTAAGGAAAGAAAATGTCTTCAGGTGTACGAGTGGTGAACACAGAAATGAATAGGAAGAAGAAAAAACTCAAAGAGGTTAATAGAATGTTAACAAATGGTGAAGTCAGTAAGGGAAATACAGTAAACCTTTAAGGAGGAATGTTTAGGTTGAGTTATTAAAAGGGAAAATGCAGTTTAACAGATAGGAGGGAGGACAACATATGCAATTTCGGAGAGCATGAAGAAGTGGACATTAAGAAGAGCTGAAGCAACAGATTATGTACAGAAAAAACTGAGATTACATGGAATGTGTTCGGTAGGTCACAACTTCATGTGATGGTTAACCAACCCTTCAGCCAAATGTGAAATTACAGCAAAAGAAGTCATGTCATCATCAACATACACTATGCACCTTGATTTAACTTTTGTAATGCCAAAATATTCTTACTCTTAAACTTTAACCTACAAGTGTGGGCAATGACAGTCACTTGAAAAATGGAAAAGCTTTAGTCACCGTTTACAAAAAGCATTTGAATAGAAGTGAAAAAATCTTTACATTGGCCATGAACATATTCCTTTGAGCATGCATTTCAGTGTATAGAAAGAAACCCGCATATTCTGACAAAGCGTAAAGCGTGCACAGGGAGGCCCGAAAACTCAAACACATTTGAAAAAAAGTGCGCACCAGGGCCGTTTGTGCCATACAAAAGGTTGAAATTATATTAAAAAGCTAAAAAGTGGACATTTTACTTCTTCCTCAGTAGCAGTATTAATTGTAATGGACCGGACAAGGAAGCAAAAATAATCTCGTTAGATAAAAAATAGTTCAGTAGATGGGATGAGAGAGTTAGCATGACATTTTTTAGGAAAGAACTTCTTTTCGAGGATAATCAGTCCTTTCAAAACTATTTACAATGGATTCAAAACTTTTGCACGTAGACTACAAGATCATATCTGACAGAAATTAAGAAATAAGAACACTGCTATGATGAATGCCCGACCAGAGAGATTATTAACAACTGTTAAGGCTCGTTGCATGAACCTTGTCAACCGTTGCATGAACCTTGTCAACATTTAGAACATCAAACTGAATCTTCAAAGTCTGTCTTGAACCAGATGATTCCTGAAATTTGTGCCATAGTGGGGGAAGACAGTAAAAAAGAAAGATAGTGGATGCACCACTATAGTTGCAGTCTATTCTTTTTGCCATAGAGACTAGATTTTTGCTCTCAGGGGACACAATGCCCGAACACCAAATTACTACCATTTCTCATTGCTTGCAGCTTCCACTTTACATTAGGCAAGCAAACCAGTTGGACTGAAAACTTTGGTAAATGGTCACCACATTCATGTATCCTCAGAGATGCACTTCCACACATGACAATAGATTAACCTGCAAAACAGGCAACATCCTACAGAATAGTCTGGGTAATATATAAGGGAATCCGAGTAACTCCCAACATTTTGGTTTTGTACTGAAAGGAATATGTAAATGGGAACTTATAGACATATGGAGAAGGTTTTTAAAAAGGTTGCATGGTATGCATTTGATGAAATTTAAAAAAAATGAGTACTTTAAAAGCCTTTAACTATTTCAATCTGCCTCACTACTACCAGTATTTAAATATTGATTTTCCCTGCACCCCTTTTAGAAATGTCTAAAGGGTACCATAGAGTGACTAAACCACATAACTTTCTTTTCACACAAACATAGGCCTTCTTTGCCTGAACTACAGACTGGCAAAATTTTTGAAATATCCCATTTAATGAATCAAACTAATAATAGAATAAAGGATTTCTAATGAACCATTGCTTAGTGTGACAATAAATCATGAAATTATCCACATCACATTACATTTTCATTGCATGTTTCATTACTCTCTGTATTCTCATTTGTTGAAAATTAATTCTTTCCCATTCAATTGTAACTATGACTTTGTACACATTAAGAATTTAACACTTGCATATCAGCATTAAAAAAGATACAAATAAATAATGTATATTCTGGTCCATTATTAGTGAGGCTGCAGCATGCTTTAAAACTACAGCTCTGCATATACCAAATTAGCCTAACACAATGAAGAATATCTATTACACAAGGTTTTTTTAAGTCTTAAAGAGGTAACTCTTTAACCTTAGATGATTAAATCTAAAAGCCCACAATTGATAAATTTCACATTCAGTTCACACCGCAATTACCTTTAGAATGCCACAAAATATGAAAGTAATGACATTTTTCCTTCGATGTTAAGAAAAATTGGCTAAAAATGTATAAGGTATCTCAGTTAATATCAAGATCAACTACGTATGTTAAGTGTTCACTTTCATAATTAAGAATTTTTACTTAAGCAGTGCACCTAGCTATTTTAGTTTTTGTGCAACTAAAGACCCAAAATTCCAGTAGAAGTTCAGTTTGAAACCTAGATTACAACCTCATATTTTTCACTAAACAAACCAATATTCTTGAAATTCTCAACTCTATTGACTAACCATGATATTTTCCTAAATGAAAATCATCATTAAAACAGATTGTCACATTATTAATGGTGAGCCCTATCTACGAGGGTCATCCGGAAAGTAGTACCCGTTCGTGAAATAAAGACACAAAAGTAAATATTAACAAACATAAAAAATTTTATTTGAAAGAGGATACTTTAAACTACTTCTCAACATAATCTCCAAGCAAATTAAGGCATTTGTCATAACGTGTGACAAGTTTCTGTATTCCTGCTGCATAGTCCTTCGCCGCCAGCTCATTGAGATACAGGGTCACTCCTTTAAGTTCTTCATCGCTGTCAAATCTTTTTCCTGCCAAAAAGTCTTTAAGCTTTGTAAAGAGATGAAAATCTGAAGGGGCCAAGTCCGGGCTATACGGTCGATGGTCGAAAGTTTCCCATTTGAATTGCTGCAAAAGTTTTTGTGTTATCCCAGCTGCATGAGGCCTGGCATTGTCATGAACGAGAATGACACCAGTAGACAATAGACCTCGCCGCCGATTTTGTATTGCCCGCCGTAATTTCTTTAATGTTTCACAATACGCATTGGCATTAATAGTGTCTCCACGGGCCATAAAATCAATAAGCAATACACCTCGTCGATCCCAGAAAATGGTTGCCATGAGTTTCCTGGTGGACAGAACTGTCTTGAATTTTTTTGGTTTGTTTGGTGAATGAGCATGATGCCACTCCATTGACTGTCGTTTACTCTCAGGTGATGCATAACAAACCCATGTTTCGTCACCAGTAATTATGCGAGTCAAGAAAGAGTCTCCTTCATCAGAATAACGTCCCAAAAACGTCAGTGCTGCAGCCATACGCTTGGTTTTGTGCTCATCTGTAAGCTTGCGAGGGACCCATCTTGCACAAATTTTTGCATAATGCAGATGGTGTTTAACAATTTCATGAACAATTGTTCGAGAAACATTGGGAAAATGCTCACAGATGTCATCAATTGTGACGCGCCGATCGTTCCTCACGAATTCGTCAACTGAGCTCACCAGTTGGTCTGTAATGACAGACGGTCTCCCCGAACGCTCATCATCGTGTGTGTTCCCCCTCCCCATGTTGAAGTTGCGACACCACCGCCGAACAGACGACTCGTCCATTACATTGTCTCCATACACCTCCTTTAATTGGCGATGAATATCACATGGGCGAACGTTTCTTGCATTGAGGAATTTAATCACTGCCCTCACTTCACAACTGGCGGCGTTCTCAATTTTTTTAAACATTGTAAACAATCACAGAAACAACACAGGCAATGCTAGCGTCACGCAACTTGGCTCAGAGAAGGCAGACAAGCCACTGAAGCTATCTGACCTCGTCCAGCGGCTACTCGCGTCATCAGCACTTCATGCGGCACGAACGGGTACTACTTTCCGGATGACCCTCGTATGAGGGACTTTGAACACATGACATGAAATTGCATTTCAGTGATATGGTGAACAGTTAAGCAATCTAGAACAATAACCATATTTTCCAGTGTATTACCAGATTCTGTGATTCTAAGTACTTTTACTCATCAAATAAAATTCTCATAACAACAATTTTCCTGAAGGATTGACAGTAAAATCACTGTATTTTCCCATCGATAACCTGCGTGTTATCTATACAAAAATGTTCAGATGATCGAAAAAATAACGATGCACATTACGTAATGAAAATTTAAAAAAATCCAAACATTTACATTCATATGCATAAAATAATTTAAAGAAGAGTCCCGCAAAAATAAAT